>NW_027362773.1:174288698-174888698 GCF_046119375.1 Phyllobates terribilis
GAGAAGGGTGCCCGCCGCCGCCTCCTCCTCCGCGCGAGAAGGGTGCCCGCCTCCTCCTCCTCCCGCGCGAGAAGGGTGCCCGCCTCCTCCTCCTCTGCGCGAGAAGGGTGCCCGCCTCCTCCTCCTCTGCGCGAGAAGGGTGCCCGCCGCCTCCTCCGCGTGAGAAGAGTGCCCTCCTCCTTCTCCTCCGCGCGAGAAGGGTGCCCGCCGCCTCCTCCTCCGCGCGAGAAGGGTGCCCGCCGCCTCCTCCTCCGCGCGAGAAGGGTGCCCGCCTCCTCCTCCTCCGCGCGAGAAGGGTGCCCGCCTCCTCCTCCGCGCGAGAAGGGTGCCCGCCTCCGCCTCCGCGCGAGAAGGGTGCCCGCCGCCTCCTCCTCCTCCTCCGCGCGAGAAGGGTGCCCGCCGCCGCCGCCTCCTCCTCCGCGCGAGAAGGGTGCCCGCCGCCTCCTCCTCCTCCGCGCGAGAAGGGTGCCCGCCGCCTCCTCCTCCTCCGCGCGAGAAGGGTGCCCTCCTCCTCTGCGCGAGAAGGGTGCCCGCCGCCTCCTCGCGAGAAGGGTGCCCGCCGCCTCCTCCTCCTCCGCGCGAGATGGTGCCCGCCGCCTCCTCCGCGCGAGAAGGGTGCCCTCCTCCTCCTCCTCCGCGCGAGAAGGGTGCCCGCCGCCTCCTCCTCCGCGCGAGAAGGGTGCCCGCCGCCTCCTCCTCCTCCGCGCGAGATGGGTGCCCGCCGCCTCCTCCTCCTCCGCGCGAGAAGGGTGCCCGCCGCCTCCTCCTCCTCCGCGCGAGAAGGGTGCCCGCCGCCTCCTCCTCCGCGCGAGAAGGGTGCCCGCCGCCTCCTCCTCCGCGCGAGAAGGGTGCCCGCCGCCTCCTCCTCCGCGCGAGAAGGGTGCCCGCCGCCTCCTCCGCGCGAGAAGGGTGCCCGCCGCCTCCTCCTCCTCCGCGCGAGAAGGGTGCCCGCCGCCTCCTCCTCGCGAGAAGGGTGCCCGCCGCCTCCTCCTCCTCCTCCGCGCGAGAAGGGTGCCCGCCGCCGCCTCCTCCTCCTCCGCGCGAGAAGGGTGCCCGCCGCCTCCTCCTCCTCCGCGCGAGAAGGGTGCCCGCCTCCTCCTCCGCGCGAGAAGGGTGCCCGCCGCCTCCTCCTCCTTCTCCTCCGCGCGAGAAGGGTGCCCGCCGCCTCCTCCTCCGCGCGAGAAGGGTGCCCGCCGCCTCCGCGCGAGAAGGGTGCCCGCCGCCGCCGCCTCCTCCGCGCGAGAAGGGTGCCCGCCGCCACCTCCTCCTCCGCGCGAGAAGGGTGCCCGCCGCCTCCTCCTCCTCCGCGCGAGAAGGGTGCCCGCCGCCTCCTCCTCCTCCGCGCGAGAAGGGTGCCCGCCGCCTCCTCCTCCTCGCGAGAAGGGTGCACGCCGCCTCCTCCTCCGCGCGAGAAGGGTGCCCGCCGCCGCCTCCTCCTCCGCGCGAGAAGGGTGCCCGCCGCCGCCGCCTCCTCCTCCGCGCGAGAAGGGTGCCCGCCGCCTCCTCCGCGTGAGAAGGGTGCCCGCCTCCTCCTCCTCCGCGCGAGAAGGGTGCCCGCCGCCTCCTCCGCGCGAGAAGGGTGCCCGCCTCCTCCTCCGCGCGAGAAGGGTGCCCGCCTCCTCCTCCGCGCGAGAAGGGTGCCCGCCTCCTCCTCCGCGCGAGAAGGGTGCCCGCCTCCTCCTCCGCGCGAGAAGGGTGCCCGCCTCCTCCTCCGCGCGAGAAGGGTGCCCGCCGCCGCCTCCTCCTCCGCGCGAGAAGGGTGCCCGCCGCCTCCTCCTCCGCGCGAGAAGGGTGCCCGCCGCCTCCTCCTCCTCCGCGCGAGAAGGGTGCCCGCCGCCTCCTCCTCCTCCGCGCGAGAAGGGTGCCCGCCGCCTCCTCCTCCTCCGCGCGAGAAGGGTGCCCGCCGCCTCCTCCTCCTCCGCGCGAGAAGGGTGCCCGCCGCCTCCTCCTCCTCCGCGCGAGAAGGGTGCCCGCCGCCTCCTCCTCCTCCGCGCGAGAAGGGTGCCCGCCGCCTCCTCCTCCTCCGCGCGAGAAGGGTGCCCGCCGCCTCCTCCTCCTCCGCGCGAGAAGGGTGCCCGCCGCCGCCTCCTCCTCCTCCGCGCGAGAAGGGTGCCCGCCGCCTCCTCCTCCACGCGAGAAGGGTGCCCGCCGCCTCCTCCTCCTCCGCGCGAGAAGGGTGCCCTCCTCCTCCTCCGCGCGAGAAGGGTGCCCTCCTCCTCCTCCGCGCGAGAATTGTGCCCGCCGCCTCCTCCTCCTCCGCGCGAGAAGGGTGCCCGCCGCCGCCTCCTCCGCGCGAGAAGGGTGCCCGCCGCCTCCTCCGCGCGAGAAGGGTGCCCGCCGCCTCCTCCGCGCGAGAAGGGTGCCCGCCACCTCCTCCGCGCGAGAAGGGTGCCCGCCGCCTCCTCCTCCGCGCGAGAAGGGTGCCCGCCGCCTCCTCCGCGCGAGAAGGGTGCCCGCCGCCTCCTCCTCCGCGCGAGAAGGGTGCCCACCGCCGCCTCCTCTTCCTCCGCGCGAGAAGGGTGCCCGCCGCCTCCTCCTCCTCCGCGCGAGAAGGGTGCCCGCCGCCTCCTCCTCCTCCGCGCGAGAAGGGTGCCCGCCGCCTCCTCCTCCTCCGCGCGAGAAGGGTGCCCGCCGCCTCCTCCTCCGCGCGAGAAGGGTGCCCGCCGCCTCCTCCTCCGCGCGAGAAGGGTGCCCGCCGCCTCCTCCTCCGCGCGAGAAGGGTGCCCGCCGCCTCCTCCTCCGCGCGAGAAGGGTGCCCGCCGCCTCCTCCTCCGCGCGGGAAGGGTGCCCTCCTCCTCCTCCGCGCGAGAAGGGTGCCCGCCGCCTCCTCCTCCTCCGCGCGAGAAGGGTGCCCGCCGCCGCCTCCTCCTCCGCGCGAGAAGGGTGCCCGCCGCCGCCTCCTCCTCCGCGCGAGAAGGGTGCCCGCCTCCTCCTCCGCGCGAGAAGGGTGCCCGCCGCCTCCTCCTCCGCGCGAGAAGGGTGCCCGCCGCCTCCTCCTCCTCCTCCGCGCGAGAAGGGTGCCCGCCGCCTCCTCCTCCGCGCGGGAAGGGTGCCCGCCGCCTCCTCCTCCTCCGCGCGAGAAGGGTGCCCGCCGCCGCCGCCTCCTCCTCCGCGCGAGAAGGGTGCCCGCCGCCTCCTCCTCCTCCGCGCGAGAAGGGTGCCCGCCGCCGCCTCCTCCTCCGCGCGAGAAGGGTGCCCGCCGCCGCCTCCTCCTCCGCGCGAGAAGGGTGCCCGCCGCCTCCTCCGCGCGAGAAGGGTGCCCGCCGCCTCCTCCTCCGCGCGAGAAGGGTGCCCGCCGCCTCCTCCTCCTCCGCGCGAGAAGGGTGCCCGCCGCCTCCTCCGCGCGAGAAGGGTGCCCGCCGCCTCCTCCTCCTCCGCGCGAGAAGGGTGCCCGCCGCCTCCTCTTCCTTCTCCGCGCGAGAAAGGTGCCCGCCGCCGCCTCCTCCTCCTTTTCCGCGCGAGAAGGGTGCCCGCCGCCTCCTCCTCCTTCTCCGCGCGAGAAGGGTGCCCGCCGCCTCCTCCTCCGCGCGAGAAGTGTGCCCGCCGCCTCCTCCTCCTCCGCGCGAGAAGGGTGCCCGCCGCCTCCTCCTCCGCGCGAGAAGGGTGCCCGCCGCCTCCTCCTCCGCGCGAGAAGGGTGCCCGCCGCCTCCTCCTCCGCGCGAGAAGGGTGCCCGCCGCCTCCTCCTCCTCCTTCTCCGCGCGAGAAGGGTGCCCGCCGCCTCCTCCTCCTTCTCCGCGCGAGAAGGGTGCCCGCCGCCTCCTCCTCCGCGCGAGAAGGGTGCCCGCCTCCTCCTCCGCGCGAGAAGGGTGCCCGCCTCCTCCTCCGCGCGAGAAGGGTGCCCGCCTCCTCCGCGCGAGAAGGGTGCCCGCCTCCTCCGCGCGAGAAGGGTGCCCGCCGCCTCCTCCTCCTTCTCCGCGCGAGAAGGGTGCCCGCCGCCTCCTCCTCCGCGCGAGAAGGGTGCCCGCCGCCTCCTCCTCCGCGCGAGAAGGGTGCCCGCCTCCTCCTCCGCGCGAGAAGGGTGCCTGCCGCCTCCGCGCGTCCTGTAATTTTTGCCGCGGTCCCCTCTTTATATGTGCTTTGATGTCATTTACTAATCATCATCGTCTTGTTTTCCGTGATCAGGTGACAGATTTCGGTCTGGCCGTGCAAAAAGGCGGAGTGGGCAGTGAGAACATGTTGCAGTCCACCTGTGGGACCCCGATATACATGGGTAAGATCGCCAGGGCCTAGAGTCATTTCTTAGGGGCTGTGACGCTGTACAGACATGGCCGGTCCGGCCTGCTGGGTGATGTTTCGCATGATCAGCAGCCGCCACATCAAACATTTAAGCCGGTCTCTTCTATATACCTCCGCGCCGCTCCCCAGCTGCTCCGCAGTCAACGCTCGTCCGGATATTCCTCCAGTCATCACTTCTGTGGGGGGGGGGGCGGACTGAACAGGTCTGTACATAATTCATCGCACATCTGCCGCCGTCCTGGACTCATCGGGGAATAAATTACACCCCATCAGCGGAATCGCTGCGCCGCGTGTTTAAGCATTTATAAGTGATTTCTGTATTATTAATATTCCTGTTTATCCTTCACTGGCAGCTCCCGAAGTGATCAACGCGCACGACTACAGTCAGCAGTGCGACATCTGGAGCATCGGGGTCATCATGTACATGCTGTAAGTAGCAGCGGGGTCCGTCCTGGACGGATGAGGCCTCCACTCCCCGGCATCAAGAAGGTGGAGAGTCAGTGTTACCTATAGAATGCAGTGCACCCATCATCAGTGCAGCACCCATTAGCCTCTGTTCTGTACAGGGCACTCAGTTACTTGGCACAGCAGAACCGCACCCCCCGCCTTCTCTTTCTGGACTCCCCCCATGCTCCCCGCCCCGCCTTCTCTTCCCGGACCTCCCCTGCGCTCCCCGCCTTCTCTTTCCGGACCTTCTCTGCGCTTCCCACCCTGCCTTCTCTTTCCTGACCTCCCCTGCGCTCCCCACCCCGCCTTCTCTTTCCTGACCTCCCCTGCGCTCCTCACCCCGCCTTCTCTTTCCTGACTTCCCCCGCGCTTCCCACCCCGCCTTCTCTTTCCTGATCTCCCCTGCGCTCCCCGCCTTCTCTTTCCTGACCTCCCCTGCGCTCCCCGCCTTCTCTTTCCTGACCTCCCCTGCGCTCCCCACCCCGCCTTCTCTTTCCTGACCTCCCCTGCGCTCCCCACCCCGCCTTCTCTTTCCTGACCTCCCCTGCGCTCCCCACCCCGCCTTCTCTTTCCTGACCTCCCCTGCGCTCCCCACCCCGCCTTCTCTTTCCTGACCTCCCCTGCGCTCCTCACCCCGCCTTCTCTTTCCTGACCTCCCCCGCGCTTCCCACCCCGCCTTCTCTTTCCTGACCTCCCCTGCGCTCCCCGCCTTCTCTTTCCGGACCTCCCCTGCGCTCCCCACCCCGCCTTCTCTTTCCTGACCTCCCCTGCGCTCCCCACCCCGCCTTCTCTTTCCTGACCTCCCCTGCGCTCCCCACCCCGCCTTCTCTTTCCTGACCTCCCCTGCGCTCCCCACCCTGCCTTCTCTTTCCTGACCTCCCCTGCGCTCCCCACCCCGCCTTCTCTTTCCTGACCTCCCCTGTGCTTCCCACCCCGCCTTCTCTTTCTGGACCTCCCCTGTGCTCCCCACCCCGCCTTCTCTTTCTGGACCTCCTCTGTGCTCCCCGCCTTCTCTTTCTGGACCTCCCCTGCGCTCCCCGCCCCGCCTTCTCTTTCCGGACCTCCCCTGCGCGCCCCGCCTTCTCTTTCCGGACCTCCCCTGCGCACCCCGTCTTCTCTTTCCGGACCTCCCCTGCGCTCCCCGCCTTCTCTTTCCGGACCTCCTCGCCTTCTCTTTCCGGACCTCCCCTGCGCTCCCCGCCCTGCCTTCTCTTTCCGGACCTCCCCTGCGCTCCCCGCCTTCTCTTTCCTGACCTCCCCTGCGCTCCCCACCCCGCCTTCTCTTTCCTGACCTCCCCTGCGCTCCCCACCCCGCCTTCTCCTTCCTGACCTCCCCTGTGCTTCCCACCCCGCCTTCTCTTTCTGGACCTCCCCTGTGCTCCCCACCCCGCCTTCTCTTTCTGGACCTCCCCTGTGCTCCCCGCCTTCTCTTTCCGGACCTCCCCTGCACGCCCCGCCTTCTCTTTCCGGACCTCCCCTGCGCACCCCGTCTTCTCTTTCCGGACCTCCCCTGCGCTCCCCGCCTTCTCTTTCCGGACCTCCTCGCCTTCTCTTTCCGGACCTCCCCTGCGCTCCCCGCCCTGCCTTCTCTTTCCGGACCTCCCCTGCGCTCCCCGCCTTCTCTTTCCGGACCTCCCCTGCGCTCCCCACCCCGCCTTCTCTTTCCTGACCTCCCCTGCGCGCCTCGCCTTTCCGGACCTCCCCTGCGCTCCCCGCCCTGCCTTCTCTTTCCGGACCTCCCCTGTGCGCCTCACCTTCTCTTTCTGGACCTCCCCTGCGCGCCTATCCTTCTCTTTCCGGACCTCCCCTGCGCGCCTCTCCTTCTCTTTCCGGACCTCCCCTGCGCGCCTCTCCTTCTCTTTCCGGACCTCCCCTGCGCGCCTCTCCTTCTCTTTCCGGACCTCCCCTGCGCGCCTATCCTTCTCTTTCCGGACCTCCCCTGTGCTTCCCACCCCGCCTTCTCTTTCCGGACCTCCTCTGCACTTCCCACACTGCCTTCTCTTTCCGGACCTCCCCTGTGCTCCCCACCCCGCCTTCTATTTCTGGACCTCCCCTGTGCTCCCCGCCTTCTCTTTCTGGACCTCCCCTGCGCTCCCCGCCCCGCCTTCTCTTTCCGGACCTCCCCTGCGCTCCCCGCCCTGCCTTCTCTTTCCGGACCTCCCCTGCGCTCCCCGCCTTCTCTTTCCGGACCTCCCCTGCGCTCCCCACCCCGCCTTCTCTTTCCTGACCTCCCCTGCGCGCCTCGCCTTTCCGGACCTCCCCTGCGCTCCCCGCCCTGCCTTCTCTTTCCGGACCTCCCCTGTGCGCCTCACCTTCTCTTTCTGGACCTCCCCTGCGCGCCTCGCCTTCTCTTTCCGGACCTCCCCTGCGCGCCTCTCCTTCTCTTTCCGGACCTCCCCTGCGCGCCTCTCCTTCTCTTTCCGGACCTCCCCTGCGCGCCTCTCCTTCTCTTTCCGGACCTCCCCTGCGCGCCTATCCTTCTCTTTCCGGACCTCCCCTGTGCTTCCCACCCCGCCTTCTCTTTCCGGACCTCCTCTGCACTTCCCACACTGCCTTCTCTTTCCGGACCTCCCCTGTGCTCCCCACCCCGCCTTCTCTTTCTGGACCTCCCCTGTGCTCCCCGCCTTCTCTTTCTGGACCTCCCCTGCGCTCCCCGCCCCGCCTTCTCTTTCCGGACCTCCCCTGCGCGCCCCGCCTTCTCTTTCCGGACCTCCCCTGCGCTCCCCGCCCCGCCTTCTCTTTCCGGATCTCCCCTGCGCTCCCCGCCCCGCCTTCTCTTTCCGGACCTCCCCTGCGCTCCCCGCCCTGCCTTCTCTTTCCAGACCTCCCCTGCGCTCCCCGCCCTGCCTTTTCTTTCCGGACCTCCCCCGCCGCCTCTTTTCAGCGCCGCGCTCCCTGCCTTTTCTTTCCGGACCTCCTCTGCGCTCCCCACCCCGCCTTCTCTTACCCCCTGCGCTCCCCGCCTTCTCTTTCCGGACCTCCCCTGCGCTCCCCGCCCCACCTTCTCTTTCCGGACCTCCCCTGCGCTCCCCGCCCCGCCTTCTCTTACCCCCTGCGCTCCCCGCCTTCTCTTTCCGGACCTCCACTGCGCTCCCCGCCCCGCCTTCTCTTTCCTGATCTCCCCTGCGCTCCCCGCCTTCTCTTTCCTGACCTCCCCTGCGCTCCCCGCCTTCTCTTTCCTGACCTCCCCTGCGCTCCCCACCCCGCCTTCTCTTTCCTGACCTCCCCTGCGCTCCCCACCCCGCCTTCTCTTTCCTGACCTCCCCTGCGCTCCCCACCCCGCCTTCTCTTTCCTGACCTCCCCTGCGCTCCCCACCCCGCCTTCTCTTTCCTGACCTCCCCTGCGCTCCTCACCCCGCCTTCTCTTTCCTGACCTCCCCCGCGCTTCCCACCCCGCCTTCTCTTTCCTGACCTCCCCTGCGCTCCCCGCCTTCTCTTTCCGGACCTCCCCTGCGCTCCCCACCCCGCCTTCTCTTTCCTGACCTCCCCTGCGCTCCCCACCCCGCCTTCTCTTTCCTGACCTCCCCTGCGCTCCCCACCCCGCCTTCTCTTTCCTGACCTCCCCTGCGCTCCCCACCCCGCCTTCTCTTTCCTGACCTCCCCTGTGCTTCCCACCCCGCCTTCTCTTTCTGGACCTCCCCTGTGCTCCCCACCCCGCCTTCTCTTTCTGGACCTCCTCTGTGCTCCCCGCCTTCTCTTTCTGGACCTCCCCTGCGCTCCCCGCCCCGCCTTCTCTTTCCGGACCTCCCCTGCGCGCCCCGCCTTCTCTTTCCGGACCTCCCCTGCGCACCCCGTCTTCTCTTTCCGGACCTCCCCTGCGCTCCCCGCCTTCTCTTTCCGGACCTCCTCGCCTTCTCTTTCCGGACCTCCCCTGCGCTCCCCGCCCTGCCTTCTCTTTCCGGACCTCCCCTGCGCTCCCCGCCTTCTCTTTCCTGACCTCCCCTGCGCTCCCCACCCCGCCTTCTCTTTCCTGACCTCCCCTGCGCTCCCCACCCCGCCTTCTCCTTCCTGACCTCCCCTGTGCTTCCCACCCCGCCTTCTCTTTCTGGACCTCCCCTGTGCTCCCCACCCCGCCTTCTCTTTCTGGACCTCCCCTGTGCTCCCCGCCTTCTCTTTCTGGACCTCCCCTGCGCTCCCCGCCCCGCCTTCTCTTTCCGGACCTCCCCTGCACGCCCCGCCTTCTCTTTCCGGACCTCCCCTGCGCACCCCGTCTTCTCTTTCCGGACCTCCCCTGCGCTCCCCGCCTTCTCTTTCCGGACCTCCTCGCCTTCTCTTTCCGGACCTCCCCTGCGCTCCCCGCCCTGCCTTCTCTTTCCGGACCTCCCCTGCGCGCCTCGCCTTTCCGGACCTCCCCTGCGCTCCCCGCCCTGCCTTCTCTTTCCGGACCTCCCCTGTGCGCCTCACCTTCTCTTTCTGGACCTCCCCTGCGCGCCTCGCCTTCTCTTTCCGGACCTCCCCTGCACGCCTCTCCTTCTCTTTCCGGACCTCCCCTGCGCGCCTCTCCTTCTCTTTCCGGACCTCCCCTGCGCGCCTCTCCTTCTCTTTCCGGACCTCCCCTGCGCGCCTATCCTTCTCTTTCCGGACCTCCCCTGTGCTTCCCACCCCGCCTTCTCTTTCCGGACCTCCTCTGCACTTCCCACACTGCCTTCTCTTTCCGGACCTCCCCTGTGCTCCCCACCCCGCCTTCTCTTTCTGGACCTCCCCTGTGCTCCCCGCCTTCTCTTTCTGGACCTCCCCTGCGCTCCCCGCCCCGCCTTCTCTTTCCGGACCTCCCCTGCGCGCCCCGCCTTCTCTTTCCGGACCTCCCCTGCGCTCCCCGCCCCGCCTTCTCTTTCCGGATCTCCCCTGCGCTCCCCGCCCCGCCTTCTCTTTCCGGACCTCCCCTGCGCTCCCCGCCCTGCCTTCTCTTTCCAGACCTCCCCTGCGCTCCCCGCCCTGCCTTTTCTTTCCGGACCTCCCCCGCCGCCTCTTTTCAGCGCCGCGCTCGCTGCCTTTTCTTTCCGGACCTCCTCTGCGCTCCCCACCACGCCTTCTCTTACCCCCTGCGCTCCCCGCCTTCTCTTTCCGGACCTCCCCTGCGCTCCCCGCCCCACCTTCTCTTGCCGGACCTCCCCTGCGCTCCCCGCCCCGCCTTCTCTTACCCCCTGCGCTCCCCGCCTTCTCTTTCCGGACCTCCCCTGCGCTCCCCGCCCCACCTTCTCTTTCCGGACCTCCCCTGCGCTCCCCGCCCCGCCTTCTCTTACCCCCTGCGCTCCCCGCCTTCTCTTTCCGGACCTCCCCTGCGCTCCCCGCCCCACCTTCTCTTTCCGGACCTCCCCTGCGCTCCCCGCCCCGCCTTCTCTTACCCCCTGCGCTCCCCGCCTTCTCTTTCCGGACCTCCACTGCGCTCCCCGCCCCGCCTTCTCTTTCTGGACCTCCCCTGCGCTCCCCGCCCTGCCTTTTCTTTCCGGACCTCCCCCGCCGCCTCTTTTCAGCGCTACTCTCCCTGCCTTTTCTTTCCGGCTCGTTTCCCCCTTTCTCTCTAGGACTGTTCTGTCTTCTGGTATCTGAGACACGAGGCACCGCGTACCTCCTGCCTCACCCTGTGCCGGTGTACAGACCCTTATATCCCGCACACTGTGTATGGGTCACCTGTGGGAAGCGGAGCGCCCCCTGTCACACCTCGCCATCAGCCGGTTGTCAGACACATTTACTTTGGGCCGCGGCTCGTCGGCGTCGGGAATGATTTGCTCGTCGTGGAGTTTAATTTGGAATCGTTGTCCTGTCGTTTATTTGCAGAACCGCAGTTTCAATTATAACCCCCTCCCCCATCAGTCTTCTCGTCTTGTGTCATTGCTGATGGAGGTTTTTTTTTTTATATATATATATATTTTATTTATTTTTTTAGCACCGCGATCATAGCGTGGAAACAAGGCATAAATCGTGGCGCAATTCTCTGCTCTCTCAAGTGACTAATTGTGATTTTCATTATTCCGTCTATAATATCTTTATACGTCTGCAAAACAAATAAAAGGAATTTGCATTTTGATGAGGATCATTATGTAATGGCGCCGGCGCTGACAGTTGTGAAATTGGGTTACACTGAGCAACGAAATAATTGACTACCGCGAAAAGAAGCCATTTATTAGTCAAGATAATCAGAGGAGCGACAGCGACTCCTACAGGCCGGCCCTAAACAGTGCATCCACACAGGGAAATGCCTGACATCCGATAATCCAGAACGTCACCGCGGGTTATCGGCTGATCAGTAATACTGCAGAGCAGACTGCAGGGCGGTAACAGTGGTCTCTTACATGTGCAGCGGGGTATGGATGACAGGTCTCTGCAGCCCACCCCGGATAATGGCCCCCCCAGTGGGTGTATTCAAGGCATTTACTGCACAGCCGCCTCTACGTCTGATGGACGGTAAGTCTGGATAAAGCTGAGCATGCCTGCGTGGATCCTGCCCATATCGAACGTATGACACACCTGCAGAAAGCACAGAAAGTACTGTGCAAAAGTCTTTAGGCAGGTGTGGAAAAAAAATACTACAAAGTATCTGGTGACCCCTACAAAGGTGAGGTTGTAGAAGACGGTCACACATGGTCATGGCGAGACTGAGTGCGGCAACAAGACACAAGGTAGTTATACTGCATCAACAAGGTGTCTCCCAGGCAAAGATGTCACAACACACTGGGGCCTCAGGATGTTCCGTTAAGAAGAAGCAGCACCAAGAAATGGGCAACTTTGAGGGCCACAGACTCAGCGGTCGGCCAAGGAAACTTAGTACAGCAGATGAGACGCTTCATGTTACTTCCCTTCTAGGTCGGAGGACGTCCAGCAGTGCCATCAGCTCAGGACGGACAGCGGCCAGGGGGACCAGCTAGTCCATCTGTTTGCAGGAGTATGGTCAGAAGTCGTCTTCATGGAAGAATTGTGGCCAAAAAACAGACTTTCCACACAACCGAGGGTCCCACCATCTGTATACCCCATTAGGTTATAGGGATGATATAGCGGTCGTCACTCGACCTTTCCCTTATGATAACAAAATGCAAAGTGAAATTTTAGTGCTGCAGTTGGGAGCATCAGCATTGCCCCATGTACCTTGGCAGGGAGTGGGATGATGGTGGTAGTACTCCAGGACCTAGGACCCCTGATTGTCTCACATCCGGTGTCTGTATTTCCCGCAGGTTGTCCGGGGATCCACCATTCATGGGAAGCTCGGAGGATAAACTTTTTGAACACATAAAGCGAGGGGAACTAAACTTCTTGGCTCCGGTGTGGCAGTCGGTGAGCGAGGCGGGTAAGTGCCCACGCAGAATGCCAAGGTCAGACGCAGCGTGGCGCAGAGACGAGGCTTTTACTGGCTGTCAGCGGCCGCAGCACTACGAGTAAAGAGCCTTTTAGCAGCCGGCACGCCGGGCAGAGCGGCCATTGTTCGGCTGAAGTGGACGTGTACTTAGGAAAGGTTCAGCTATCGATCGCTCACATCAGCCGGCGGCTCTGACAATGGAGAACAGCGCGGGAATAGCAAGAGTAATGCCGCCACCTCCCGCACACAGACGCGCCCAGCGCAATACCCACAACAGTCAAGTGCTATTATACGCCCAAACCGGGGGGCTCCACGCAGAACGGCCGTCCCCCCCCCCGGAGCCTGCACTTACTCCCCCACATCCAGCAGTGTGCCTGAAAATCAAAGACAAATCTCAGCAGAAACACAAACAGCAATGGAGCCGGTGATCAGCAACTGCGAGGGCTCTCCAGCGTCAGACTGCAGAAATAGATGAACCTCTCTCCTCTCTGACATGTAGTGCCGCCATGGGACCGGACGCGTGGCGCCGCCATACGCCATGGGACCGGACGCGTGGCGCCGCCATACGCCATGGGACCGGACGCGTGGCGCCGCCATACGCCATGGGACCGGACGCGTGGCGCCGCCATACGCCATGGGACCGGACGCGTGGCGACGCCAGATGCCATGTGACATGTTTTTGTTTTTTTTTTCAGCCAAAGGCGTTCTACAGAAACTTCTGAGAGTGGATCCTGCCGACCGGATCACCGCCAACGAGCTGCTTGACAATTCCTGGATCACAGTAGGTTCCAGCAGCATTACATGGACACATGGCTCATTGTATGCTCCCACCCAAAGACCCCCGGAAATCATAACTGTGTGATCAGTAGGTCACTGACCCGCTGGCTGATGTCGGTCGGCCACCAAGACGCTCAGATGAAGGTTCAGGTGTTTTCAATGGGCAGAGAGGACAATCTGACAGCGGCCTTCTCCCATCTCCTCCTGCTCTAGACCATTCTGTGGTCCTCACTCCTGACCTTTCCATCCTCCCCCACATAAATCCTTCACCCTCTATCCCCAACTTATCCCTCCGTCCCTTAACTCCTTTTTTTTCCAAAATATCCCGTCCTTTCTTCTTCCAAACCCCTCTATGACCCCCCTCCTCCAATCTGACACCCCTGTCCTCAGTTGGCCTCGTCTCTCCGGACGCCCCTGTCCTCAGTTGGCCTCGTCTCTCCGGACGCCCCTGTCCTCAGTTGGCCTCGTCTCTCCGGACGCCCCTGTCCTCAGTTGGCCTCGTCTCTCCGGACGCCCCTGTCCTCAGTTGGCCTCGTCTCTCCGGACGCCCCTGTCCTCAGTTGGCCTCGTCTCTCCGGACGCCCCTGTCCTCAGTTGGCCTCGTCTCTCCGGACGCCCCTGTCCTCAGTTGGCCTCGTCTCTCCGGACGCCCCTGTCCTCGTCCCGCCGGGCGCCCCCGTCTTCAGTTGTCCTCATCCCGCCGGGCGCCCCTGTCCCCCCGGACGCCATTGTCTCTGGATAACTGGGTGCAGCTGGGTTTGTGGGTCTCCTTTGTATGAAAATGGCGCAGGAGATGTTACTCTCTCATAACATTACTTGTCAGGGGGACACGAGCAGCGTCCAGAGACCATCCAATGTGCTGGAAATGATGAAGACCTGGAGAAACAGCCCATACAACGATGACTGTCTGGAAGGAAATTCAAATGGCGCTCCTGGGGCGGCCATGTTGGATGCAGTCGAGGACCGGAGCAGCCCAGCCAGCAGCAACGGGACATCCGAGACCGACAGCTGCAGCAGCAAACCGTCCACGCCAACCAAACCGGTACACCGCGTAGGCAGTGAGCCCCCTGTACTATGTGTGTGCGCTCTGTACCTCTGCCCGTCAACTTACCGGTGATTTGCGGCGGCAGCACCCTCTGCCCGGTAACTTACCGGTGATTTACGGCAGCAGCGCTGTCGTTCCCTGATCGTACAGAAGATACAGCAGCAATAAACCCCATTTTACGAGAGCTGTTTTCCTTCGTTGTCCCATAAAGTCTCCGTTTTATTGTTATTTGCGGTTTATTGAAGGATCTGATCCTTTCTCGCCGCGCCGTATATCTGAGCGACGTTTTCACTGTCTTTTTACTGGACAGTAAATGTCAGCCTCTGACTTACAGACGGGACGGCGGCGGCAGAGCGGAGCCGCGCACCGGCCTGATGCGGAGCTCTGTTTTATCTTCTGCTTCACTTCTGTAACTTTCAGGAAGGATTTTGTGTGAAGCTCTGCAGGGACACGAGATCCGCCGGCGATGTCACAGACCCCACACTTCTTGCGGTGCTCAGGGGGTATAGGTGCGTCCGTCCCCCTCCCCCAAGCTCCATATTACATATCGTATTTGCACAATTGTCCGTTTTTCTGCAAATCAGGCTGTGGCTCCGCAGGACGCGCGGCCAATGATCGCCCGGTGCAGCTGCTACATCGCAGCATAGCGCAGAGTGTCTGATTATTAAGATTTTTTTTTTTTTTTACAACTCGATTGTTACGACCCATTCACCTGCACTACACCGACGTAGCGAGACGTGTGTCACAACCAAAATATCGTGTGGTCCTAAAGCGCTGAGAGCGTGCGCCCCTCTGCAATGGGGGAAGCTCATGTTGCCCAATTAAGCAGCAATTTGCAGTCAGCCCTAGAGACCCAGAAAGGAGCCTGGGGGATGGGGGTCTGCACACTAAATGCTGCTCCAACTGCGACACGGGGGACAATATACTACACAGGAAGACGCGGTGCATAATGACGGTAAATAAAGACGAGAAGCAAATAATTAGAAGTGATGAAAACGTCCACAAAAAAGCGATGATCCAAGTACAAAAAACCTTCTTCTGCCCATACATTACATAGCAGTAGAGATGAGCGAAACGATTCCCAGGACCCCCGGACAGGAGCCCTGCGGACCCCCGGACAGGAGCCCTGCGGACCCCCTGGTATTGTCAGCCAGGTCCGCTAATCAGAAGAGGTGCTGGGGCCGCCGGCAGGAGGAGGTTAGCAGCGCTCCCGTCTGGTGGCCGTCGGCTACTGACACGTGACCGCTGGAGTCCTGGCCCCCAGCTCATCTCTACACACCCGATATCTGCGTAATAACCTGATGGCGCGTTACTCATGAACGTTAAAAATAAAAAATCTATTGCAAAAATCCCTTTTGGCCACAACAATCACATAGTAATTACGAGATCTCCAAATCAACGCAGAAAATTCTCCTGTGTTAAACAAGGACCTGTTCAGACCCGTCATGAGAAACAACAATGGCTGTCAAGATGCAATTACATAACCCCAGGCTGGATCATTAAGGGGCAGATTCCCGCGCTCCCCTCGGCCGGGCTTTCCTGGCATTGACAGGTTGCTGTTCACACTTTCTCCCAGGCTTTGCCATCAGCACCTTAGTTACTAACACACGGTGGCCTCCTCTCCGGCGTCGTCCGCCTCCTCCTCCTCTCCGGCGTCGTCCGCCTCCTCCTCCTCTCCGGCGTCGTCCTCCTCCTCTCCGGCGTCGTCCGCCTCCTCCTCCTCTCCGGTGTCGTCCGCCTCCTCCTCCTCTCCGGCGTCGTCCGCCGCCTCCTCCTCCTCCTCTCCGGCGTCGTCCGCCGCCTCCTCCTCCTCCTCTCCGGCGTCGTCCGCCGCCTCCTCCTCCTCCTCTCCGGCGTCGTCCGCCGCCTCCTCCTCCTCCTCTCCGGCGTCGTCCGCGCCAATTGTCTGGGCAGCACAGCGGCGCCCCCTGTGTTACCGCTTATCCTTTCCACTCTCTGCAGCCGCTCACAAATCTTCATTTCTTTCTCTTTAGGTCGGGAAGAAGAAGCTCCTGTCCGGTTCTGTACCAAACGGCACCGTCCTGAGGAAGAACGCAAGTCTCAAACCTTCTAATGCGGTAAGTCATATACAGGACCCCCAAAACATCACCAAGGATAAAGGGGGCACCCGAGATGGGTCACTGTAAGGAGGAGCGATTTAATATGTATATATTTTTTTCCCCTATAGATGGACAGAAAAATGTCTCCCAAGCCCAAGCCCCTTCGGCTCCAGGACAGCCAGGACCACTCCCTGTCGCAGACCATAAGAGTGACCCCTGGGAAGCTGGGATTCAGCGTGAACTCCAGTCTGGGACATAGTGTGTCCCCCGGACCACTGAGCACCCCCCGGATAAAAAAGACATAATAATGTAATATCAAACAATAGGAATTCTTGTGCCAAAGTTACAGGGGCCCAACCCCACAACGAGGAGCAGACACAAGACATTGCGTTTTCCGCAAAGTGTGAACATCGACATATGTCAAGAACTACAAAGGAAATTTGGCAGAACCTGAAGTGGAGCCGCGCACCGGCCCTTTAACTGCACTGACGATCGGGATCATCACAGCGAGACTCCCGACCCCTGTATAGCATCTAGGCACGGATACACGTCTGCAGCCCCTTATGACCCCCAACTAGAAGTGCCTTAAAGGAGACAGACAAAGAGGAATCACAGCGGGAGAGCAGGATGAAACGGCAGGAAAATCTCATCGACCGCTGTGCTAGGCGTCCAGTCACCAGTCTTCCCATGTCTTATTCTCCCATCACCCTCAAAAGAAGTGCTGCTGATCACGTCGCTCCGCCAGGTGCCTGCGGCACATGACATCCGCCGGCCACGAGCGCAGAGAAACCAGAAGAAGGGGCCGGATTTTACCCTTTTTTAATTTTACTAAATTGGTGGAAAGTCTCAGCCCAGATCCTATAAACTGTCCCTACATGTGCTGCTACATGGTGGTAAGTGAAATCTGAGCACCCGACCCGTCACCGGCCAGTGCCCACCCACCAAACTCGTCCGTCCCCCCCCATCCCTGGACTCGTCACCGGCCGACCGTCCCCCCACCCCCAGACTCTTCACCGGCGCTCTCAGATTAATGTGTTCTTTCCACAGACTTTCTCTTTCCATTAAAGACCTGAGTCTTTTCAGCAGCAGCTGTCCGTTCTTGTGTGGTGTATACGTGGTACTAGTGATCCCTGCATACAGGGGCGACCAAAAGTTTTGCTTTTTTTTTTTTTTAAAAAAAGTATTACTTCTGTCTGGTTGTTGTGATTCCTTTTTCTGGTGATTTTAGTAAACCAGAAGCAAATGGTTGTCAGCTATAAGGACAAAAATTGTGTCCGACATTGTTTTATCCCTTTGTGTGTTCGTTTTCCGCATTTGTTGAGCCCAATGTTTTGCATACTTTGTCATGGGTAGTCAAATTTTGCCTTAAATATTTTTTACTTTTGTGTTTTTAGGTTAAAATATGGCAAAGACCAAGCCAAACTTCTCAGATGATGTCAGGAAGCTTATTTGTCACGCAAGGTATGGGAAAGACTAAGAGCAACACGAAGGGAAGAGGGGAAGGAAGCCCAAACACTAGGGAAAGGGGGAGAGGAGACACCTAGGCAGATCTAATAACACCCCGCCTACCCTATCGTCCCTATATAGGTTCCACACCTATCGCCGAGCAGGACCCTAAACCCTGTGTGTCCCTAGAGCTTGGACTTAGATGGGGGGGGGGGAGAGGGCTCTAGTCAGGCACCACTATAAACTAAAGGCAACAAGGTAGACAAACAAAGGGGATAAACTTGGCTTGAGCAGACACCAGAGTGATAACGCCAACTGTCCTCCAAGGGCACCAGAGTAGAAGGTAGCCGACTGCTAGTGCTCCAAGCCTGCACAAAAGAACATAGAAGTATCACCGTCGATTGCCTGGATCAAACTGAGAGTTTTTAAATACTAAGCAAGGGTGTGTCAATCAGCAGCAGGAGGGAGGTCACTACTGTGTCTTAAAGGAAGAAGGATTAAGAAGGCATCTGCAATACCAAGCGCAGTGACCTTCTACAGCCAGATCCAGAACGACTGTCTGTTACACCTGACACACCCGTGACGTTATTATTCTGAGAGTGAAGTCAGGCAAAAGCCTAAAAGAGGTAACTATGGAAGTCACCTGTTCTCAAAACTAAGTGTCACTTATATTAAAGAAAGAGAATGAAGGTTCTGGAACAGCTGACAAACCTAGAAGTGGACGACTACGGAAGACTTCCTCCAGAGCTGATCATATTATTAAGAAAAAGTCAGTATCTGATGTCCATAAAAGTGCTGGACAGATTTCACATGAAATGAAGAATATGGGGTCAAAGTGAGTCGCCAAACTGTGGTGTGACGGCTGAGAGCAGTAGGGTTGAATGCACGAGATCCAGTCAAGATGCCTTTCATCTCTGTAAAGAACCGGAAGGTCCGACTTGAGTTTGCCAAAGAACACAATGGAAAGAGACAGATTGCTTTAAGGTGTTGTGGTCGGATGAATCCAAGTTCACTGTGTTTGGTAGTGATGTCAAGCACGATATATACCACCCAATGTGAAAAAGTAATGATGTAAAGAACTAAACACCTACAGTGAAACATGGTGGAGGCAATGTCATGGTTTGAGATGGCCGGGAATTCGCCTTTCCTTGCGGATTCGTTGCTTCCTGGTTTCATATACAGTTTATCTATGAACAAATCGGCCAATCACAGAGCAGCATCCCCTCCCCCACCGCTGCACTATAAATCTAGTTAGTTCTCACTGTGCCATCGCCCCAGAATCTCAATGAAGCCTTTTTATTTCTTAATCCAGATTCATTCTGCGGTTTTACGAGGCGGCGGCTGCGCAGCAGATGGCTTTTTTTTTTTTTTCGCCAGAAGAACGATCAATCTGGCAGCGACGTTCCTGATTTTGGGCGACTTTGTATTCAGGACTCTGGAATTATAATAAATGAGTTCATTTAAACTTCAGATCAATCAGAGGGAGAAAAAAATGTGAGAACCAATTAAGAATGAAAAAGTGATCTCCGTCATGGCATGCAGTATTAATGGCGCGTGCTGGGGGCCATCAGCAGCCGCAGAGCTTTACAAGGGGAGCTGCGACGCTCTGCTACTTGCAGCGTGGTGATACGATTTCTGTGTCATCACAATGGCGCCAATGGCAGCCTAATACCGTCACCATGGGGCTGCGTATGGAGCAGCTGCAATCCACTGTCCCACGACCTCATCATCGGTGCAGGTCTTACAACCGTCCACACTCCTCTGAGGAGACTCCCCCCTGTATTCAGGGACATAATTGCCAAAATGGAGGGCCGGTACCTAGGGTGGCATGAAAGAAGAAAGAGTGTACCCCTCAGCCACACCAAATAGCAAAAGCGTCTTCAGGCAGAAGTTAAGTGCTCCATAGTGGAACTGAAGATACAAGAGCCATTTGCTGTAGAAGTGTAAGAGGGCACAGTATGGAGAGGTGGCCGCGTGGGGGAGTACCGAAGATGGAAACTGTGTGGAGCTCATAGATCATAAGGGAGGACCATGTGACCGTAATTTAAGTCATAAGGGAGGACCATGTGATGGTTGAAGTTAATAAGGGAGGACACTGTGGTGGTTGAAGTTCATAAAGGAGGACACTATAGCAGTTATAGTTTATATGGTGATGTGTGGATGGAATATTTTAAAGGAGAGGACTATGGACCTAAGAAGAGGAAGGTAGTGGCTACCCGCCGCCGGCTCAGTGGTCACGGACGGCTCCTGTTGGGCGATTCTGCTGCTTGGAATACTGTTAGGTTCTTTTTTTTAATCCGCCATACGATGCCAGACATACGAGACAATATATTTAATGCCGGTTTTATGGTCTTTACAAGGGACCGTGTCTTGAGCTCCACCCCCTTGGTAAATATGATAAAATATAGCACTAATCAGCAGTATGGCTTATGTAAAAGAAAAGACGAAAACTGGAAAAGTCCGAGGAAGTGGGAACAACATAAGAGAAAACGCCTCCCCTTCTGATCATCGACTGGCGGTCAGAAAGGACTGGCGGTCAGAAACGGAGGTAAAACGTCTCCCGGGGAAAGCGGCGTCTCCGGTAGAGACGTCAACTACAAGAAGCCGCGTCGGCAGAGTAAATCCAACATTTGGATTAAGGCACTGATCTCGGTTTTCTTTAGGTAACGTCCTTATTTTTCTGTCTTCATCCTACTTTTGAGCTTCTTTAGCAACAAATGTTGCACATTTTTCAAAATAGCACAAAAAGTTACAAAAATCTCCAAGCTTCCATAAAAATCACTCCAGAGGAGAAACCTGGGGCGCATGAGCCCCTAAACTTCACACACATAAGTGAAGGAAAAAATAAAGAGGCGAAGAAATCAAAGTGACAAATAAAGCAAGACTAGAAATGGAAGGATGAATAAGGAGCAGACAAAAAAAAAACAGGAGCAAAACTAAAAACTCGCCAATACCAAAATGATTCAGCCCTAAGTTTTTACCTGATCGCAACAGCGGTGATGACAAAGGGTTAAATACAGAATGACTTTTATAAAACAAGCGTCCGCCGCTCGCAGTTCGTGGTTACCTGGAGGGGAACAAGCTCTGCAGTAATCGCAGGCGACAGCTGTTAATGGGGCAACACCAAATTCTGCCCCCCTCGGGACGTCACGAGCCCTGTAACAGCCAACCATGACTGCCCCCTGCGGGGAGAGGAAATGTTTAACATGTAGACAGAGCAGCCGTCCACCGCAGGGGATTTGGGATTTTGTGTTACCTAATGCTTGTGGGATCTAAGGCAAAGAAAACCTTCAGCTCTTCCCTTCCCTCCGGGTCCATTCACTTATTACAACTCAGTAAACCGGAGCAGGAAAGACATTAACAATGGAGGAAGCCTATTATATCCAGAGCCAACGCCGCACACTGCAAAACGGAGCAATTAACCGTACAGAGCACCCCCTGCTCAGACCCCGTATGATGCGTTTCCAGAACTTATATAGAATATAACTGCTATAATACTGCACCCTATATACACAAGAATATAACTACTATAATACTGCTCCTATGTACAAGAATATAACTACTATAATACTGCCCCCTATATACAAGAATATGACTACTATAATACTGCTCCTATGTACAAGAATATAACTACTATAATACTGCCCCCTATGTACAAGAATATAACTACTATAATACTGATCCCTATGTACAAGAATATAACTACTATAATACTGCCCCCTATGTACAAGAATATAACTACTATAATACTGCCCCCTATGTACAAGAATATAACTACTATAATACTGCTCCTATGTACAAGAATATAACTACTATAATACTGCTCCTATGTATAAAAATATAACTACTATAATACTGCTCCCTATATACAAGAATATGACTACTATAATACTGCTCCTATGTACAAGAATATAACTACTATAATACTGCCCCCTATGTACAAGAATATAACTACTATAATACTGCTCCTATGTACAAGAATATAACTACTATAATACTGCTCCTATGTACAAGAACATAACTACTATAATACTGCCCCCTATGTACAAGAATATAACTACTATAATACTGCCCCTATGTACAAGAATATAACTACTATAATACTGCCCCCTGTGTACAAGAATATAACTACTATAATACTGCTCCTATATACAAGAATATAACTACTATAATACTGCTCCTATGTACAAGAACATAACTACTATAATACTGCCCCCTATGTGCAAGAATATAACTACTATAATATTGCCCCTATGTACAAGAATATAACTACTATAATACTGCTCCTATGTACAAGAATATAACTACTATAATACTGCTCCCTATATACAAGAATATAACTCCTATAATACTGCTCCTATGTACAAGAATATAACTACTATAATACTGCCCCCTATGTACAAGAATATAACTACTATAATACTGCCCCTATGTACAAGAATATAACTACTATAATACTGCTCCTATGTACAAGAATATAACTACTATAATACTGCCCCCTATGTACAAGAATATAACTACTATAATACTGCCCCTATGTACAAGAATATAACTACTATAATACTGCCCCTATGTACAGGAATATAACTACTATAATACTGCCCCTATGTACAAGAATATAACTACTATAATACTGCTCCCTATGTACAAGAATATAACTACTATAATACTGCCCCTATGTACAAGAATATAACTACTATAATACTGCCCCTATGTACAGGAATATAACTACTATAATACTGCCCCTATGTACAAGAATATAACTACTATAATACTGCTCCCTATGTACAAGAATATAACTACTATAATACTGCCCCTATGTACAAGAATATAACTACTATAATACTGCCCCCTATGTACAAGAATATAACTACTATAATACTGCCCCTATGTACAAGAATATAACTATAATACTGCTCCTATGTACAAGAATATAACTACTATCATACTGCCCCCTATGTACAGGAATATAACTGCTATAATACTGCCCCCTATGTACAAGAATATAACTACTATAATACTGCACCCTATATACACAAGAATATAACTACTATAATACTGCTCCTATATACAAGAATATAACTACTATAATACTGCTCCTATGTACAAGAACATAACTACTATAATACTGCCCCCTATGTGCAAGAATATAACTACTATAATACTGCTCCCTATGTACAAGAATATAACTACTATAATACTGCTCCTATGTACAAGAATATAACTACTATAATACTGCCCCCGATGTACAAGAATATAACTACTATAATACTGCCCCTATGTACAAGAATATAACTACTATAATACTGCCCCTATGTACAGGAATATAACTACTATAATACTGCCCCTATGTACAAGAATATAACTACTATAATACTGCCCCCTATGTACAAGAATATAAATACTATAATACTGCTCCTATGTACAAGAATATAACTACTATAATACTGCTCCTATGTATAAAAATATAACTACTATAATACTGCTCCCTATATACAAGAATATGACTACTATAATACTGCTCCTATGTACAAGAATATAACTACTATAATACTGCCCCCTATGTACAAGAATATAACTACTATAATACTGCTCCTATGTACAAGAATATAACTACTATAATACTGCTCCTATGTACAAGAACATAACTACTATAATACTGCCCCCTATGTACAAGAATATAACTACTATAATACTGCTCCCTATATACAAGAATATAACTACTATAATACTGCTCCCTATGTACAGGAATATAACTACTATAATACTGCCCCCTATGTACAAGAATATAATTACTCTAATACTGCTCCTATGTACAAGAATATAACTACTATAATACTGCTCCTATATACAAGAATATAACTACTATAATACTGCTCCTATGTACAAGAACATAACTATTATAATACTGCCCCCTATGTACAAGAATATAACTACTATAATACTGCTCCTATGTACAAGAATATAGCTACTATAATACTGCCCCTATGTACAAGAATATAACTACTATAATACTGCCCCTATGTACAAGAATATAACTACTATAATACTGCCCCTATGTACAAGAATATAACTACTATAATACTGCTCCTATGTACAAGAACATAACTACTATAATACTGCCCCCTATATACACAAGAATATAACTACTATAATACTGCTCCTATGTACAAGAATATAACTACTATAATACTGCTCCTATATACAAGAATATAACTACTATAATACTGCTCCTATGTACAAGAACATAACTATTATAATACTGCCCCCTATGTACAAGAATATAACTACTATAATACTGCCCCCTATGTACAAGAATACAACTACTATAATACTGCTCCTATGTACAAGAATATAACTATAATACTGCTCTTATGTACAAGAATATAACTACTATAATACTGCCCCCTATGTACAGGAATATAACTGCTATAATACTGCCCATATGTACAAGAATATAACTACTATAATACTGCTCCTATGTACAAGAATATAACTACTATAATACTGCTCCTATGTACAGGAATATAACTGCTATAATACTGCCCCTATGTACAAGAATATAACTACTATAATACTGCCCCCTATGTACAGGAATATAACTGCTATAATACTGCCCCTATGTATAAGAATATAACTACTATAATACTGCCCCCTATATACAAGAATATAACTACTATAATACTGCTCCCTATATACAAGAATATAACTACTATAATACTGCCCATATGTACAAGAATATAACTACTATAATACTGCTCCTATGTACAAGAATATAACTACTATAATACTGCCCCCTATGTACAGGAATATAACTGCTATAATACTGCCCATATGTACAAGAATATAACTACTATAATACTGCTCCTATGTACAGAAATATAACTGCTATAATACTGCCCATATGTACAAGAATATAACTACTATAATACTGCCCCCTATGTACAGGAACATAACTGCTATAATACTGCCCCCTATATACACAAGAATATAACTACTATAATACTGCTCCTATGTACAAGAATATAACTACTATAATACTGCCCCTATGTACAAGAATATAACTACTATAATACTGCTCCTATGTACAAGAATATAACTACTATAATACTGCTCCTATGTACAAGAACATAACTACTATAATACTGCCCCCTATATACACAAGAATATAACTACTATAATACTGCTCCTATGTACAAGAATATAACTACTATAATACTGCTCCTATATACAAGAATATAACTACTATAATACTGCTCCTATGTACAAGAATATAACTACTATAATACTGCTCCTATGTACAAGAACATAACTACTATAATACTGCCCCCTATATACACAAGAATATAACTACTATAATACTGCCCATATGTACAAGAATATAACTACTATAATACTGCTCCTATGTACAAGAATATAACTACTATAATACTGCTCCTATGTACAAGAACATAACTACTATAATACTGCCCCCTATATACACAAGAATATAACTACTATAATACTGCTCCTATGTACAAGAATATAACTACTATAATACTGCTCCTATATACAAGAATATAACTACTATAATACTGCTCCTATGTACAAGAACATAACTATTATAATACTGCCCCCTATGTACAAGAATATAACTACTATAATACTGCTCCTATGTACAAGAATATAGCTACTATAATACTGCCCCTATGTACAAGAATATAACTACTATAATACTGCCCCTATGTACAAGAATATAACTACTATAATACTGCCCCTATGTACAAGAATATAACTACTATAATACTGCCCCTATGTACAAGAATATAACTACTATAATACTGCCCCTATGTACAGGAATATAACTACTATAATACTGCTCCCTATGTACAAGAATATAACTACTATACTACTGCCCCTATGTACAAGAATATAACTACTATAATACTGCCCTCTATGTACAAGAATATAACTACTATAATACTGCTCCTATATACAAGAATATAACTACTATAATACTGCTCCTATGTACAAGAACATAACTACTATAATACTGCCCCCTATGTGCAAGAATATAACTACTATAATACTGCTCCCTATGTACAAGAATATAACTACTATAATACTGCTCCTATGTACAAGAATATAACTACTATAATACTGCCCCTATGTACTAGAATATAACTACTATAATACTGCCCCTATGTACAGGAATATAACTACTATAATACTGCCCCTATGTACAAGAATATAACAACTATAATACTGCTCCCTATGTACAAGAATATAACTACTATAATACTGCCCCTATGTACAAGAATATAACTACTATAATACTGCCCCCTATGTACAAGAATATAACTACTATAATACTGCTCCTATGTACAAGAATATAACTACTATAATTCTGCTCCTATATACAAGAATATAACTACTATAATACTGCTCCTATGTACAATAATATAACTACTATAATACTGCCCGCTATATATAAGAATATAACTACTATAATACTGCCCCTATGTACAAGAATATAACTACTATAATACTGCCCCTATGTACAAGAATATAACTACTATAATACTGCTCCTATATACAAGAATATGACTACTATAATACTGCCCCTATGTACAAGAATATAACTACTATAATACTGCTCCTATGTACAAGAATATAACTACTATAATACTGCTCCCTATGTACAAGAATATAACTACTATAATACTGCCCCTATGCACAAGAATATAACTAGTATAATACTGCCCCCTGTGTACAAGAATATAACTACTATAATACTGCCCCTATGTACAAGAATATAACTACTATAATACTGCCCCCAATATACAAGAATATAACTACTATAATACTGCCCCCTATGTACAAGAATATAACTACTATAATACTGCTCCTATGTACAAGAATATAACTACTATAATACTGCCCCTATGTACAAGAATATGACTACTATAATACTGCCCCTATGTACAAGAATATAACTACTATAATACTGCTCTTATGTACAAGAATATAACTACTATAATACTGCTCCTATGTACAAGAATATAACTACTAATATACTGCCCCCTATGTACAAGAATATAAATACTATAATACTGCTCCTATGTACAAGAATATAACTACTATAATACCGCCCCTATGTACAGGAATATAACTACTAGAGTTGTACACAGTGGCATATGGGGCCCGTGAGCAGGGGGGCCCGAAGCAGCGGGGGAATGAGGAGGATTGGTGAGTATTGGGGGGGGGGGGGTTGCGGTGGCGGAGGAGCGGGGCACAGGCAGTAGCCACTGCTGCAGCTACCACGTGTGCCCGCTGCTAAAGATACATGAATATTCCCTCTTCTCCACTCCCATGGGCGTGAAGAAGAGGGAATATTCATTCTCTTTAGTAGCGGGCATGGAGGAGCATTGAGCCGCAGCTCCTGCTGACATTGCCCGCTGCTAAAGAGAATATAGTCCATAGTCCTGGTGTGGAGAGGAGTGAATATGCCGGCAGCTCACATCAGCGTCTGAAAGCGCAGGCTGCTCAGATGCCGACATGAGCTGCTGGTAGACTGGGCACAGCAGCGCTGGAGAAGAGGGGAGGAAGGAAGGTGAGTATAAGTGTGCAGTGATGGGGCCACGCATACCAGGATTGAGAGGTGAGGGGGGCCACGCATACCAGGATTGAGGGATGAGGGGGGCCATGCATACCAGGATTGGGGGATGAGGGGGTCCACACATACCAGGATTGGGGGATGAGGGGGGCCACACATACCAGGATTGGGGGATGAGGGGGGCCACACATACCAGGATTGGGGGATGAGGGGGGCCACATATACCAGGATTGGGGGATGAGGGGGGGGCCACACATACCGGGATTGGGGGATGAGGGGGGGCCACACATACCAGGATTGGGGGATGAGGGTGGCCACACATACCAGGATTGGGGGATGAGGAAGCCACTCCTACCAGGATTGGCGGATGAGGGGGGCCACACATATCAGGATTGTGGGGATGAGGGGTGGCACATCAGGATTGTGGGGATGGGGGGGGCACACATCAGGATTGGGGGTGAGGAAGCCACGCCTGCCATGATTGGTGGATGAGGGGGCGGCCACACATATCAGGATTGGGGGATGAGGGGGCGGTCACACATATCAGGATTGGGGGATGAGGGGGGGGGGCGCACACATCAGGATTGGGGGATGAGGGGGGGGCCGCACACATCTGGATTGGGGGATGAGGGGGGGCCGCACACATCAGGATTGGGGGATGAGGGGGGCCACACATATCAGGATTGGGGGATGAGGGGGGGCCCGCACACATCAGGATTGGGGGATGAGGGGGGGCCACACATATCAGGATTGGGGGATGAGGGTGGGGGCCACACATATCAGGATGGGGGATGAGGGGGGGCCACACATATCAGGATTGGGGGATGAGGGGGGGGCACACATATCAGGATTGGGGATGAGGGGGGGCACACATCAGGATTGGGGGATGAGGGGGGCCACACATATCAGGATTGGGGGATGAGGGGGGCCACACATCAGGATTGGGGGATGAGGGGGGGCACACATCAGGATTGTGGGGATGAGGGGGCCACGCGTACCAGGATTGGGGGGGGTGAGGGGGCCACGCGTACCAGGATTGGGGAGGTGAGGGGGCCACACATATCAGGATTGGGGGATGAGGGGGGGGCCACACATCAGGATTGGGGATGAGGGGGGGCACACATCAGGATTGGGGGATGAGGGGGGCTCACATCAGGATTGGGGGATGAGGGGGGCCACACATCAGGATTGGGGGATGAGGGGGAGGGGCACACATCAGGATTGTGGGGATGAGGGGTCCACGTGTACCAGGATTGGTGGATATGGGGGCCACGCGTACCAGGATTGGGGGGGTGAGGGGGCCACGCGTACCAGGATTGGGGGGGTGAGGGGGCCACGCGTACCAGGATTGGGGGGGTGAGGGGGCAACGCGTGCCAGGATTGGGGGGGGTGAGGGGGCCACGCGTACCAGGATTGGGGGATGAGGGGGCCACGCGTACCAGGATTGGGGGATGAGGGGGCCGCGCGTACCAGGATTTGGGGATGAGGGGGCCGCGCGTACCAGGATTTGGGGATGAGGGGGGCGCGCGTACCAGGATTGGGGGATGAGGGGGCCACGCATACCAGGATTGGGGGATGAGGGGGCCACGCATACCAGGATTGGGGGATGAGGGGGCCGCGCGTACCAGGATTGGGGGATGAGGGGGCAGCGCGTACCAGGATTGGGGGATGAGGGGGCCGATCGTACCAGGATTGGGGGATGAGGGGGGCCGCGCATACCAGGATTGGGGGATGAGGGGGCCACGCGTACCAGGATTGAGGGATGAGGGGGGCTGCGCGTACCAGGATTGGGAGATGAGGGGGCCACGCGTACCAGGATTGGGGATGAGGGGGCCTGCGCGTACCAGGATTGGGGGATGAGGGGGCCACGCGTACCAGGATTGGGGAATGAGGGGGCCATGCGTACCAGGATTGGGGGATGAGGGGGCCACGCGTACCAGGATTGGGGGATGAGGTTGGGGGATGAGGGGGCCGCGCGTACCATTATTTGGGGGGGGGGGGGGGATGAGGGGGCCGCGCGTACCAGGATTGGGGGGGGGATGAGGGGGCCGCGCGTACCAGGATTGGGGGGGATGAGGGGCCCGCGCGTACCAGGATTGGGGGGGATGAGGGGCCCGCGCGTACCAGGATTGGGGGGGATGAGGGGCCCGCGCGTACCAGGATTGGGGGGGATGAGGGGCCCGCGCGTACCAGGATTGGGGGGGATGAGGGGCCCGCGCGTACCAGGATTGGGGGGGATGAGGGGCCCACGCGTACCAGGATTGGGGGGGGGGGATGAGGGGCCCGCGCGTACCAGGACTGGGGGGGGATGAGGGGGCCGCGCGTACCAGGATTGGGGGGATGAGGGGGCCGCGCGTACCAGGATTGGGGGGATGAGGGGGCCGCGCGTACCAGGATTGGGGGGATGAGGGGGCCGCGCGTACCAGGATTGGGGGGATGAGGGGGCCGCGCGTACCAGGATTGGGGGGATGAGGGGGCCGCGCGTACCAGGATTGGGGGGGATGAGGGGGCCGCGCGTACCAGGATTGGGGGGATGAGGGGGCCGCGCGTACCAGGATTGGGGGGATGAGGGGGCCGCGCGTACCAGGATTGGGGGGATGAGGGGGCCGCACGTACCAGGATTGGGGGGGATCAGGGGGCCGCGCGTACCAGGATTGGGGGGGGATGAGGGGGCCGCGCGTACCAGGATTGGGGGGGGGATGAGGGGGCCGCGCGTACCAGGATTGGGGGGGATAAGGGGGCCGCGCGTATTAGGATTGGGGGGGATAAGGGGGCCGCGCGTATTAGGATTGGGGGGGATAAGGGGGCCGCGCGTATTAGGATTGGGGGGGATAAGGGGGCCGCGCGTATTAGGATTGGGGGGGATAAGGGGGCCGCGCGTATTAGGATTGGGGGGGATAAGGGGGCCGCGCGTATTAGGATTGGGGGGGATAAGGGGGCCGCGCGTACCAGGATTGGGGGGGATAAGGGGGCCGCGCGTACCAGGATTGGGGGGGATAAGGGGGCCGCGCGTACCAGGATTGGGGGGGATAAGGGGGCCGCGCGTACCAGGATTGGGGGGGATAAGGGGGCCGCGCGTACCAGGATTGGGGGGGATAAGGGGGCCGCGCGTACCAGGATTGGGGGGATGAGGGGGCCGCGCGTACCAGGATTGGGGGGATGAGGGGGCCGCGCGTACCAGGATTGGGGGGATGAGGGGGCCGCGCGTACCAGGATTGGGGGGATGAGGGGGCCGCGCGTACCAGGATTGGGGGGATGAGGGGGCCGCGCGTACCAGGATTGGGGGGATGAGGGGGCCGCGCGTACCAGGATTGGGGGGATGAGGGGGCCGCGCGTACCAGGATTGGGGGGATGAGGGGGCCGCGCGTACCAGGATTGGGGGGATGAGGGGGCCGCGCGTACCAGGATTGGGGGGATGAGGGGGGCCGCGCGTACCAGGATTGGGGGGATGAGGGGGGCCGCGTGTACCAGGATTGGGGGGATGAGGGGGGCCGCGCGTACCAGGATTGGGGGGATGAGGGGGCCGCGCGTACCAGGATTGGGGGGAATGAGGGGGCCGCGCGTACCAGGATTGGGGGGAATGAGGGGGCCGCGCGTACCAGGATTGGGGGGGATGAGGGGGGCCGCGCGTACCAGGATTGGGGGTGATGAGGGGGGCCGCGCGTACCAGGATTGGGGGTGATGAGGGGGGCCGCGCGTACCAGGATTGGGGGGGATGAGGGGGGCCGCGCGTACCAGGATTGGGGGGGATGAGGGGGGCCGCGCGTACCAGGATTGGGGGGGATGAGGGGGGCCGCGCGTACCAGGATTGGGGGGGATGAGGGGGGCCGCGCGTACCAGGATTGGGGGGGATGAGGGGGGCCGCGCGTACCAGGATTGGGGGGGATGAGGGGGGCCGCGCGTACCAGGATTGGGGGGGATGAGGGGGGCCGCGCGTACCAGGATTGGGGGGGATGAGGGGGGCCGCGCGTACCAGGATTGGGGGGGATGAGGGGGGCCGCGCGTACCAGGATTGGGGGATGAGGGGGCCGCGCGTACCAGGATTGGGGGATGAGGGGGGCCGCGCGTACCAGGATTGGGGGATGAGGGGGGCCGAGCGTACCAGGATTGGGGGATGAGGGGGCCGAGCGTACCAGGATTGGGGGATGAGGGGGGCCGAGCGTACCAGGATTGGGGGATGAGGGGGGCCGAGCGTACCAGGATTGGGGGATGAGGGGGGCCAAGCGTACCAGGATTGGGGGATGAGGGGGGCCGCGCGTACCAGGATTGGGGGATGAGGGGGCCGCGCGTACCAGGATTGGGGGATGAGGGGGCCGCGCGTACCAGGATTGGGGGATGAGGGGGCCGCGCGTACCAGGATTGGGGGATGAGGGGGCCGCGCGTACCAGGATTGGGGGATGAGGGGGCCGCGCGTACCAGGATTGGGGGATGAGGGAGCCACGCGTACCAGGATTGGGGGATGAGGGAGCCACGCGTACCAGGATTGGGGGATGAGGGGGCCGTGCGTACCAGGATTGGGGGGATGAGGGGGCCGCGCGTACCAGGATTGGGGGATGAGGGGGGCCGCGCGTACCAGGATTGGGGGGATGAGGGGGGCCACGCGTACCAGGATTGGGGGGATGAGGGGGGCCGCGCGTACCAGGATTGGGGGGATGAGGGGGGCCGCGCGTACCAGGATTGGGGGATGAGGGGGCCGAGCATACCAGGATTGGGGGGATGAGGGGGGCCGAGCGTACCAGGATTGGGGGGATGAGGGGGGCCGCGCGTACCAGGATTGGGGGATGAGGGGGCCGCGCGTACTAGGATTGGGGGATGGGGGATGAGGGGGGCCGCGCGTACCAGGATTGGGGGATGAGAGGGGATGAGGGGGCCGAGCGTACCAGGATTGGGGGATGAGGGGGGCCGAGCGTACCAGGATTGGGGGATGAGGGGGGCCGAGCGTACCAGGATTGGGGGATGAGGGGGGCCGCGCGTACTAGGATTGGGGGATGAGGGGGCCGCGCGTACCAGGATTGGGAGATGAGGGGGCCACGCGTACCAGGATTGGGGGATGAGGGGGCCACGCATACCAGGATTGGGGGATGAGGGGACCGCGCGTACCAGGATTGGGGGATGAGGGGGCCGCGCGTACCAGGATTGGGGGATGAGGTTGGGGGATGAGGGAGCCACGCGTACCAGGATTGGGGGATGAGGGGGCCACGCGTACCAGGATTGGGGGATGAGGGGGCCACGCGTACCAGGATTGGGGGATGAGGGGACCGCGCGTACCAGGATTGGGGGATGAGGGGGCCGCGCGTACCAGGATTGGGGGATGAGGTTGGGGGATGAGGGAGCCACGCGTACCAGGATTGGGGGATGAGGGGGCCGTGCGTACCAGGATTGGGGGATGAGGGGGCCGCGCGTACCAGGATTGGGGGGATGAGGGGGCCGCGCGTACCAGGATTGGGGGATGAGGGGGCCGCGCGTACCAGGATTGGGGGGATGAGGGGGCCGCGCGTACCAGGATTGGGGGGATGAGGGGGCCGTGCGTACCAGGATTGGGGGATGAGGGGGCCGCGCGTACCAGGATTGGGGGGATGAGGGGGCCGCGCGTACCAGGATTAGGGGGTGAGGGGGGCCGCGCGTACCAGGATTGGGGGGATGAGGGGGGCCGCGCGTACCAGGATTGGGGGGATGAGGGGGGCCGCGCGTACCAGGATTGGAGGGATGAGGGGGGCCGCGCGTACCAGGATTGGGGGGGATGAGGGGGGCCGCGCGTACCAGGATTGGGGGGGATGAGGGGGGCCGCGCGTACCAGGATTGGGGGGGATGAGGGGGGCCGCGCGTACCAGGATTGGGGGGGATGAGGGGGGCCGCGCGTACCGGGATTGGGGGGATGAGGGGGGCCGCGCGTACCAGGATTGGAGGGATGAGGGGGGCCGCGCGTACCAGGATTGGGGGGGATGAGGGGGGCCGCGTGTAACAGGATTGGGGGGGATGAGGGGGGCCGCGCGTAACAGGATTGGGGGGGATGAGGGGGGCCGCGCGTAACAGGATTGGAGGGATGAGGGGGGCCGCGCGTAACAGGATTGGGGGGGATGAGGGGGGCCGCGCGTACCAGGATTGGGGGGATGAGGGGGGCCGCGCGTACCAGGATTGGGGGGATGAGGGGGCCGCGCGTACCAGGATTGGGGGGATGAGGGGGCCGCGCGTACCAGGATTGGGGGGATGAGGGGGCCGCGCGTACCAGGATTGGGGGGATGAGGGGGCCGAGCGTACCAGGATTGGGGGATGAGGGGGCCGAGCGTACCAGGATTGGGGGGATGAGGGGGGCCGTGCGTACCAGGATTGGGGGATGAGGGGGGCCGTGCGTACCAGGATTGGGGGATGAGGGGGGCCGCGCGTACCAGGATTGGGGGATGAGGGGGGCCGCGCGTACCAGGATTGGGGGATGAGGGGGGCCGCGCGTACCAGGATTGGGGGATGAGGGGGGCCGAGCGTACCAGGATTGGGGGATGAGGGGGGCCGAGCGTACCAGGATTGGGGGATGAGGGGGCCGAGCGTACCAGGATTGGGGGATGAGGGGGGCCGAGCGTACCAGGATTGGGGGATGAGGGGGGGCCGAGCATACCAGGATTGGGGGATGAGGGGGGCCGCGCGTACCAGGATTGGGGGATGAGGGGGCCGCGCGTACCAGGATTGGGAGATGAGGGGGCCGCGCGTACCAGGATTGGGGGATGAGGGGGCCACGCGTACCAGGATTGGGGGATGAGGGGGCCGCGCGTACCAGGATTGGGGGATGAGGGGGCCGCGCGTACCAGGATTGGGGGATGAGGTTGGGGGATGAGGGAGCCACGCGTACCAGGATTGGGGGATGAGGGGGCCGTGCGTACCAGGATTGGGGGATGAGGGGGCCATGCGTACCAGGATTGGGGGATGAGGTTGGGTGATGAGGGGGCTGCGCCTACCAGGATTGGGGGATGAGGGGGCCGCGCGTATCAGGATTTGGGGGGGGGATGAGGGGGCCGTGCGTACCAGGATTGGGGGGGGGATGAGGGGGCCGCGCGTACCAGGATTGGGGGGGGGTGATGAGGGGCCCGCGCGTACCAGGATTGGGGGGGGGATGAGGGGCCCGTGCGTACCAGGATTGGGGGGGGGGGGGATGAGGGGCCCGCGCGTACCAGGATTGGGGGGGATGAGGGGCCCGCGCGTACCAGGATTGGGGGGGATGAGGGGCCCGCGCGTACCAGGATTGGGGGGATGAGGGGGCCGCGCGTACCAGGATTGGGGGATGAAGGGGCCACGCGTACCAGGATTCGAGGATGAGAGAGTAATGTGTACCAGGATTGGGGGATGAGAGAGTAATGTGTACCAGGATTGGAGGATGAGAGAGTAATGTGTACCAGGATTGGAGGATGAGAGAGTAATGTGTACCAGGATTGGAGGATGAGAGAGTAATGTGTACCAGGATTGGGGGATGAAGGGGCCACGCGTACCAGGATTGGAGGATGAGAGAGTAATGTGTACCAGGATTGGGGGATGAGAGAGTAATGTGTACCTGGATTGGAGGATGAGAGAGTAATGTGTACCAGGATTGGGGGATTGAGGAGGCCATACATACCAGGATGGGGAAATTTTCCAGTAACTGCTGTATTTCCCACCCTAGGCTTATATTCGAGTCAATACGTTTTTACAGTTTTTTGTGGTCAAATTAGGGGCCTCGGCTTATACTCGGGTCGGCTTATTTAAAATATAAGGTATTTTAAAATCAGTGAGTATGTGGTCCTCATAATACTGCAGGACTGTGGGGTGCATTATACTATATGGGGGATGATCGGTGGTGAATTATACTGTATGGAAGGCTATGTGGGGCCATTATACTGTTTGAAAGCAATTATATGGTGTGAAGGTTTGTGTGGGGTCCATCATATTGTTTGGAGGGCTGTGTGGGGTCCATTATACTGTTTGGAGGGCAGTGTGGGGTCCATCATACTGTTTGGAGGGCTGTGTGGGGTCCATCATACTGTTTGGAGGGCTAGTGCGGGCCATTATACTGTATGGAGGGCTGTGTGGGGGGTCACAGTTGGGGGATCATACAGTGTTGGGGTCACCATACTTTGCCTTGGGAGTTCAGGTGGGGTACAGTAGGGTCATTATACTGCGCATGTGGAGGAATTCACCTTGGGGGTATCATACTGTTTGGGGGGCACTTTTGTTGGCATCATACTTTATGGGGCAATGAAAGAGGAATCTAGGACTTCAGCAGGAGGAAAATTACTAAGTAAAGGCTGGAAAGTTGTGAGATCTGATCTTCTGTGACACAGACAAATTTTATTTTTTTGTGGGGGGGCCCAATTAGAGCTTCTGCTATGGGGTCCCATGATTTCTATGTACGCCCCTGGTTGTACATATTGTAGCAGTTTATATAAGAATCCCCTGGTTTTTCGCTCTTTATTATAAAGTCTGTTCTTCTCCCTGGAGATTTTTTACTTTTCCTTCATTTCCTTCTCTTCTAATTTATCAGAAAATGTTAATAAAAATCTTTCTTAATTTTCCTTAAATTTGAAATTTCATTTATTACAGGTGAATGAGAGAATAAATAATCGCTCAGCGGAGATTATAATTCTCCGGGGAGATTCACTGCAGAAAGAATTGGTTGGTTTAATGCAGCAGATGAAAACCATAAATGAGGAGCGAGCAGGTAAACAAAAAGTTATTAGCGCTGACCCGCTCCCCTCAATCATCCGCTCGCAGCGCGCTCACAGATCTTCCGTTTATTAGGATGAAATAATAGTTTGGGGAGCGACGGCGTCAAAAGTTCATTTTGGTGAGACAAAGACTTATGTATAATCAATGCTACAAAGCCGTTATTATTGACTTTAAATGAAACGCGCGGCGCGGCCGTCCGGACTGATACCGCCAAGCTGCAAATCTGGAATATTTTTTTTTGAACAATAAAGGATTAGCAGTATCGGGATAATGGACGCCGAGCGCGGGGGCTTAGACACCGTTATCTTAAATTAATACTGCGCACTTCTTTGTTACTAAGTTTATTTCCTGCAATTTTTGCTAAAAACGACCTAAAATGTTTCTAAGGTCGATAAATGAACTGATGCAGCAAAGACGAAGCGTGAGCTGCAACACGGGCGCAGATCTCTGGCGATCAGAAGACGGCGTTCGAGACGGTAGAACGACCAATAGTATATACTGTACACTGGGATATCTCACCCCCGGTGATATCGCTCCAAATCCTGGCCCTCCTCACCACATCTCCACAGTCACTTCTACCTCTCATCCACGATCTATCACAAATTTCTGCAACCTTTCTAACCTTATACCCATCCGCCAAGCCCACACTTCCTCTAACAGGAGCTCTATGGAACGCTCGCTCTGTCTGCAGCAAACTTTCCTACATCCATGATCTTTTCATCATTAAGAAACTTTCCTTCCTCTGCGTTACCGAATCCTGGCGCACCCCTCTGACACAGCCTCTCCAATCCCTCACTACTTTCAAGTCCACACTCACTGCAGCAAAACAAACCTCCTTCTCATCTCTCATATCCTCCCTGTCTCACAACCTCAGCTTTTCAACACTTTCAATTCTCTCCTCTGTCCCCCAGCATGTCCTCCCTCTCTTTTCATCTCCGCTGAAGACTTTGCCTCATTCTTCACGTAGAAGACTGATAACATGAGAGAAAGCTTTTGCCTAAAGTCTCCACAGCCCCTCCTCATAACTACTCAGCCCTCCTCCTCCAAAACCAGCTTCTCCGCCATTACAGAAGATCAACTTTCCTCTCTACTCTCAAGATCACATCTCACCACGTGTGCAGTCAACCTGATCCCGTCTTACCTCATCCAAAACCTCACCACAATCTTCATTCCAACCCTAACCCATCTCTTCAACCTGTCACTAACAACTAGTGTCTTCCCCTCATGCTTTAAACATGCTTTGATCACACCCATCCTCCCTTGACCCATCTTGTCTGTCTAGCTACCGCCCCATATCACTTCTCCCCTATGCCTCAAAACTACTTTAACAGCATGTCTATCTTGAACTGTCCTCCAACCTCTCCTCCTGCTCCCTCTTTGACCACATCACTCCACTGATACTGCTCTGACAAAAGTTACCAACAACCCACTAACTGCCAAATCCAAGCAACACTACTCTGTCCTCCGCCTCCTCCTGGACCTGTCCTCCTCCTCCTGGACCTGTCCTCCTCCTCCTGGACCTGTCATCTGCCTTCGACACAGTGGACCATTCTCTCTTACTACAGACTCTCTCATCTCTTGGCATCACGGACTTGGCCCTATCCTGGATCTCCTCATACCTAACAGACCGGACATTCAACGTCTCCCACTCACACACCACCTCCTCATCCCGCCCCCTATCTGTTGGTGTCCCCCAAGGTTCAGTTCTAGGACCCCTGCTCTTCTCCATCTACACCTTTGGCCTCGGACAGCTAATAGTCTCACAGCTTTCAGTATCACCTCTATGCTGATGACACACAGATCTTCCTCTCTGGACCTGATATCACCTCCCTACTAACCAGAATCCCACAATGTCTGTCCGCTATCTCATCTTTCTTCTCTGCCAGATTTCTAAAACTTAACATGGATAAAACAGAATTAATCATATTTCCACCACCTCACTCAGCCCCCCATCTGACCTATCCATCATAGTCAATGGCTGCCCACTCTCCCCTGTCCCGCAAGCTCGCTGCCTCGGGGTAACCCTGGACTCTGATCTATCCTTCACACCACATATCCAAGCCCTTTCCACCTCCTGCCGACTCCAACTCAAAAATATCTCCCGGATCCGCACATTCCTCAACCACGAATCTGCAAAAACACTAGTGTATGCCCTCATCATCTCCCTCCTCAACTACTGCAACCTCCTGCTCTGTGGCCCCTCTAACACTCTCGCACCCCTCCAATCTATCCTAAACTCTGCTGCCTGACTAATCCACCTGTCCCCCACTATTCCCCAGCCTCTCCTCTCTGTCAATCCCTTCACTGGCTCCTCATTACCCAGAGACTCCAGTTCAAAACCCTAACCATGGCATACAAAGCCATCCACAACCTGTCTCCTCCATATATCTCTGACCTAGTCTCCCGTTATATACCCGCACGCAACCTCCGATCCTCACAAGATCTCCTCCTCTACTCCCCTCTTATCTCCTCTTCCCACAATCGCATACAAGATTTCTCCCGTGCTTCTCCCCTTCTCTGGAACTCTCTACCCCAACACATCAGACTCTCGTCTACCGTGGAAACCTTCAAAAGGACCCAGAAGACCCTCCTCTTCTGACAAGCCTACAACCTGCAGTAACCATCGCTGCACGACCTCCTCTACCCTCACCTACTGTATCCTCACCCATCCCTTGTAGATTGTGAGCCCTCGCGGGCAGGGTCCTCGCTCCACCATACCGCTGCACGACCAGCTCTATCCTCACCTACTGTATCCTCACTCATCCCTTGTAGACTGTGAGCCCTCGCGGGCAGGGTCCTCGCTCCACCATACCGCTGCACGACCAGCTCTACCCTCACCTACTGTATCCTCACTCATCCCCTGTAGATTGTGAGCCCTCGCGGGCAGGGTCCTCGCTCCACCATACCGCTCCACGACCAGCTCTACCCTCACCTACTGTATCCTCACCCATCCCCTGTAGACTGTGAGCCCTCGGGGGCAGGGTCCTCGCTCCACCATACCGCTGCACGACCAGCTCTACCCTCACCTCCTGTATCCTCACCCATCCCTTGTAGACTGTCAGCCCTCGCGGGCAGAGTCCTCGCTCCACCATACTGCTGCACGACCAGCTCTACCCTCACCTACTGTATCCTCACCCATCCATTGTAGATTGTGAGCCCTCGCGGGCAGGGTCCTCGCTCCACCATACCGCTGCACGACCAGCTCTACCCTCACCTACTGTATCCTCACCCATCCCTTGTAGACTGTCAGCCCTCGCGGGCAGAGTCCTCGCTCCACCATACTGCTGCACGACCAGCTCTACCCTCACCTACTGTATCCTCACCCATCCATTGTAGACTGTGAGCCCTCGGGGGCAGGGTCCTCGCTCCACCATACCGCTGCACGACCAGCTCTACCCTCACCTACTGTATCCTCACCCATCGCTTGTAGACTGTGAGCCCTCGCAGGCAGGGTCCTCGCCCCACCATACCGCTGTACGACCAGCTCTATCCTCACCTACTGTATCCTCACTCATCCCTTGTAGACTGTCAGCCCTCGCGGGCAGGGTCCTCGCTCCACCATACCGCTGCACGACCAGCTCTACCCTCACCTACTGTATCCTCACCCATCCCCTGTAGACTGTGAGCCCTCGCGGGCAGGGTCCTCGCTCCACCACATTACTGCATGGCCAGCTCTACCCTCACCTACTGTATCCTCACCCATCCCTTGTAGACTGTGAGCCCTCGCGGGCAGGGTCCTCGCTCCACCATACCGCTCCACGACCAGCTCTACCCTCACCTACTGTATCCTCACCCATCCCCTGTAGACTGTGAGCCCTCGCGGGCAGGGTCCTCGCTCCACCATAGCGCTGCGCGACCAGCTCTACCCTCACCTACTGTATCCTCACCCATCCCTTGTAGATTGGGAGCCCTCGCGGGCAGGGTCCTCTCGCTGACTTTTGTTGTTCAAGATTATTGTACTTGTTTTTTATTATTGAGCAAATGTGAACAATTTGTACAGGTACATAGAAAGTACATTCAATTTAAATGGTGTTAGATATAATAAAATAGTTCAGGGATAACATAGAAAGGAGGTGCAATAAGAACCATATAGCAAGTAGTAATAAAACATATAAATCTTTAATAGATAATTTTAAAATACAGTTGGACCAAAGAATAAAAGGGCAGCAGTCCCAGCAATTGATATAATAGATTTTATATATATATATGGCTTCACATAATGTGCAAAATAGGCAAGACATTATTTAACCATTCATGTGCAATAGAGGATCCCCCTGAAGAAGGTAAGTGCCGAAACGTGCGTTGGGGACCTGGCCCACTTCTCCCAGCTTTGGTGTTGTGTTGACTTTTGCTTCACCTTTACCTCCATTGTCACTTTCCATACCACCAGAGGTATTGTGCATGCCGACTAACCTTCATGTTCTAAAGAGTGCCCACTCATTTCTTGCATACCACTGTTTGATACTACTTGTCTCGGAATCTCATCTTCATAACTAAGGCTAGCAGCTCCTCATCTGCTACTGCTGATAACCCGCCGGTATATGGGGTGTGAGAGGTCAGCCCCGCCCCCTGGTGGTGACATCACTGATATAATGACGCCTTATAATTACAGCGAGACGTTATTTTGTATACATCCGTGTTTCCTAGTTGTCGGTTTCATGATTTATTTTGGGACACTTTTGCATCCAGATCGCGGCTGGGACTCATTTATAACTCGGGTTTGGATATTCTTTGTAATAAGCGCTGATTTGCATGTATGGAAATATATGCAGATTGTGTGCTTAGTTTTATTCCTGCACATCTGGACAACCTAAAGGGAGCAGGGGTTGGATAAGAGAGGAATCTACATAAATTATGATGCTGAATCCGGCTCGTGGTTCGGCATAATGTGAGAGATAAGACATATAACTTATGGATATTCTGCGCAACGTGTAAAATGGCAGCTGCTGTGATAGTAAGAGAAATGCAGATTCCAGGGAGGCTGGATGGTAATGAGCACGAGATGAGCCTCCGAGATTGTCTATATCAGGAGGAGGAGGAGGAGGAGGACCTGGATGAAATCCGGCATGATCCAAACCTCATAGAAATCAGCGCTGCAAAGCGGATACAAAGTCCTAATGTCACAGACTGGCAGCAGTGACCAGTGATCCGGGTGCCAAGGCCGCCAACATCCGCCCGCGTGGGTCGCTCACTGAGATTTCCTGCCGTTCTACCACATATATACAATGTATCATCGCCCCAACATCAGCAATTGCCACTTTCACTCGCTGATAAACTCATTACCTTCCTCGACAATGAGAGAATCTTTTAGATTTCGCAATTTCCCTTGTGATTGTTATGAAAATCTCTTGAGAATTTTGCCAAAGATTAATGTAACATCGATCAAGAACCCAAGTCAGAAAACCCAGTCCTGAACCTGTCGACCCAGGAAGCCACAAAGAAACAATGTCCTAATAATTACTAATATTCTAGAGCAGGGTGTCAAACTTATTTTCAGCAATAGCCACTTCCACATTATTATTGCCTTCAAAGAGCCGCTGGTAATTGTAAGGGCTCATGCAGATATCCGTGCAACATGGTACAAGCACGGACTGCAATGCACAGACTGGCCAGGGGCTAAATGACCGCTGTGCCTGGGTAGTAGGGCTAAGAGAGCGGCGCCAGACCTGAGTCCAAGATGGACTGACTGCTCCCTATGCCAAGTACTAGCTGCATCTGCTCCGATTCTAACATGGAACCACACAAACATTCTGGCTGACTGCGATCACCGCGCTCACCGATTGAGCAGGCTGACTGCGATCGCCGCGTTCACAGATTGAGCAGGCTGACTGCGATCACCGCGCTCACCGATTGAGCAGGCTGACTGCGATCGCCGCGTTCACAGATTGAGCAGGCTGATTGCGATCGCCGCGTTCACCGATTGTGTAGGCTGACTGCGATCACCGTATTCACCAATTGAGCAGGCTGACTGCGATCGTCGCGTTCACCGATTGAGCAGGCTGACTGCAATCGTCGCGTTCACCGATTGAGCAGGCTGACTGCGATCGTCGCGTTCACCGATTGAGCAGGCTGACTGCGATCGTCGCGTTCACCGATTGAGCAGGCTGCGCGCATTGTTCACTCACAAAGATGGCAGCTGCTCCCTGTGCCGGCTCTGCCTCCTTCGCTAAGCACTGGCTGTGTCAACGTAGAAGGCGGCCACTACTTAGTAGAGGGGGCAGAGTCGGTACAGGGAGCAGCTGCCATAGATTTTGAGCTACAGCGCCGGCTCCAGGTTTTCGTGGGTCCCGGGCGAAAGAGTCTCAGTGGCCCCTTTAACACATACCACGATTCATGATGCACAGATATATCTATAGTAAATTCTACAAAAGCTCAGAAACCAGTGAATCCTCACAGCGCACTGTGCAGACCGGACAATATAGTCCTCCAAGCAGTATTATGGGCCCCACATAGTCCTCCATACAGTATAATGGGCCCCACATAGTCCTCCATACAGTATAATGGCCCCACATAGTCCTCCATACAGTATAATGGCCTCACATAGTCCTCCATACAGTATAATGGCCCCACATAGTCCTCCATACAGTATAATGGGCCCCACATAGTCCTCCATACAGTATAATGGCCCCACATAGTCCTCAATACAGTATAATGGGCCCCACATAGTCCTCCATACAGTATAATGGGCCCCACATAGTCCTCCATACAGTATAATGGGCCCCACATAGTCCTCCATACAGTATAATGGGCCCCACATAGTCCTCCGTACAGTATAATGGGCCCCACATAGTCCTCCGTACAGTATAATGGGCCCCACATAGTCCTCCGTACAGTATAATGGCCCCATATAGTCCTCCGTACAGCATAATGGGCCCCACATAGTCCTCCATACAGTATAATGGGCCCCACATAGTCCTCCATACAGTATAATGGCCCCATATAGTCCTCCGTACAGTATAATGGGCCCCACATAGTCCTCCATACAGTATAATGGCCCCATATAGTCCTCCATACAGTATAATGGGCCCCACATAGTACTCCATACAGTATAATGGACCCCACATAGTTCTCCTACAATATAATGGCCCCCCATAGTATTCCATACAGAATAATGGGTCCCACATAGTCCTCCATACAGTATAATGGCCCCACATAGTCCTCCATACAGTATAATGGCCCCACATAGTCATCCATACAGTATAATGGGCCCCACACAGCCCTCCATACAGTATAATGGCCCCACATAGTCCTCCATACAGTATAATGGCCCCACATAGTCCTCCATACAGTATAATGGCCCCACATAGTCCTCCATACAGTATAATGGGCTCCACATAGACCTCCATACAGTATAATGGCCCCACATAGTTCTCCATACAGTATAATGGGCCCCACATAGTCCTCCATACAGTATAATGGCCCCACATAGTCGCAATACAGTATAATGGGCCCCACATAGTCCTCCATACAGTATAATGGGCCCCACATAGTCCTCCATACAGTATAATGGGCCCCACATAGTCCTCCATACAGTATAATGGGCCCCACATAGTCCTCCATACAGTATAATGGGCCCCACATAGTCCTCCATACAGTATAATGGCCCCACATAGTCGCAATACAGTATAATGGGCCCCACATAGTCCTCCATACAGTATTATGGAGTCCATACAAAATAATGGGCCCCATATAATGATCCATACAGTATAATGAGCCCCATACAGAATAATGGACAATCTATAATGCTCCATACAGAATAATGGGCCCCATATAATGCTCAATACAAGATAGGATCTCCCCCATAGTGGTGGCTGCAGATAGAATCTTATCATGTATCTCTGCATACAGGGAGCTCCCCCTAGTGGTGGCTGCAGACAGGATCTTATCATGTATCTCTGTATACAGGGAGCTCCCCCTAGTGGTGGCTGCAGACAGAATCTTATGGATCTCTGTATATAGGGAGCTCCCAGTACAGAGTTACATGATAATCAGTTCTATATAGCACAGAGTAATAACTCTCTGAATACAGAATGTAGTAGATGTTACCTACAGTCCCATGTAACACTGCAGGGAACACTATAGCGCCCTGTAATGGTGGCAGTTATTACTGGATAGCTTTGGCCATTAACCCTCTATGCGCTGTACTCCCTGGCTCTACAGACTGATACATTAATACATTGTGACCATCAGGACAGGTGAGAGTGGTCCGGATCCATCACGGTCGGGAGCAATAGCTCATGGCTGAATGAATGCCATACACAAGTAGTGTCTGTACTGGGAGATCTCCTGCGGTGATCTGGTCTTTATGGATCCTTGATGTTTCTTTGTTCTAGGCCGCTGCCTGTATGGGACACGTGATGTGGCAGTTTACATGGGACTGACTGCTCACAGGTGTTGCGTATCCCCGGATGGAGGAGATTCCAGACTTCACCTTGTTGGCAGCGAACAAGTTTAATTAATCTCCTATTTAATTTATGCTAATCATGAAAGTAAAGCGCCAGCGCCGTCTCTGCCCGTAATTAGGCCGATCCTTCATTATTTAACGGTTCAGGCCTCTAGGTGTCTGCAGTTAATTATTGCGCTTCTTGTTTGGGATTACTCAAAAAAAAATTGGAGTCCGGCCGCCATCATCTCCTAATCACCAGAAAGTAAAAGATCATTAAAAGCATCGTTTGCCGAGCTCAGCGCCACCATTACCGTATGTCATGAGACGTGAGAATGTAAAGGCGCCCGGCCGCGCCGTCCTCAGCCACAATGGCTGCCAGGATTCTGGAAGATTTGCTGACTGTAAGTCCTGCGTCTCTATAGTGATCAGTTCTAAAAGCCTTCTACAGCTGAGGGTCTGTTACAATGTGTCAGAGAAGGCAGTCAACTCAACTGGAAACATTGTGACAAGTTCATCAGCTCCATGAACAGTACAGTTCTGCAGCTTCAGAGCTGAAATGTATCTCTGCACCTGCTTGTTCAGTGTCTGAATACAACTTGCTCTGGTAGTAGCATTCAGGCCAATGAAGATTATATATATATGTGTGTATATATATATATATGTGTGTGTGTATATATATATGTGTGTGTGTATATATATATATGTGTGTATATACAGTACAGACCAAAAGTTTGGACACACCTTCTCATTTAAAGATTTTTCTTTATTTTCATGACTATGAAAATTGTACATTCACACTGAAGGCATCAAAACTATGAATTACCACATGTGGAATTATATACTTAACAAAAAAGTGTGAAACAACTGAAAATATGTCTTATATTCTAGGTTCTTCACAGTAGCCGCCTTTTGCTTTGATGACTGCTTTGCATACTCTTGGCATTCTCTTGATGAGCTTCAAGAGGTAGTCACCGGAAATGGTCTTCCAACAATCTTGAAGGAGTTCCCAGAGATGCTTAGCACTTGTTGGCCCTTTTGCCTTCACTCTGCGGTCCAGCTCACCCCAAACCATCTCGATTGGGTTCAGGTCTGGTGACTGTGGAGGCCAGGTCATCTGGCGTAGCCCCCCATCACTCTCCCTCTTGGTCAAATAGCCCTTACACAGCCTGGAGGTGTTTGGGGTCATTGTCCTGTTGAAAAATAAATGATGGTCCAACTAAACGCAAACCGGATGGAATAGCATGCCGCTGCAAGATGCTGTGGTAGCCATGCTGGTTCAGTATGCCTTCAGTTTTGAATAAATCCCCAACAGTGTCACCAGCAAAGCCCCCCCACACCATCACACCTCCTCCTCCATGCTTCACGGTGGGAACCAGGCATGTAGAGTCCATCCGTTCACCTTTTCTGCGTCGCACAAAGACACGGTGGATGGAACCAAAGATCTCAAATTTGGACTCATCAGACCAAAGCACAGATTTCCACTGGTCTAATGTCCATTCCTTGTGTTCATTAGCCCAAACAAGTCTCTTCTGCTTGTTGCCTGTCCTTAGCAGTGGTTTCCTAGCAGCTATTTTACCATGAAGGCCTGCAGCACAAAGTCTCCTCTTAACAGTTGTTGTAGAGATGTGTCTGCTGCTAGAACTCTGTGTGGCATTGACCTGGTCTCTAATCTGAGCTGCTGTTAACCTGCGATTTCTGAGGCTGGTGACTCGGATAAACTTATCCTCAGAAGCAGAGGTGACTCTTGGTCTTCCTTTCCTGGGGCGGTCCTCATGTGAGCCAGTTTCTTTGTAGCATTTGATGGTTTTTGCAACTGCACTTGGGGACACTTTCAAAGTTTTCCCAATATTTCGCACTGACTGACCTTCATTTCTTAAAGCAATGATGGCCACTCGTTTTTCTTTACTTAGCTGCTTTTTTCTTGCCATAATACAAATTCTAACAGTCTATTCAGTAGGACTATCAGCTGTGTATCCACCTGACTTCTGCACAACACAACTGATGGTCCCAACCCCATTTATAAGGCAAGAAATCCCACTTATTAAACCTGACAGGGCACACCTGTGAAGTGAAGACCATTTCCGGTGACGACCTCTTGAAGCTCATCAAGAGAATGCCAAGAGTGTGCAAAGCAGTCATCAAAGCAAAAGGTGGCTACTGTGAAGACCCTAGAATATAAGACATATTTTCAGTTGTTTCACACTTTTTTGTTAAGTATATAATTCCACATGTGGTAATTCATAGTTTTGATGCCTTCAGTGTGAATGTACAATGTTCATAGTCATGAAAATACAGAAAAATCTTTAAATGAGAAAGTGTGTCCAAACTTTTGGTCTGTACTGTGTATATATATATGTGTATATATATATGTGTGTATATATATATATATATATGTGTATATATATATATATGTGTGTGTATATATATATATATGTGTGTGTATATATATATATGTGTGTATATATATATATGTGTGTATATATGTGTGTGTGTGTGTATATATATATATATATATATATATACTGCTCAAAAAAATAAAGGAAACACTTAACAGAATATAACTCCAAGTAAATGAAACTTCTGTGAAATCAAACTGTCCACTTAGGAAGCGACACTGATTGACGATCAATTTCACATGCTGTTGTGCAAATGGAATAGACAATAGATGGAAATTATTGGCAATTATCAAGACACCCTCAATAAAGGAGGGGTTCTGCAGGTGGGGTCCACAGACCACATCTCAGTACCAATGCTTTCTGGCTGATGTTTTGGTCACTTTTGAATGTTGGTTGTGCTTTCACACTCGTGGTAGCATGAGACGGACTTTACAACCCACAGAAGTTGCTCAGGTAGTGCAGCTCATCCAGGATGGCACATCAATGCGAGCTGTGGCAAGAAGGTTTGCTGTGTCTGTCAGCGTAGTGTCCAGAGGCTGGAGGAGCTACCAGGAGACAGGCCAGTACACCAGGAGACGTGGAGCGGGCCGTAGGAAGGCAACAACCCAACAGCAGGACCGCTACCTCCGCCTTTGTGCAAGGAGGAACAGGAAGAGCACTGCCAGAGCCCTGCAAAATGACCTCCAGCAGGCCACAAATGTGCATGTGTCTGCACAAACGGTTAGAAACCGACTCCATGAGGGTGGTATGAGGGCCCGACGTCCACAGATGAGGGTTGTGCTCACAGCCCAACATGGTGCAGGACGCTTGGCATTTGCCACAGAACACCAGGATTGGCAAAGTGGCCCCTGGCGCCCTGTGCTCTTCACAGATGAAAGCAGGTTCACACTGAGCACATGTGACAGACGTGACAGAGTCTGGAGACGCCGTGGAGAGCGATCTGCTGCCTGCAACATCCGTCAGCATGACCGGGTGGGCAGTGGGTCAGTAATGGTGTGGGGTGGCATTTCTTTGGTGGGCCGCACAGCCCTCCATGTGCTCTCCAGAGGTAGCCTGACTGCCATTAGGTACCGAGATGAGATCCTCAGACCCCTTGTGAGACCATATGCTGGTGCGGTTGGCCCTGGTTCCTCCTAATGCAGGACAATGCCAGACCTCATGTGGCTGGAGTGTGTCAGCAGTTCCTGCAAGATGAAGGCATTGAAGCTATGGACTGGCCGCCCGTTCCCCAGACCTGAATCCGATTGAGCACATCTGGGACATCATGTCTCGCTCCATCCACCAACGTCACGTTGCTCCACAGACTGTCCAGGAGTTGGCGGATGCTTTAGTCCAGGTCTGGGAAGAGATCCCACAGGAGACCATCCGCAACCTCATCAGGAGCATGCCCAGGCGTAGGGAGGTCATACAGGCACGTGGAGGCCACACACAATACTCACCTCATCAGGAGCATGCCCAGGCGTTGTATGGAGGTCATACAGGCACGTGGAGGCCACACACAATACTCACCTCATCAGGAGCATGCCCAGGCATTGTATGGAGGTCATACAGGCACGTGGAGGCCACACACAATACTCACCTCATCAGGAGCATGCCCAGGCGTTGTATGGAGGTCATACAGGCACGTGGAGGCCACACACAATACTGAGCCTCATCAGGAGCATGCCCAGGCGTTGTAGGGAGGTCATACAGACACGTGGAGGCCACACACAATACTCACCTCATCAGGAGCATTCCCAGGCGTTGTAGGGAGGTCATACAGGCATGTGGAGGCCACACACAATACTCAGCCTCATCAGGAGCATGCCCAGGCGTTGTAGGGAGGTCATACAGGCACGTGGAGGCCACACACAATACTCAGCCTCATCAGGAGCATGCCCAGGCATTGTAGGGAGGTCATACAGGCACATGAAGGCCACACACAATACTGAGCCTCATCAGGAGCATGCCCAGGCGTTGTATGGAGGTCATACAGGCACGTGGAGGCCACACACAATACTCAGCCTCATCAGGACCATGCCCAGGCGTTGTAGGGAGGTCATACGCAATACTCAGCCTCATCAGGAGCATGCCCAGGCGTTGTAGGGAGGTCATACAGGCACGTGGAGGCCACACACAATACTCAGCCTCATCAGGAGCATGCCCTGGCGTTGTAGGGAGGTCATACAGGCACGTGGAGGCCACACACAATACTCAGCCTCATCAGGACCATACCCAGGCGTTGTAGGGAGGTCATACAGGCACGTGGAGGCCACACACAATACTCAGCCTCATCAGGAGCATGCCCAGGCGTTGTAGGGAGGTCATACAGGCAGGTGGAGGCCACACACAATACTCAGCCTCATCAGGAGCATGCCCAGGTGTTGTAGGGAGGTCATACAGGCACGTGGAGGCCACACACAATACTCAGCCTCATCAGGAGCATGCCCAGGCATTGTAGGGAGGTCATACAGGCACGTGGAGGCCACACACAATACTCAGCCTCATCAGGAGCATGCCCAGGTGTTGTAGGGAGGTCATACAGGCACGTGGAGGCCACACACAATACTCAGCCTCATCAGGAGCATGCCCAGGCGTTGTAGGGAGGTCATACAGGCACGTGGAGGCCACACACAATACTCAGCCTCATCAGGAGCATGCCCAGGTGTTGTAGGGAGGTCATACAGGCACGTGGAGGCCACACACAATACTGAGACTCATCAGGAGCATGCCCAGGTGTTGTAGGGAGGTCATACAGGCACGTGGAGGCCACACACAATACTCAGCCTCATCAGGAGCATGCCCAGGCGTTGTAGGGAGGTCATACAGGCACGTGGAGGCCACACACAGTACTCAGCCTCATCAGGAGCATGCCCAGGCGTTGTAGGGAGGTCATACAGGCACGTGGAGGCCACACACAATACTCAGCCTCATCAGGAGCATGCCCAGGCGTTGTAGGGAGGTCATACAGGCACGTGGAGGCCACACACAATACTCAACCTCATCAGGAGCATGCCCAGGCGTTGTAGGGGGGTCATACAGGCACGTGGAGGCCACACACAATACTCAGCCTCATCAGGAGCATGCCCAGGCGTTGTAGGGGGGTCATACAGGCACGTGGAGGCCACACACAATACTCAGCCTCATCAGGAGCATGCCCAGGCGTTGTAGGGAGGTCATACAGGCACGTGGAGGCCACACACAATACTGAGCCTCATCAGGAGCATGCCCGGGCGTTGTAGGGAGGTCATACAGGCACGTGGAGGCCACACACAATACTCAGCCTCATCAGGAGCATGCCCAGGCGTTGTAGGGAGGTCATACAGGCACGTGGAGGCCACACACAATACTCAGCCTCATCAGAAGCATGCCCAGGCGTTGTAGGGAGGTCATACAGGCACGTGGAGGCCACACACAATACTCAGCCTCATCAGGAGCATGCCCAGGCGTTGTAGGGAGGTCATACAGGCACGTGGAGGCCACACACAATACTCAGCCTCATCAGGAGCATGCCCAGGCGTTGTAGGGAGGTCATACAGGCACGTGGAGGCCACACACAATACTCCGCCTCATCAGGAGCATGCCCAGGCGTTGTAGGGAGGTCATACAGGCACGTGGAGGCCACACACAATACTCAGCCTCATCAGGAGCATACCCAGGCGTTGTAGGGAGGTCATACAGGCACGTGGAGGCCACACACAATACTCAGCCTCATCAGGAGCATGCCCAGGCGTTGTAGGGAGGTGATACAGGCACGTGGAGGCCACACACAATACTGAGCCTCATCAGGAGCATGCCCAGGCGTTGTAGGGAGGTCATACAGGCACGTGGAGGCCACACAGAATGCTCAGCCTCATCAGGAGCATGCCCAGGCGTTGTAGGGAGGTCATACAGGCACGTGGAGGCCACACACAATACTCAGCCTCATCAGGAGCATGCCCAGGCGTTGTAGGGAGGTGATACAGGCACGTGGAGGCCACACACAATACTGAGCCTCATCAGGAGCATGCCCAGGCGTTGTAGGGAGGTCATACAGGCACGTGGAGGCCACACACAATACTCAGCCTCATCAGGAGCATACCCAGGCGTTGTAGGGAGGTCATACAGGCACGTGGAGGCCACACACAATACTCAGCCTCATCAGGAGCATGCCCAGGCGTTGTAGGGAGGTGATACAGGCACGTGGAGGCCACACACAATACTCAGCCTCATCAGGAGCATACCCAGGCGTTGTAGGGAGGTCATACAGGCACGTGGAGGCCACACAGAATGCTCAGCCTCATCAGGAGCATGCCCAGGCGTTGTAGGGAGGTCATACGCAATACTCAGCCTCATCAGGAGCATGCCCAGGCGTTGTAGGGAGGTCATACAGGCAGGTGGAGGCCACACACAATACTCAGCCTCATCAGGAGCATGCCCAGGTGTTGTAGGGAGGTCATACAGGCACGTGGAGGCCACACACAATACTCAGCCTCATCAGGAGCATGCCCAGGCGTTGTAGGGAGGTCATACAGGCACGTGGAGGCCACACACAATACTCAGCCTCATCAGGAGCATGCCCAGGTGTTGTAGGGAGGTCATACAGGCACGTGGAGGCCACACACAATACTGAGACTCATCAGGAGCATGCCCAGGCGTTGTAGGGAGGTCATACAGGCACGTGGAGGCCACACACAACACTCAGCCTCATTAGGAGCATGCCCAGGCGTTGTAGGGAGGTCATACAGGCACGTGGAGGCCACACACAATACTGAGCCTCATCAGGAGCATGCCCAGGTGTTGTAGGGAGGTTATACAGGCACGTGGAGGCCACACACAATACTGAGACTCATCAGGAGCATGCCCAGGCGTTGTAGGGAGGTCATACAGGCACGTGGAGGCCACACACAATACTGAGCCTCATCAGGAGCATGCCCAGGTGTTGTAGGGAGGTTATACAGGCACGTGGAGGCCACACACAATACTCAGCCTCATCAGGAGCATGCCCAGGTGTTGTATGGAGGTCATACAGGCACGTGGAGGCCACACACAATACTCAGCCTCATCAGGAGCATGCCCAGGTGTTGTAGGGAGGTTATACAGGCACGTGGAGGCCACACACAATACTGAGACTCATCAGGAGCATGCCCAGGCGTTGTAGGGAGGTCATACAGGCACGTGGAGGCCACACACAGTACTCAGCCTCATCAGGAGCATGCCCAGGCGTTGTAGGCAGGTCATACAGGCACGTGGAGGCCACACACAGTACTCAGCCTCATCAGGAGCATGCCCAGGCGTTGTAGGGAGGTCATACAGGCACGTGGAGGCCACACACAATACTCAACCTCATCAGGAGCATGCCCAGGCGTTGTAGGGGGGTCATACAGGCACGTGGAGGCCACACACAATACTCAGCCTCATCAGGAGCATGCCCAGGCGTTGTAGGGAGGTCATACAGGCACGTGGAGGCCACACACAATACTGAGCCTCATCAGGAGCATGCCCGGGCGTTGTAGGGAGGTCATACAGGCACGTGGAGGCCACACACAATACTGAGCCTCATCAGGAGCATGCCCGGGCGTTGTAGGGAGGTCATACAGGCACGTGGAGGCCACACACAATACTCAGCCTCATCAGGAGCATGCCCAGGCGTTGTAGGGAGGTCATACAGGCACGTGGAGGCCACACACAATACTCAGCCTCATCAGGAGCATGCCCAGGCGTTGTAGGGAGGTCATACAGGCACGTGGAGGCCACACACAATACTCAGCCTCATCAGGAGCATGCCCAGGCGTTGTAGGGAGGTCATACAGGCACGTGGAGGCCACACACAATACTCAGCCTCATCAGGAGCATGCCCAGGCGTTGTAGGGAGGTCATACAGGCACGTGGAGGCCACACACAATACTCAGCCTCATCAGGAGCATGCCCAGGCGTTGTAGGGAGGTCATACAGGCACGTGGAGGCCACACACAATACTCAGCCTCATCAGGAGCATGCCCAGGCGTTGTAGGGAGGTCATACAGGCACGTGGAGGCCACACACAATACTCAGCCTCATCAGAAGCATGCCCAGGCGTTGTAGGGAGGTCATACAGGCACGTGGAGGCCACACACAATACTCAGCCTCATCAGGAGCATGCCCAGGCGTTGTAGGGAGGTCATACAGGCACGTGGAGGCCACACACAATACTCAGCCTCATCAGGAGCATGCCCAGGCGTTGTAGGGGGGTCATACAGGCACGTGGAGGCCACACACAATACTCAGCCTCATCAGAAGCATGCCCAGGCGTTGTAGGGAGGTCATACAGGCACGTGGAGGCCACACACAATACTCAGCCTCATCAGGAGCATGCCCAGGCGTTGTAGGGAGGTCATACAGGCACGTGGAGGCCACACACAATACTCAGCCTCATCAGGAGCATACCCAGGCGTTGTAGGGAGGTCATACAGGCACGTGGAGGCCACACACAATACTCAGCCTCATCAGGAGCATGCCCAGGCGTTGTAGGGAGGTGATACAGGCACGTGGAGGCCACACACAATACTGAGCCTCATCAGGAGCATGCCCAGGCGTTGTAGGGAGGTCATACAGGCACGTGGAGGCCACACAGAATGCTCAGCCTCATCAGGAGCATGCCCAGGCGTTGTAGGGAGGTCATACAGGCACGTGGAGGCCACACACAATACTCAGCCTCATCAGGAGCATGCCCAGGCGTTGTAGGGAGGTGATACAGGCACGTGGAGGCCACACACAATACTGAGCCTCATCAGGAGCATGCCCAGGCGTTGTAGGGAGGTCATACAGGCACGTGGAGGCCACACACAATACTCAGCCTCATCAGGAGCATACCCAGGCGTTGTAGGGAGGTCATACAGGCACGTGGAGGCCACACACAATACTCAGCCTCATCAGGAGCATGCCCAGGCGTTGTAGGGAGGTGATACAGGCACGTGGAGGCCACACACAATACTGAGCCTCATCAGGAGCATGCCCAGGCGTTGTAGGGAGGTCATACAGGCACGTGGAGGCCACACAGAATGCTCAGCCTCATCAGGAGCATGCCCAGGCGTTGTAGGGACGTCATACAGGCACGTGGAGGCCACACACAATACTCAGCCTCATCAGGAGCATGCCCAGGCGTTGTAGGGAGGTCATACAGGCACGTGGAGGCCACACACAATACTCAGCCTCATCAGGAGCATGCCCAGGCGTTGTAGGGAGGTCATTCAGGCACGTGGAGGCCACACAGAATGCTCAGCCTCATCAGGAGCATGCCCAGGCGTTGTAGGGAGGTCATACAGGCACGTGGAGGCCACACACAATACTGAGCCTCATCAGGAGCATGCCCAGGCGTTGTAGGGAGGTCATACAGGCACGTGGAGGCCACACACAATACTCAGCCTCATCAGGAGCATGCCCAGGCGTTGTAGGTAGGTCATACAGGCACGTGGAGGCCACACACAATACTCAGCCTCATCAGGAGCATGCCCAGGCATTGTAGGGAGGTCATACAGGCACGTGGAGGCCACACACAATACTCAGCCTCATCAGGAGCATGCCCAGGCGTTGTAGGGAGGTCATACAGGCACGTGGAGGCCACACACAATACTCAGCCTCATCAGGAGCATGCCCAGGCGTTGTAGGGAGGTCATACAGGCACGTGGAGGCCACACACAATACTGAGACTCATCAGGAGCATGCCCAGGCGTTGTAGGGAGGTCATACAGGCACGTGGAGGCCACACACAATACTCAGCCTCATCAGGAGCATGCCCAGGCGTTGTAGGGAGGTCATACAGGCACGTGGAGGCCACACACAATACTCAGCCTCATCAGGAGCATGCCCAGGCGTTGTAGGGAGGTCATACAGGCACGTGGAGGCCACACACAATACTGAGCCTCATCAGGAGCATGCCCAGGCGTTGTAGGGAGGTCATACAGGCACGTGGAGGCCACACACAATACTCAGCCTCATCAGGAGCATGCCCAGGCGTTGTAGGGAGGTCATACAGGCACGTGGAGGCCACACACAATACTCAGCCTCATCAGGAGCATGCCCAGGCGTTGTAGGGAGGTCATACAGGCACGTGGAGGCCACACACAATACTCAGCCTCATCAGGAGCATGCCCAGGCGTTGTAGGGAGGTCATACAGGCACGTGGAGGCCACACACAATACTCAGCCTCATCAGGAGCATGCCCAGGCGTTGTAGGGAGGTCATACAGGCACGTGGAGGCCACACACAATACTCAGCCTCATCAGGAGCATGCCCAGGCGTTGTAGGGAGGTCATACAGGCACGTGGAGGCCACACACAATACTCAGCCTCATCAGGAGCATACCCAGGCGTTGTAGGGAGGTCATACAGGCACGTGGAGGCCACACACAATACTCAGCCTCATCAGGAGCATGCCCAGGCGTTGTAGGGAGGTGATACAGGCACGTGGAGGCCACACACAATACTGAGCCTCATCAGGAGCATGCCCAGGCGTTGTAGGGAGGTCATACAGGCACGTGGAGGCCACACAGAATGCTCAGCCTCATCAGGAGCATGCCCAGGCGTTGTAGGGAGGTCATACAGGCACGTGGAGGCCACACACAATACTCAGCCTCATCAGGAGCATGCCCAGGCGTTGTAGGGAGGTGATACAGGCACGTGGAGGCCACACACAATACTGAGCCTCATCAGGAGCATGCCCAGGCGTTGTAGGGAGGTCATACAGGCACGTGGAGGCCACACACAATACTCAGCCTCATCAGGAGCATACCCAGGCGTTGTAGGGAGGTCATACAGGCACGTGGAGGCCACACACAATACTCAGCCTCATCAGGAGCATGCCCAGGCGTTGTAGGGAGGTGATACAGGCACGTGGAGGCCACACACAATACTGAGCCTCATCAGGAGCATGCCCAGGCGTTGTAGGGAGGTCATACAGGCACGTGGAGGCCACACAGAATGCTCAGCCTCATCAGGAGCATGCCCAGGCGTTGTAGGGACGTCATACAGGCACGTGGAGGCCACACACAATACTCAGCCTCATCAGGAGCATGCCCAGGCGTTGTAGGGAGGTCATACAGGCACGTGGAGGCCACACACAATACTCAGCCTCATCAGGAGCATGCCCAGGCGTTGTAGGGAGGTCATTCAGGCACGTGGAGGCCACACAGAATGCTCAGCCTCATCAGGAGCATGCCCAGGCGTTGTAGGGAGGTCATACAGGCACGTGGAGGCCACACACAATACTGAGCCTCATCAGGAGCATGCCCAGGCGTTGTAGGGAGGTCATACAGGCACGTGGAGGCCACACACAATACTCAGCCTCATCAGGAGCATGCCCAGGCGTTGTAGGTAGGTCATACAGGCACGTGGAGGCCACACACAATACTCAGCCTCATCAGGAGCATGCCCAGGCATTGTAGGGAGGTCATACAGGCACGTGGAGGCCACACACAATACTCAGCCTCATCAGGAGCATGCCCAGGCGTTGTAGGGAGGTCATACAGGCACGTGGAGGCCACACACAATACTCAGCCTCATCAGGAGCATGCCCAGGCGTTGTAGGGAGGTCATACAGGCACGTGGAGGCCACACACAATACTGAGACTCATCAGGAGCATGCCCAGGCGTTGTAGGGAGGTCATACAGGCACGTGGAGGCCACACACAATACTCAGCCTCATCAGGAGCATGCCCAGGCGTTGTAGGGAGGTCATACAGGCACGTGGAGGCCACACACAATACTCAGCCTCATCAGGAGCATGCCCAGGCGTTGTAGGGAGGTCATACAGGCACGTGGAGGCCACACACAATACTGAGCCTCATCAGGAGCATGCCCAGGCGTTGTAGGGAGGTCATACAGGCACGTGGAGGCCACACACAATACTCAGCCTCATCAGGAGCATGCCCAGGCGTTGTAGGGAGGTCATACAGGCACGTGGAGGCCACACACAATACTCAGCCTCATCAGGAGCATGCCCAGGCGTTGTAGGGAGGTCATACAGGCACGTGGAGGCCACACACAATACTCAGCCTCATCAGGAGCATGCCCAGGCGTTGTAGGGAGGTCATACAGGCACGTGGAGGCCACACACAATACTCAGCCTCATCAGGAGCATGCCCAGGCGTTGTAGGGAGGTCATACAGGCACGTGGAGGCCACACACAATACTCAGCCTCATCAGGAGCATGCCCAGGCGTTGTAGGGAGGTCATACAGGCACGTGGAGGCCACACACAATACTCAGCCTCATCAGGAGCATGCCCAGGCGTTGTAGGGAGGTCATACAGGCACGTGGAGGCCACACACAATACTCAGCCTCATCAGAAGCATGCCCAGGCGTTGTAGGGAGGTCATACAGGCACGTGGAGGCCACACACAATACTCAGCCTCATCAGGAGCATGCCCAGGCGTTGTAGGGAGGTCATACAGGCACGTGGAGGCCACACACAATACTCAGCCTCATCAGGAGCATGCCCAGGCGTTGTAGGGGGGTCATACAGGCACGTGGAGGCCACACACAATACTCAGCCTCATCAGAAGCATGCCCAGGCGTTGTAGGGAGGTCATACAGGCACGTGGAGGCCACACACAATACTCAGCCTCATCAGGAGCATGCCCAGGCGTTGTAGGGAGGTCATACAGGCACGTGGAGGCCACACACAATACTCAGCCTCATCAGGAGCATACCCAGGCGTTGTAGGGAGGTCATACAGGCACGTGGAGGCCACACACAATACTCAGCCTCATCAGGAGCATGCCCAGGCGTTGTAGGGAGGTGATACAGGCACGTGGAGGCCACACACAATACTGAGCCTCATCAGGAGCATGCCCAGGCGTTGTAGGGAGGTCATACAGGCACGTGGAGGCCACACAGAATGCTCAGCCTCATCAGGAGCATGCCCAGGCGTTGTAGGGAGGTCATACAGGCACGTGGAGGCCACACACAATACTCAGCCTCATCAGGAGCATGCCCAGGCGTTGTAGGGAGGTGATACAGGCACGTGGAGGCCACACACAATACTGAGCCTCATCAGGAGCATGCCCAGGCGTTGTAGGGAGGTCATACAGGCACGTGGAGGCCACACACAATACTCAGCCTCATCAGGAGCATACCCAGGCGTTGTAGGGAGGTCATACAGGCACGTGGAGGCCACACACAATACTCAGCCTCATCAGGAGCATGCCCAGGCGTTGTAGGGAGGTGATACAGGCACGTGGAGGCCACACACAATACTGAGCCTCATCAGGAGCATGCCCAGGCGTTGTAGGGAGGTCATACAGGCACGTGGAGGCCACACACAATACTCAGCCTCATCAGGAGCATGCCCAGGCGTTGTAGGGAGGTCATTCAGGCACGTGGAGGCCACACAGAATGCTCAGCCTCATCAGGAGCATGCCCAGGCGTTGTAGGGAGGTCATACAGGCACGTGGAGGCCACACACAATACTGAGCCTCATCAGGAGCATGCCCAGGCGTTGTAGGGAGGTCATACAGGCACGTGGAGGCCACACACAATACTCAGCCTCATCAGGAGCATACCCAGGCGTTGTAGGGAGGTCATACAGGCACGTGGAGGCCACACACAATACTCAGCCTCATCAGGAGCATGCCCAGGCGTTGTAGGGAGGTGATACAGGCACGTGGAGGCCACACACAATACTGAGCCTCATCAGGAGCATGCCCAGGCGTTGTAGGGAGGTCATACAGGCACGTGGAGGCCACACACAATACTCAGCCTCATCAGGAGCATGCCCAGGCATTGTAGGGAGGTCATACAGGCACGTGGAGGCCACACACAATACTCAGCCTCATCAGGAGCATGCCCAGGCGTTGTAGGGAGGTCATACAGGCACGTGGAGGCCACACACAATACTCAGCCTCATCAGGAGCATGCCCAGGCGTTGTAGGGAGGTCATACAGGCACGTGGAGGCCACACACAATACTGAGACTCATCAGGAGCATGCCCAGGCGTTGTAGGGAGGTCATACAGGCACGTGGAGGCCACACACAATACTCAGCCTCATCAGGAGCATGCCCAGGCGTTGTAGGGAGGTCATACAGGCACGTGGAGGCCACACACAATACTCAGCCTCATCAGGAGCATGCCCAGGCGTTGTAGGGAGGTCATACAGGCACGTGGAGGCCACACACAATACTGAGCCTCATCAGGAGCATGCCCAGGCGTTGTAGGGAGGTCATACAGGCACGTGGAGGCCACACACAATACTCAGCCTCATCCGGAGCATGCCCAGGCGTTGTAGGGAGGTCATACAGGCACGTGGAGGCCACACACAATACTCAGCCTCATCAGGAGCATGCCCAGGCGTTGTAGGTAGGTCATACAGGCACGTGGAGGCCACACACAATACTCAGCCTCATCAGGAGCATGCCCAGGCGTTGTAGGGAGGTCATACAGGCACGTGGAGGCCACACACAATACTCAGCCTCATCAGGAGCATACCCAGGCGTTGTAGGGAGGTCATACAGGCACGTGGAGGCCACACACAATACTCAGCCTCATCAGGAGCATGCCCAGGCGTTGTAGGGAGGTGATACAGGCACGTGGAGGCCACACACAATACTGAGCCTCATCAGGAGCATGCCCAGGCGTTGTAGGGAGGTCATACAGGCACGTGGAGGCCACACAGAATGCTCAGCCTCATCAGGAGCATGCCCAGGCGTTGTAGGGAGGTCATACAGGCACGTGGAGGCCACACACAATACTCAGCCTCATCAGGAGCATGCCCAGGCGTTGTAGGGAGGTGATACAGGCACGTGGAGGCCACACACAATACTGAGCCTCATCAGGAGCATGCCCAGGCGTTGTAGGGAGGTCATACAGGCACGTGGAGGCCACACACAATACTCAGCCTCATCAGGAGCATACCCAGGCGTTGTAGGGAGGTCATACAGGCACGTGGAGGCCACACACAATACTCAGCCTCATCAGGAGCATGCCCAGGCGTTGTAGGGAGGTGATACAGGCACGTGGAGGCCACACACAATACTGAGCCTCATCAGGAGCATGCCCAGGCGTTGTAGGGAGGTCATACAGGCACGTGGAGGCCACACAGAATGCTCAGCCTCATCAGGAGCATGCCCAGGCGTTGTAGGGACGTCATACAGGCACGTGGAGGCCACACACAATACTCAGCCTCATCAGGAGCATGCCCAGGCGTTGTAGGGAGGTCATACAGGCACGTGGAGGCCACACACAATACTCAGCCTCATCAGGAGCATGCCCAGGCGTTGTAGGGAGGTCATTCAGGCACGTGGAGGCCACACAGAATGCTCAGCCTCATCAGGAGCATGCCCAGGCGTTGTAGGGAGGTCATACAGGCACGTGGAGGCCACACACAATACTGAGCCTCATCAGGAGCATGCCCAGGCGTTGTAGGGAGGTCATACAGGCACGTGGAGGCCACACACAATACTCAGCCTCATCAGGAGCATGCCCAGGCGTTGTAGGTAGGTCATACAGGCACGTGGAGGCCACACACAATACTCAGCCTCATCAGGAGCATGCCCAGGCGTTGTAGGGAGGTCATACAGGCACGTGGAGGCCACACACAATACTCAGCCTCATCAGGAGCATGCCCAGGCATTGTAGGGAGGTCATACAGGCACGTGGAGGCCACACACAATACTCAGCCTCATCAGGAGCATGCCCAGGCGTTGTAGGGAGGTCATACAGGCACGTGGAGGCCACACACAATACTCAGCCTCATCAGGAGCATGCCCAGGCGTTGTAGGGAGGTCATACAGGCACGTGGAGGCCACACACAATACTGAGACTCATCAGGAGCATGCCCAGGCGTTGTAGGGAGGTCATACAGGCACGTGGAGGCCACACACAATACTCAGCCTCATCAGGAGCATGCCCAGGCGTTGTAGGGAGGTCATACAGGCACGTGGAGGCCACACACAATACTCAGCCTCATCAGGAGCATGCCCAGGCGTTGTAGGGAGGTCATACAGGCACGTGGAGGCCACACACAATACTGAGCCTCATCAGGAGCATGCCCAGGCGTTGTAGGGAGGTCATACAGGCACGTGGAGGCCACACACAATACTCAGCCTCATCCGGAGCATGCCCAGGCGTTGTAGGGAGGTCATACAGGCACGTGGAGGCCACACACAATACTCAGCCTCATCCGGAGCATGCCCAGGCGTTGTAGGGAGGTCATACAGGCACGTGGAGGCCACACACAATACTCAGCCTCATCCGGAGCATGCCCAGGCGTTGTAGGGAGGTCATACAGGCACGTGGAGGCCACACACAATACTCAGCCTCATCAGGAGCATGCCCAGGCATTGTAGGGAGGTCATACAGACACGTTGAGGCCACACACAATACTCAGCCTCATCAGGAGCATGCCCAGGCATTGTAGGGAGGTCATACAGACACGTTGAGGCCACACACAATACTCAGCCTCATCAGGAGCATGCCCAGGCGTTGTAGGGAGGTCATACAGGCACGTGGAGGCCACACACAATACTCAGCCTCATCAGGAGCATGCCCAGGCGTTGTAGGGAGGTCATACAGACACGTTGAGGCCACACACAATACTCAGCCTCATCAGGAGCATGCCCAGGCGTTGTAGGGAGGTCATACAGGCACGTGGAGGCCACATACAATACTCAGCCTCATCAGGAGCATGCCCAGGCGTTGTAGGGAGGTCATACAGGCACGTGGAGGCCACACACAATACTCAGCCTCATCAGGAGCATGCCCAGGCGTTGTAGGGAGGTCATGCAGGCACGTGGAGGCCACACACAATACTCAGCCTCATCAGGAGCATGCCCAGGCGTTGTAGGGAGGTCATACAGGCACGTGGAGGCCACACACAATACTGAGCCTCATCAGGAGCATGCCCAGGCGTTGTAGGGAGGTCATACAGGCACGTGACGTGGAGACCACACACAATACTCAGCCTCATCCGGAGCATGCCCAGGCGTTGTAGGGAGGTCATACAGGCACGTGGAGGCCACACACAATACTCAGCCTCATCCGGAGCATGCCCAGGCGTTGTAGGGAGGTCATACAGGCACGTGGAGGCCACACACAATACTCAGCCTCATCAGGAGCATGCCCAGGCATTGTAGGGAGGTCATACAGACACGTTGAGGCCACACACAATACTCAGCCTCATCAGGAGCATGCCCAGGCGTTGTAGGGAGGTCATACAGACACGTTGAGGCCACACACAATACTCAGCCTCATCAGGAGCATGCCCAGGCGTTGTAGGGAGGTCATACAGGCACGTGGAGGCCACATACAATACTCAGCCTCATCAGGAGCATGCCCAGGCGTTGTAGGGAGGTCATACAGGCACGTGGAGGCCACACACAATACTCAGCCTCATCAGGAGCATGCCCAGGCGTTGTAGGGAGGTCATATAGGCACGTGGAGGCCACACACAATACTCAGCCTCATCAGGAGCATGCCCAGGCGTTGTAGGGAGGTCATACAGGCACGTGGAGGCCACACACAATACTCAGCCTCATTGTGACTTGTTTTAAGGACATTACATCACAGTTGGATCAGCCTGTAGGGGTTTTTTCCACTTTTATTTTGGGGGTGACTCCACATCCAGGCCTCCATTGGTTAATAAATGTGATTTCCATTGATGATTGTTGTGTGATTTTGTTCTCAGCACATTCAGCTTCTACAGAACAAAGTATTCAATGAGAAGATTTCATTCCTTCACATCTAGGAGGGGGGATTTCTGGGGTCCCTTTATTGTTTTGAGCAGTGTATATATATATATATATATATATATATATATATATATATATATATATATATATAGGCAGGGAGTCTCTGAGGAGGCAAACATGAACGGCGTGTGGGTACAGGGGTACAGGTGCGATACTTTACCACATTCTTGGGTTTTGTGTCATAAGCTCTGGAGGGTTTGATCTGCATTTACTTGTGTGATAACAATATCCCGGTACACTGTGGTTGGTGCTTATATTCCTTCTTTATATAAACTGTATTCAAAAGGACTATTATTATTTTCCTATCCTCATATTTATGTCCTTTCTTTGATACCAATTGGTTGTTTGCATCGAGTTTTATTTAATGGACTTTCCATTTATCTCTGGAACTGATTTACATTAACAATCACAGCTGCGCTCGCTCCTCACATTTTTAATATTTTAATGTTGCATATTTTTTGTTTTTTATTGTGTCCTGTTCCATTAATAAAATATTTTTATTGAATATTCAATCATTTTTTTAAACTCTTTATGAAGTTCTTTGTTTTTGGTATATAATAAAGTCTTTACACCATTATCTGTGCACTGAAAAGTAGCTGATCCCCTGAAATATAGAAGCTCAGCTAAAATGTTAGGAAGTGTCTGTCCACAAGCTTGCTGACTGTTTCTAGAATAATGAGCAGAATAGTGAGTGCAGCTCTGGGGTATAATACAGGAGGTAACTCAGGATCAGTAATGTAATGTATGTACACAGTGACTGCACCAGCAGAATAGTGAGTGCAGCTCTGGAGTATAATACAGGAGGTAACTCAGGATCAGTAATGTAATGTATGTACACAGTGACTGCACCAGCAGAATAGTGAGTGCAGCTCTGGAGTATAATACAGGATATAACTCAGGATCAGTAATGTAATGTATGTACACAGTGACTGCACCAGCAGAATAGTGAGTGCAGCTCTGGAGTATAATACAGGATGTAACTCAGGATCAGTAATGTAATGTATGTACACAGTGACTGCACCAGCAGAATAGTGAGTGCAGCTCTGGAGTATAATACAGGATGTAACTCAGGATCAGTAATGTAATGTATGTACACAGTGACTGCACCAGCAGAATAGTGAGTGCAGCTCTGGAGTATAATACAGGATATAACTCAGGATCAGTAATGTAATGCATGTACACAGTGACTGCACCAGCAGAATAGTGAGTGCAGCTCTGGAGTATAATACAGGATGTAACTCAGGATCAGTAATGTAATGTATGTACACAGTGACTGCACCAGCAGAATAGTGAGCGTAGCTCTGGGGTATAATACAGGAGGTAACTCAGGATCAGTAATGTAATGTATATACACAGTGACTGCACCAGCAGAATAGTGAGCGCAGCTCTGGAGTATAATACAGGATGTAACTCAGGATCAGTAATGTATGTACACAGTGACTGCACCAGCAGAATAGTGAGTGCAGCTCTGGGGTATAATACAGGAAGTAACTCAGGATCAGTAATGTAATGTATGTACACAGGGACTGCACCAGCAGAATAGTGAGTGCAGCTCTGGGGTATAATACAGGATGTAACTCAGGATCAGTAATGTAATGTATGTACACAGTGACTGCACCAGCAGAATAGTGAGTGCAGCTCTAGAGTATAATACAGGATGTAACTCAGGATCAGTAAAGTAATGTATGTACACAGTGACTCCACCAGCAGAATAGTGAGTGCAGCTCTGGAGTATAATACAGGATGTAACTCAGGATCAGTAATGTAATGTATGTACACAGTGACTGCACCAGCAGAATAGTGAGTGCAGCTCTGGAGTATAATACAGGATATAACTCAGGATCAGTAATGTAATGTATGTACACAGTGACTGCACCAGCAGAATAGTGAGCGCAGCTCTGGAGTATAATACAGGATGTAACTCAGGATCAGTAATGTATGTACACAGTGACTGCACCAGCAGAATAGTGAGTGCAGCTCTGGGGTATAATACAGGATGTAACTCAGGATCAGTAATGTAATGTATGTACACAGGGACTGCACCAGCAGAATAGTGAGTGCAGCTCTGGAGTATAATACAGGATGTAACTCAGGATCAGTAATGTATGTACACAGTGACTGCACCAGCAGAATAGTGAGTGCAGCTCTGGAGTATAATACAGGATGTAACTCAGGATCAGTAATGTAATGTATGTACACAGTGACTGCACCAGCAGAATAGTGAGTGCAGCTCTGGAGTATAATACAGGATGTAACTCAGGATCAGTAATGTAATGTATGTACACAGTGACTGCACCAGCAGAATAGTGAGTGCAGCTCTAGAGTATAATACAGGATGTAACTCAGGATCAGTAATGTAATGTATGTACACAGTGACTGCACCAGCAGAATAGTGAGCGCAGCTCTGGAGTATAATACAGGATGTAACTCAGGATCAGTAATGTAATGTATGTACACAGTGACTGCACCAGCAGAATAGTGAGTGCAGCTCTGGAGTATAATACAGGATGTAACTCAGGATCAGTAATGTAATGTATGTACACAATGACTGCACCAGCAGAATAGTGAGTGCAGCTCTGGAGTATAATACAGGATGTAACTCAGGATCAGTAATGTAATGTATGTACACAGTGACTGCACCAGCAGAATAGTGAGCGCAGCTCTGGAGTATAATACAGGAGGTAACTCAGGATCAGTAATGTAATGTATGTACACAGTGACTGCACCAGCAGAATAGTGAGTGCAGCTCTGGAGTATAATACAGGAGGTAACTCAGGAGCAGTAATGTAATGTATGTACACAGTGACTGCACCAGCAGAATAGTGAGTGCAGCTCTGGGGTATAATACAGGATGTAACTTAGGATCAGTAATGTAATGTATGTACACAGTGACTGCACCAGCAGAATAGTGAGTGCAGCTCTGGAGTATAATACAGGATGTAACTCAGTATCAGTAATGTAATGTATGTACACAGTGACTGCACCAGCAGAATAGTGAGCGCAGCTCTGGGGTATAATACAGGATGTAACTCAGGATCAGTAATGTAATGTATGTACACAGTGACTGCACCAGCAGAATAGTGAGTGCAGCTCTGGAGTATAATACAGGATGTAACTCAGGATCAGTAATGTAATGTATGTACACAGTGACTGCACCAGCAGAATAGTGAGCGCAGCTCTGGAGTATAATACAGGAGGTAACTCAGGATCAGTAATGTAATGTATGTACACAGTGACTGCACCAGCAGAATAGTGAGTGCAGCTCTGGAGTATAATACAGGATGTAACTCAGGATCAGTAATGTAATGTACACAGTGACTGCACCAGCAGAATAGCGAGTGCAGCTCTGGGGTATAATACAGGAGGTAACTCAGGATCAGTAATGTAATGTATGTACACAGTGACTGCACCAGCAGAATAGTGAGTGCAGCTCTGGGGTATAATACAGGATCTAACTCAGGATCAGTAATGTAATGTATGTACACAGTGACTGCACCAGCAGAATAGTGAGTGCAGCTCTAGAGTATAATACAGGATGTAACTCAGGATCAGTAATGTAATGTATGTACACAGTGACTGCACCAGCAGAATAGTGAGTGCAGCTCTGGAGTATAATACAGGATGTAACTCAGGATCAGTAATGTAATGTATGTACACAGTGACTGCACCAGCAGAATAGTGAGTGCAGCTCTGGGGTATAATACAGGATGTAACTCAGGATCAGTAATGTAATGTATGTACACAGTGACTGCACCAGCAGAATAGTGAGTGCAGCTCTGGAGTATAATACAGGATGTAACTCAGGATCAGTAATGTAATGTATGTACACAGTGACTGCACCAGCAGAATAGTGAGTGCAGCTCTGGAGTATAATACAGGAGGTAACTCAGGATCAGTAATGTAATGTATGTACACAGTGACTGCACCAGCAGAATAGTGAGTGCAGCTCTGGAGTATAATACAGGATGTAACTCAGGATCAGTAATGTAATGTATGTACACAGTGACTGCACCAGCAGAATAGTGAGCGCAGCTCTGGAGTATAATACAGGATGTAACTCAGGATCAGTAATGTAATGTATGTACACAGTGACTGCACCAGCAGAATAGTGAGTGCAGCTCTGGAGTATAATACAGGAGGTAACTCAGGATCAGTAATGTAATGTATGTACACAGTGACTGCACCAGCAGAATAGTGAGTGCAGCTCTGGAGTATAATACAGGATGTAACTCAGGATCAGTAATGTAATGTATGTACACAGTGACTGCACCAGCAGAATAGTGAGTGCAGCTCTGGAGTATAATACAGGATGTAACTCAGGATCAGTAATGTAATGTATGTACACAGTGACTGCACCAGCAGAATAGTGAGCGCAGCTCTGGAGTATAATACAGGAGGTAACTCAGGATCAGTAATGTAATGTATGTACACAGTGACTGCACCAGCAGAATAGTGAGTGCAGCTCTGGAGTATAATACAGGAGGTAACTCATGAGCAGTAATGTAATGTATGTACACAGTGACTGCACCAGCAGAATAGTGAGTGCAGCTCTGGGGTATAATACAGGATGTAACTCAGGATCAGTAATGTAATGTATGTACACAGTGACTGCACCAGCAGAATAGTGAGTGCAGCTCTGGAGTATAATACAGGATGTAACTCAGGATCAGTAATGTAATGTATGTACACAGTGACTGCACCAGCAGAATAGTGAGTGCAGCTCTGGAGCATAATACAGGATGTAACTCAGGATCAGTAATGTAATGTATGTACACAGTGACTGCACCAGCAGAATAGTGAGTTCAGCTCTGGAGTATAATACAGGAGGTAACTTAGGATCAGTAATGTAATGTATGTACACAGTGACTGCACCAGCAGAATAGTGAGTGCAGCTCTGGGTTATAATACAGGATGTAACTCAGGATCAGTAATGTAATGTATGTACACAGTGACTGCACCAGCAGAATAGTGAGTGCAGCTCTGGGGTATAATACAGGATGTAACTCAGGATCAGTAATGTAATGTATATACACAGTGACTCCACCAGCAGAATAGCGAGTGCAGCTCTGGAGTATAATACAGGATGTAACTCAGGATCAGTAATGTAATGTATGTACACAGTGACTGCACCAGCAGAATAATGAGTGCAGCTCTGGAGTATAATACAGGAGGTAACTCAGGATCAGTAATGTAATGTATGTACACAGTGATTGCAAAAGCAGAATAGTGAGTGCAGCTCTGGAGTATAATGCAGGAGGTAACTCAGGATCAGTAATGTAATGTATGTACACAGTGACTGCACCAGCAGAATAGTGAGTGCAGCTCTGGAGTATAATACAGGATGTAACTCAGGATCAGTAATGTAATGTATGTACACAGTGACTGCACCAGCAGAATAGTGAGTGCAGCTCTGGAGTATAATACATTAGGTAACTCAGGATCAGTAATGTAATGTATGTACACAGTAACTGCACCAGCAGAATAGTGAGTGCAGCTCTGGGGTATAATACAAGAGGTAAGTCAGGATCAGTAATGTAATGTATGTACACAGTGACTGCACCAGCAGAATAGTGAGTGCAGCTCTGGAGTATAATACAGGAGGTAACTCAGGATCAGTAATGTAATGTATGTACACAGTAACTGCACCAGCAGAATAGTGAGTGCAGCTCTGGGGTATAATACAGGATGTAACTCAGGATCAGTAATGTAATGTATGTACACAGTGACTCCACCAGCAGAATAGTGAGTGTAGCTCTGGAGTATAATACAGGATGTAACTCAGGATCAGTAATGTAATGTATGTACACAGTGACTCCACCAGCAGAATAGGAAGTGCAGCTCTGGGGTATAATACAGGAGGTAACTCAGGATCAGTAATGTAATGTATGTACACAGTGACTGTACCAGTAGAATAGTGAGTGCAGCTCTGGAGTATAATACAGGATGTAACTCAGGATCAGTAATGTAATGTATGTATACAGTGACTGCACCAGCAGAATAGTGAGTGCAGCTCTGGGGTATAATACAGGATGTAACTCAGGATCAGTAATGTAATGTATGTACACAGTGACTGCACCAGCAGAATAGTGAGTGCAGCTCTGGAGTATAATACAGGAGGTAACTCAGGATCAGTAATGTAATGTATGTACACAGTGACTGCACCAGCAGAATAGTGAGCGCAGCTCTGGAGTATAATACAGGATGTAACTCAGGATCAGTAATGTAATGTATTTACACAGTGACTGCACCAGCAGAATAGTGAGTGCAGCTCTGGAGTATAATACAGGAGGTAACTCAGGATCAGTAATGTAATGTATGTACACAGTGACTCCACCAGCAGAATAGTGAGTGCAGCTCTGGAGTATAATACAGGATGTAACTCAGGATCAGTAATGTAATGTATGTACACAGTGACTGCACCAGCAGAATAGTGAGTGCAGCTCTGGAGTATAATACAGGAGGTAGCTCAGGATCAGTAATGTAATGTATGTACACAGTGACTCCACCAGCAGAATAGTGAGCGCAGCTCTGGAGTATAATACAGGAGGTAACTCAGGATCAGTAATGTAATGTATGTACACAGTGACTGCACCAGCAGAATAGTGAGTGCAGCTCTGGAGTATAATACAGGAGGTAACTCATGAGCAGTAATGTAATGTATGTACACAGTGACTACACCAGCAGAATAGTGAGTGCAGCTCTGGGGTATAATACAGGATGTAACTCAGGATCAGTAATGTAATGTATGTACACAGTGACTGCACCAGCAGAATAGTGAGTGCAGCTCTGGGGTATAATACAGGAGGTAACTCAGGATCAGTAATGTAATGTATGTACACAGTGACTCCACCAGCAGAATAGTGAGTGCAGCTCTGGAGTATAATACAGGAGGTAACTCAGGATCAGTAATGTAATGTATGTACACAGTGACTCCACCAGCAGAATAGTGAGTGCAGCTCTGGAGTATAATACAGGATGTAACTCAGGATCAGTAATGTAATGTATGTACACAGTGACTGCACCAGCAGAATAGTGAGTGCAGCTCTGGAGTATAATACAGGAGGTAGCTCAGGATCAGTAATGTAATGTATGTACACAGTGACTCCACCAGCAGAATAGTGAGCGCAGCTCTGGAGTATAATACAGGAGGTAACTCAGGATCAGTAATGTAATGTATGTACACAGTGACTGCACCAGCAGAATAGTGAGTGCAGCTCTGGAGTATAATACAGGAGGTAACTCATGAGCAGTAATGTAATGTATGTACACAGTGACTACACCAGCAGAATAGTGAGTGCAGCTCTGGGGTATAATACAGGAGGTAACTCAGGATCAGTAATGTAATCTATGTACACAGTGACTGCACCAGCAGAATAGTGAGTGCAGCTCTGGGGTATAATACAGGATGTAACTCAGGATCAGTAATGTAATGTATGTACACAGTGACTGCACCAGCAGAATAGTGAGTGCAGCTCTGGAGTATAATACAGGATGTAACTCAGGATCAGTAATGTAATGTATGTACACAGTGACTGCACCAGCAGAATAGTGAGTGCAGCTCTGGAGCATAATACAGGATGTAACTCAGGATCAGTAATGTAATGTATGTACACAGTGACTGCACCAGCAGAATAGTGAGTTCAGCTCTGGAGTATAATACAGGAGGTAACTTAGGATCAGTAATGTAATGTATGTACACAGTGACTGCACCAGCAGAATAGTGAGTGCAGCTCTGGGTTATAATACAGGATGTAACTCAGGATCAGTAATGTAATGTATGTACACAGTGACTGCACCAGCAGAATAGTGAGTGCAGCTCTGGGGTATAATACAGGATGTAACTCAGGGTCAGTAATGTAATGTATATACACAGTGACTCCACCAGCAGAATAGCGAGTGCAGCTCTGGAGTATAATACAGGAGGTAACTCAGGATCAGTAATGTAATGTATGTACACAGTGATTGCAAAAGCAGAATAGTGAGTGCAGCTCTGAAGTATAATACAGGAGGTAACTCAGGATCAGTAATGTAATGTATGTACACAGTGACTGCACCAGCAGAATAGTGAGTGCAGCTCTGGAGTATAATACAGGATGTAACTCAGGATCAGTAATGTAATGTATGTACACAGTGACTGCACCAGCAGAATAGTGAGTGCAGCTCTGGAGTATAATACAAGAGGTAAGTCAGGATCAGTAATGTAATGTATGTACACAGTGACTGCACCAGCAGAATAGTGAGTGCAGCTCTGGAGTATAATACAGGAGGTAACTCAGGATCAGTAATGTAATGTATGTACACAGTAACTGCACCAGCAGAATAGTGAGTGCAGCTCTGGAGTATAATACAGGATGTAACTCAGGATCAGTAATGTAATGTATGTACACAGTGACTGCACCAGCAGAATAGTGAGTGCAGCTCTGGGGTATAATACAGGATGTAACTCAGGATCAGTAATGTAATGTATGTACACAGTGACTCCACAAGCAGAATAGTGAGTGTAGCTCTGGAGTATAATACAGGATGTAACTCAGGATTAGTAATGTAATGTATGTACACAGTGACTCCACCAGCAGAATAGTGAGTGCAGCTCTGGGGTATAATACAGGAGGTAACTCAGGATCAGTAATGTAATGTATGTACACAGTGACTGTACCAGCAGAATAGTGAGTGCAGCTCTGGAGTATAATACAGGATGTAACTCAGGATCAGTAATGTAATGTATGTATACAGTGACTGCACCAGCAGAATAGTGAGTGCAGCTCTGGGGTATAATACAGGAGGTAACTCAGGATCAGTAATGTAATGTATGTACACAGTGACTGCACCAGCAGAATAGTGAGTGCAGCTCTGGAATATAATACAGGATGTAACACAGGATCAGTGATGTAATGTATGTACACAGTGACTGCACCAGCAGAATAGTGAGTGCAGCTCTGGAGTATAATACAGGATGTAGCTCAGGATCAGTAATGTAATGTATGTACACAGTGACTGCACCAGCAGAATAGTGAGTGCAGCTCTGGGGTATAATACAGGAGGTAACTCAGGATCAGTAATGTAATGTATGTACACAGTGACTGCACCAGCAGAATAGTGAGTGCAGCTCTGGAGTATAATACAGGATGTAACTCAGGATCAGTAATGTAATGTATGTATACAGTGACTGCACCAGCAGAATAGTGAGTGCAGCTCTGGAGTATAATACAGGATGTAACTCAGGATCAGTAATGTAATGTATGTACACAGTGACTGCACCAGCAGAATAGTGAGTGCAGCTCTGGAGTATAATACAGGATGTAACTCAGGATCAGTAATGTAATGTATGTACACAGTGACTGCACCAGCAGAATAGTGAGTGCAGCTCTGGAGTATAATACAGGATGTAACTCAGGATCAGTAATGTAATGTATGTATACAGTGACTGCACGAGCAGAATAGTGAGTGCAGCTCTGGGGTATAATACAGGATGTAACTCAGGATCAGTAATGTAATGTATGTACACTGTGACTGCACCAGCAGAATAGTGAGTGCAGCTCTGGAGTATAATACAGGATGTAACTCAAGATCAGTAAAGTAATGTATGTACACAGTGACTGCACCAGCAGAATAGTGAGTGCAACTCTGGAGTATAATACAGGAGGTAACTCAGGATCAGTAATGTAATGTATGTACACAGTGACTGTACCAGCAGAATAGTGAGTGCAGCTCTGGAGTACAATACAGGATGTAACTCAGGATCAGTAATGTAATATATGTACACAGTGACTGTACCAGCAGAATAGTGAGTGCAGCTCTGGAGTATAATACAGGAGGTAACTCAGGATCAGTAAAGTAATGTATGTACACAGTGACTGCACCAGCAGAATAGTGAGTGCAGCTCTGGGGTATAATACAGGAGGTAACTCAGGATCAGTAATGTAATGTATGCACACAGTGACTGCACCAGCAGAATAGTGAGTGCAGCTCTGGGGTATAATACAGGAGGTAACTCAGGATCAGTAATGTAATGTATGTACACAGTGACTGTACCAGCAGAATAGTGAGTGCAGCTCTGGGGCATAATACAGGAGGTAACTCAGGATCAGTAATGTAATGTATGTACACAGTGACTGTACCAGCAGAATAGTGAGTGCAGCTCTGGGGTATAATACAGGAGGTAACTCAGGATCAGTAATGTAATGTATGTACACAGTGACTGCATCAGCAGAATACTGAGTGCAGCTCTGGAGTATAATACAGGATGTAACTCAGGATCAGTAATGTAATGTATGTATACAGTGACTGCACCAGCAGAATAGTGAGTGCAGCTCTGGAGTATAATACAGGATGTAACTCAGGATCAGTAATGTAATGTATGTACACAGTGACTGCACCAGCAGAATAGTGAGTGCAGCTCTGGAGTATAATACAGGATGTAACTCAGGATCAGTAATGTAATGTATGTATACAGTGACTGCACCAGCAGAATAGTGAGTGCAGCTCTGGGGTATAATACAGGATGTAACTCAGGATCAGTAATGTAATGTATGTATACAGTGACTGCACCAGCAGAATAGTGAGTGCAGCTCTGGAGTATAATACAGGATGTAACTCAGGATCAGTAATGTAATGTATGTACACTGTGACTGCACCAGCAGAATAGTGAGTGCAGCTCTGGAGTATAATACAGGATGTAACTCAGGATCAGTAATGTAATGTATGTACACAGTGACTGCACCAGCAGAATAGTGAGTGCAGCTCTGGAGTATAATACAGGATGTAACTCAGGATCAGTAATGTAATGTATGTATACAGTGACTGCACCAGCAGAATAGTGAGTGCAGCTCTGGGGTATAATACAGGACGTAACTCAGGATCAGTAATGTAATGTATGCACACAGTGACTGCACCAGCAGAATAGTGAGTGCAGCTCTGGGGTATAATACAGGAGGTAACTCAGGATCAGTAATGTAATGTATGTACACAGTGACTGTACCAGCAGAATAGTGAGTGCAGCTCTGGGGCATAATACAGGAGGTAACTCAGGATCAGTAATGTAATGTATGTACACAGTGACTGTACCAGCAGAATAGTGAGTGCAGCTCTGGGGTATAATACAGGAGGTAACTCAGGATCAGTAATGTAATGTATGTACACAGTGACTGCATCAGCAGAATAGTGAGTGCAGCTCTGGAGTATAATACAGGATGTAACTCAGGATCAGTAATGTAATGTATGTATACAGTGACTGCACCAGCAGAATAGTGAGTGCAGCTCTGGAGTATAATACAGGATGTAACTCAGGATCAGTAATGTAATGTATGTACACAGTGACTGCACCAGCAGAATAGTGAGTGCAGCTCTGGAGTATAATACAGGATGTAACTCAGGATCAGTAATGTAATGTATGTATACAGTGACTGCACCAGCAGAATAGTGAGTGCAGCTCTGGGGTATAATACAGGATGTAACTCAGGATCAGTAATGTAATGTATGTACACTGTGACTGCACCAGCAGAATAGTGAGTGCAGCTCTGGAGTATAATACAGGATGTAACTCAGGATCAGTAAAGTAATGTATGTACACAGTGACTGCACCAGCAGAATAGTGAGTGCAGCTCTGGAGTATAATACAGGAGGTAACTCAGGATCAGTAATGTAATGTATGTACACAGTGACTGCACCAGCAGAATAGTGAGTGCAGCTCTGGAGTATAATACAGGAGGTAACTCAGGATCAGTAATGTAATGTATGTACACAGTGACTGTACCAGCAGAATAGTGAGTGCAGCTCTGGAGTACAATACAGGATGTAACTCAGGATCAGTAAAGTAATGTATGTACACAGTGACTGCACCAGCAGAATAGTGAGTGCAGCTCTGGGGTATAATACAGGAGGTAACTCAGGATCAGTAATGTAATGTATGCACACAGTGACTGCACCAGCAGAATAGTGAGTGCAGCTCTGGGGTATAATACAGGAGGTAACTCAGGATCAGTAATGTAATGTATGTACACAGTGACTGTACCAGCAGAATAGTGAGTGCAGCTCTGGGGCATAATACAGGAGGTAACTCAGGATCAGTAATGTAATGTATGTACACAGTGACTGTACCAGCAGAATAGTGAGTGCAGCTCTGGGGTATAATACAGGAGGTAACTCAGGATCAGTAATGTAATGTATGTACACAGTGACTGCACCAGCAGAATAGTGAGTGCCGCTCTGGAGTATAATACAGGATGTAACTCAGGATCAGTAATGTAATGTATGTACACAGTGACTGCACCAGCAGAATAGTGTGTGCAGCTCTGGAGTATAATATAGGACGTAACTCAGGAGCAGTAATGTAATCTATGTACACAATGACTCCACCAGCAGAATAGTGAGTGCAGCTCTGGAGTATAATACAGGATGTAACTCAGGATCAGTAATGTAATGTATGTACACAGTGACTGCACCAGCAGAATAGTGAGTGCAGCTCTGGAGTATAATACAGGATGTAACTCAGGATCAGTAATGTAATGTATGTACACAGTGGCTGCACCAGCAGAATAGTGAGTGCAGCTCTGGAGTATAATACAGGATGTAACTCAGGATCAGTAATGTAATGTATGTACTCAGTGACTCCACCAGCAGAATAGTGAGTGCAGCTCTGGAGTATAATACAGGAGGTAACTCAGGATCAGTAATGTAATGTATGTACACAGAGACTGCACCAGCAGAATAGTGAGTGCAGCTCTAGAGTATAATACAGGATGTAACTCAGGATCAGTAATGTATGTACACAGTGACTGCACCAGCAGAATAGTGAGTGCAGCTCTGGGGTATAATACAGGAAGTAACTCAGGATCAGTAATGTAATGTATGTACACAGTGACTGCACCAGTAGAATAGTGAGTGCAGCTCTAGAGTATAATACAGGATGTAACTCAGGATCAGTAATGTAATGTATGTACACAGTGACTGCACCAGCAGAATAGTGAGTGCAGCTCTGGGGTATAATACAGGATGTAACTCAGGATCAGTAATGTAATGTATGTACACAGTGACTGCACCAGTAGAATAGTGAGTGCAGCTCAGGAGTATAATACAGGATGTAACTCAGGATCAGTAATGTAATGAATGTACACAGTGACTCCACCAGCAGAATAGTGAGTGCAGCTCTGGAGTATAATACAGGATGTAACTCAGGATCAGTAATGTAATGTATGTACACAGTGACTGCACCATCAGAATAGTGAGTGCAGCTCTAGAGTATAATACAGGATGTAACTCAGGATCAGTAATGTAATGTATGTACACAGTGACTGCACCAGCAGAATAGTGAGTGCAGCTCTGGAGTATAATACAGGATGTAACTCAGGATCAGTAATGTATGTACACAGTGACTGCACCAGCAGAATAGTGAGTGCAGCTCTGGGGTATAATACAGGAAGTAACTCAGGATCAGTAATGTAATGTATGTACACAGGGACTGCACCAGCAGAATAGTGAGTGCAGCTCTGGGGTATAATACAGGATGTAACTCAGGATCAGTAATGTAATGTATGTACACAGTGACTGCACCAGCAGAATAGTGAGTGCAGCTCTGGAGTATAATACAGGAGGTAACTCAGGATCAGTAATGTATGTACACAGTGACTGCACCAGCAGAATAGTGAGTGCAGCTCTGGGGTATAATACAGGATGTAACTCAGGATCAGTAATGTAATGTATGTACACAGTGACTGCACCAGCAGAATAGTGAGCGCAGCTCTGGAGTATAATACAGGATGTAACTCAGGATCAGTAATGTAATGTATGTACACAGTAACTGCACCAGCAGAATAGTGAGTGCAGCTCTGGAGTATAATACAGGATGTAACTCAGGATCAGTAATGTAATGTATGTACACAATGACTGCACCAGCAGAATAGTGAGTGCAGCTCTGGATTATAATACAGGATGTAACTCAGGATCAGTAATGTAATGTATGTACACAGTGACTGCACCAGCAGAATAGTGAGCGCAGCTCTGGAGTATAATACAGGAGGCAACTCAGGATCAGTAATGTAATGCATGTACACAGTGACTGCACCAGCAGAATAGTGAGTGCAGCTCTGGAGTATAATACAGGAGGTAACTCAGGAGCAGTAATGTAATGTATGTACACAGTGACTGCACCAGCAGAATAGTGAGTGCAGCTCTGGGGTATAATACAGGATGTAACTCAGGATCAGTAATGTAATGTATGTACACAGTGACTGCACCAGCAGAATAGTGAGTGCAGCTCTGGAGTATAATACAGGATGTAACTCAGTATCAGTAATGTAATGTATGTACACAGTGACTGCACCAGCAGAATAGTGAGCGCAGCTCTGGGGTATAATACAGGATGTAACTCAGGATCAGTAATGTAATGTATGTACACAGTGACTGCACCAGCAGAATAGTGAGCGCAGCTCTGGAGTATAATACAGGATGTAACTCAGGATCAGTAATGTAATGTATGTACACAGTAACTGCACCAGCAGAATAGTGAGTGCAGCTCTGGAGTATAATACAGGATGTAACTCAGGATCAGTAATGTAATGTATGTACACAATGACTGCACCAGCAGAATAGTGAGTGCAGCTCTGGATTATAATACAGGATGTAACTCAGGATCAGTAATGTAATGTATGTACACAGTGACTGCACCAGCAGAATAGTGAGCGCAGCTCTGGAGTATAATACAGGAGGCAACTCAGGATCAGTAATGTAATGCATGTACACAGTGACTGCACCAGCAGAATAGTGAGTGCAGCTCTGGAGTATAATACAGGAGGTAACTCAGGAGCAGTAATGTAATGTATGTACACAGTGACTGCACCAGCAGAATAGTGAGTGCAGCTCTCTGGTATAATACAGAATGTAACTCAGGATCAGTAATGTAATGTATGTACACAGTGACTGCACCAGCAGAATAGTGAGTGCAGCTCTGGACTATAATACAGGAGGTAACTCAGGATCAGTAATGTAATGTATGTACACAATGACTGCACCAGCAGAATAGTGAGTGCAGCTCTGGATTATAATACAGGATGTAACTCAGGATCAGTAATGTAATGCATGTACACAGTGACTGTACCAGCAGAATAGTGAGTGCAGCTCTGGGGTATAATACAGGAGGTAACTCAGGATCAGTAATGTAATGTATGTACACAGTGACTGCACCAGCAGAATAGTGAGAGCAGCTCTGGGGTATAATACAGGAGGTAACTCAGGATCAGTACTGTAATGTATGTACACAGTGACTGCACCAGCAGAATAGTGAGTGCAGCTCTGGAGTATAATACAGGATGTAACTCAGGATCAGTAATGTAATGTATGTACACAGTGACTGCACCAGCAGAATAGTGTGTGCAGCTCTGGAGTATAATATAGGACGTAACTCAGGATCAGTAATGTAATCTATGTACACAATGACTCCACCAGCAGAATAGTGAGTGCAGCTCTGGAGTATAATACAGGATGTAACTCAGGATCAGTAATGTAATGTATGTACACAGTGACTGCACCAGCAGAATAGTGAGTGCAGCTCTGGAGTATAATACAGGATGTAACTCAGGATCAGTAATGTAATGTATGTACACAGTGGCTGCACCAGCAGAATAGTGAGTGCAGCTCTGGAGTATAATACAGGATGTAACTCAGGATCAGTAATGTAATGTATGTACTCAGTGACTCCACCAGCAGAATAGTGAGTGCAGCTCTGGAGTATAATACAGGAGGTAACTCAGGATCAGTAATGTAATGTATGTACACAGAGACTGCACCAGCAGAATAGTGAGTGCAGCTCTAGAGTATAATACAGGATGTAACTCAGGATCAGTAATGTATGTACACAGTGACTGCACCAGCAGAATAGTGAGTGCAGCTCTGGGGTATAATACAGGAAGTAACTCAGGATCAGTAATGTAATGTATGTACACAGTGACTGCACCAGTAGAATAGTGAGTGCAGCTCTAGAGTATAATACAGGATGTAACTCAGGATCAGTAATGTAATGTATGTACACAGTGACTGCACCAGCAGAATAGTGAGTGCAGCTCTGGGGTATAATACAGGATGTAACTCAGGATCAGTAATGTAATGTATGTACACAGTGACTGCACCAGTAGAATAGTGAGTGCAGCTCAGGAGTATAATACAGGATGTAACTCAGGATCAGTAATGTAATGAATGTACACAGTGACTCCACCAGCAGAATAGTGAGTGCAGCTCTGGAGTATAATACAGGATGTAACTCAGGATCAGTAATGTAATGTATGTTCACAGTGACTGCACCATCAGAATAGTGAGTGCAGCTCTAGAGTATAATACAGGATGTAACTCAGGATCAGTAATGTAATGTATGTACACAGTGACTGCACCAGCAGAATAGTGAGTGCAGCTCTGGAGTATAATACAGGATGTAACTCAGGATCAGTAATGTATGTACACAGTGACTGCACCAGCAGAATAGTGAGTGCAGCTCTGGGGTATAATACAGGAAGTAACTCAGGATCAGTAATGTAATGTATGTACACAGGGACTGCACCAGCAGAATAGTGAGTGCAGCTCTGGGGTATAATACAGGATGTAACTCAGGATCAGTAATGTAATGTATGTACACAGTGACTGCACCAGCAGAATAGTGAGTGCAGCTCTGGAGTATAATACAGGATGTAACTCAGGATCAGTAATGTATGTACACAGTGACTGCACCAGCAGAATAGTGAGTGCAGCTCTGGGGTATAATACAGGAAGTAACTCAGGATCAGTAATGTAATGTATGTACACAGGGACTGCACCAGCAGAATAGTGAGTGCAGCTCTGGGGTATAATACAGGATGTAACTCAGGATCAGTAATGTAATGTATGTACACAGTGACTGCACCAGCAGAATAGTGAGTGCAGCTCTGGAGTATAATACAGGAGGTAACTCAGGATCAGTAATGTATGTACACAGTGACTGCACCAGCAGAATAGTGAGTGCAGCTCTGGGGTATAATACAGGATGTAACTCAGGATCAGTAATGTAATGTATGTACACAGTGACTGCACCAGCAGAATAGTGAGCGCAGCTCTGGAGTATAATACAGGATGTAACTCAGGATCAGTAATGTAATGTATGTACACAGTAACTGCACCAGCAGAATAGTGAGTGCAGCTCTGGAGTATAATACAGGATGTAACTCAGGATCAGTAATGTAATGTATGTACACAATGACTGCACCAGCAGAATAGTGAGTGCAGCTCTGGATTATAATACAGGATGTAACTCAGGATCAGTAATGTAATGTATGTACACAGTGACTGCACCAGCAGAATAGTGAGCGCAGCTCTGGAGTATAATACAGGAGGCAACTCAGGATCAGTAATGTAATGCATGTACACAGTGACTGCACCAGCAGAATAGTGAGTGCAGCTCTGGAGTATAATACAGGAGGTAACTCAGGAGCAGTAATGTAATGTATGTACACAGTGACTGCACCAGCAGAATAGTGAGTGCAGCTCTCTGGTATAATACAGAATGTAACTCAGGATCAGTAATGTAATGTATGTACACAATGACTGCACCAGCAGAATAGTGAGTGCAGCTCTGGATTATAATACAGGATGTAACTCAGGATCAGTAATGTAATGTATGTACACAGTGACTGCACCAGCAGAATAGTGAGCGCAGCTCTGGAGTATAATACAGGAGGCAACTCAGGATCAGTAATGTAATGCATGTACACAGTGACTGCACCAGCAGAATAGTGAGTGCAGCTCTGGAGTATAATACAGGAGGTAACTCAGGAGCAGTAATGTAATGTATGTACACAGTGACTGCACCAGCAGAATAGTGAGTGCAGCTCTGGGGTATAATACAGGATGTAACTCAGGATCAGTAATGTAATGTATGTACACAGTGACTGCACCAGCAGAATAGTGAGTGCAGCTCTGGAGTATAATACAGGATGTAACTCAGTATCAGTAATGTAATGTATGTACACAGTGACTGCACCAGCAGAATAGTGAGCGCAGCTCTGGGGTATAATACAGGATGTAACTCAGGATCAGTAATGTAATGTATGTACACAGTGACTGCACCAGCAGAATAGTGAGTGCAGCTCTGGAGTATAATACAGGATGTAACTCAGGATCAGTAATGTAATGTATGTACACAGTGACTGCACCAGCAGAATAGTGAGTGCAGCTCTGGAGTATAATACAGGATGTAACTCAGGATCAGTAATGTAATGTATGTACACAGTGACTGCACCAGCAGAATAGTGAGTGCAGCTCTGGAGTATAATACAGGATGTAACTCAGGATCAGTAATGTAATGTATATACACAGTGACTGCACCAGCAGAATAGTGAGTGCAGCTCTGGAGTATAATACAGGAGGTAACTCAGGATCAGTAATGTAATGTATATACACAGTGACTGCACCAGCAGAATAGTGAGTGCAGCTCTGGAGTATAATACAGGAGGTAACTCAGGATCAGTAATGTAATGTATGTACACAGTGACTGCACCAGCAGAATAGTGAGTGCAGCTCTGGGGTATAATACAGGATGTAACTCAGGATCAGTAATGTAATGTATGTACACAGTGAGTGCACCAGCAGCATAGTGAGCGCAGCTCTGGGGTATAATACAGGAGGTAACTCAGGATCAGTAATGTAATATATGTACACAGTGACTGCACCAGCAGAATAGTGAGTGCAGCTCTGGGGTATAATACAGGATGTAACTCAGGATCAGTAATGTAATGTATGTACACAGTGACTCCACCAGCAGAATAGTGAGTGCAGCTCTGGGGTATAATACAGGATGTAACTCAGGATCAGTAATGTAATGAATGTACACAGTGACTGCACCAGCAGAATAGTGAGTGCAGCTCTGGAGTATAATACAGGATGTAACTCAGGATCAGTAATGTAATGTATGTACACAGTGACTCCACCAGCAGAATAGTGAGTGCAGCTCTGGAGTATAATACAGGATGTAACTCAGGATCAGTAATGTAATGTATGTACACAGTGACTGCACCAGCAGAATAGTGAGCGCAGCTCTGGAGTATAATACAGGAGGTAACTCAGGATCAGTAATGTAATGCATGTACACAGTGACTGCACCAGCAGAATAGTGAGTGTAGCTCTGGAGTATAATACAGGATGTAACTCAGGATCAGTAATGTAATGTATGTACACAATGACTGCACCAGCAGAATAGCGAGTGCAGCTCTGGGGTATAATACAGGATGTAACTCAGGATCAGTAATGTAATGTATGTACACAGTGACTGCACCAGCAGAATAGTGAGCGCAGCTCTGGAGTATAATACAGGATGTAACTCAGGATCAGTAATGTAATGTATGTACACAGTGACTGCACCAGCAGAATAGTGAGCGCAGCTCTGGAGTATAATACAGGAGGTAACTCAGGATCAGTAATGTAATGCATGTACACAGTGACTGCACCAGCAGAATAGTGAGTTTAGCTCTGGAGTATAATACAGGATGTAACTCAGGATCAGTAATGTAATGTATGTACACAGTGACTGCACCAGCAGAATAGCGAGTGCAGCTCTGGGGTATAATACAGGAGGTAACTCAGGATCAGTAATGTAATGTATGTACACAGTGACTGCACCAGCAGAATAGTGAGTGCAGCTCTGGGGTATAATACAGGATGTAACTCAGGATCAGTAATGTAATGTATGTACACAGTGACTGTACCAGCAGAATAGTGAGTGCAGCTCTGGGGTATAATACAGGAGGTAACTCAGGATCAGTAATGTAATGTATGTACACAGTGACTGCACCAGCAGAATAGTGAGTGCAGCTCTAGAGTATAATACAGGATGTAACTCAGGATCAGTAATGTAATGTATGTACACAGTGATTGCACCAGCAGAATAGTGAGTGCAGCTCTGGAGTATAATACAGGATGTAACTCAGGATCAGTAATGTAATGTATGTACACAGTGACTGCACCAGCAGAATAGTGAGTGCAGCTCTGGAGTATAATACAGGATGTAACCCAGGATCAGTAATGTAATGTATGTACACAGTGACTGCACCAGCAGAATAGTGAGCGCAGCTCTGGAGTATAATACAGGATGTAACTCAGGAACAGTAATGTAATGTATGTACACAGTGACTGCACCAGCAGAATAGTGAGTGCAGCTCTGGAGTATAATACAGGATGTAACTCAGGATCAGTAATGTAATGTATGCACACAGTGACTGCACCAGCAGAATAGTGAGTGCAGCTCTGGGGTATAATACAGGAGGTAACTCAGGATCAGTAATGTAATGTATGTACACAGTGACTGTACCAGCAGAATAGTGAGTGCAGCTCTGGGGCATAATACAGGAGGTAACTCAGGATCAGTAATGTAATGTATGTACACAGTGACTGTACCAGCAGAATAGTGAGTGCAGCTCTGGGGAATAATACAGGAGGTAACTCAGGATCAGTAATGTAATGTATGTACACAGTGACTGCACCAGCAGAATAGTGAGAGCAGCTCTGGGGTATAATACAGGAGGTAACTCAGGATCAGTACTGTAATGTATGTACACAGTGACTGCACCAGCAGAATAGTGAGTGCAGCTCTGGAGTATAATACAGGATGTAACTCAGGATCAGTAATGTAATGTATGTACACAGTGACTGCACCAGCAGAATAGTGAGTGCAGCTCTGGAGTATAATACAGGATGTAACTCAGGATCAGTAATGTAATGTATGTACACAGTGACTGCACCAGCAGAATAGTGTGTGCAGCTCTGGAGTATAATATAGGACGTAACTCAGGATCAGTAATGTAATCTATGTACACAATGACTCCACCAGCAGAATAGTGAGTGCAGCTCTGGAGTATAATACAGGATGTAACTCAGGATCAGTAGTGTATGTACTCAGTGACTCCACCAGCAGAATAGTGAGTGCAGCTCTGGAGTATAATACAGGAGGTAACTCAGGATCAGTAATGTAATGTATGTACACAGAGACTGCACCAGCAGAATAGTGAGTGCAGCTCTAGAGTATAATACAGGATGTAACTCAGGATCAGTAATGTATGTACACAGTGACTGCACCAGCAGAATAGTGAGTGCAGCTCTGGGGTATAATACAGGAAGTAACTCAGGATCAGTAATGTAATGTATGTACACAGTGACTGCACCAGTAGAATAGTGAGTGCAGCTCTAGAGTATAATACAGGATGTAACTCAGGATCAGTAATGTAATGTATGTACACAGGGACTGCACCAGCAGAATAGTGAGTGCAGCTCTGGGGTATAATACAGGATGTAACTCAGGATCAGTAATGTAATGTATGTACACAGTGACTGCACCAGCAGAATAGTGAGTGCAGCTCTAGAGTATAATACAGGATGTAACTCAGGATCAGTAATGTAATGTATGTACACAGTGACTGCACCAGCAGAATAGTGAGTGCAGCTCTGGAGTATAATACAGGATGTAACTCAGGATCAGTAATGTATGTACACAGTGACTGCACCAGCAGAATAGTGAGTGCAGCTCTGGGGTATAATACAGGAAGTAACTCAGGATCAGTAATGTAATGTATGTACACAGGGACTGCACCAGCAGAATAGTGAGTGCAGCTCTGGGGTATAATACAGGATGTAACTCAGGATCAGTAATGTAATGTATGTACACAGTGACTGCACCAGCAGAATAGTGAGTGCAGCTCTGGAGTATAATACAGGAGGTAACTCAGGATCAGTAATGTATGTACACAGTGACTGCACCAGCAGAATAGTGAGTGCAGCTCTGGGGTATAATACAGGATGTAACTCAGGATCAGTAATGTAATGTATGTACACAGTGACTGCACCAGCAGAATAGTGAGCGCAGCTCTGGAGTATAATACAGGATGTAACTCAGGATCAGTAATGTAATGTATGTACACAGTAACTGCACCAGCAGAATAGTGAGTGCAGCTCTGGAGTATAATACAGGATGTAACTCAGGATCAGTAATGTAATGTATGTACACAATGACTGCACCAGCAGAATAGTGAGTGCAGCTCTGGATTATAATACAGGATGTAACTCAGGATCAGTAATGTAATGTATGTACACAGTGACTGCACCAGCAGAATAGTGAGCGCAGCTCTGGAGTATAATACAGGAGGCAACTCAGGATCAGTAATGTAATGCATGTACACAGTGACTGCACCAGCAGAATAGTGAGTGCAGCTCTGGAGTATAATACAGGAGGTAACTCAGGAGCAGTAATGTAATGTATGTACACAGTGACTGCACCAGCAGAATAGTGAGTGCAGCTCTGGGGTATAATACAGGATGTAACTCAGGATCAGTAATGTAATGTATGTACACAGTGACTGCACCAGCAGAATAGTGAGTGCAGCTCTGGAGTATAATACAGTATGTAACTCAGTATCAGTAATGTAATGTATGTACACAGTGACTGCACCAGCAGAATAGTGAGCGCAGCTCTGGGGTATAATACAGGATGTAACTCAGGATCAGTAATGTAATGTATGTACACAGTGACTGCACCAGCAGAATAGTGAGCGCAGCTCTGGAGTATAATACAGGATGTAACTCAGGATCAGTAATGTAATGTATGTACACAGTAACTGCACCAGCAGAATAGTGAGTGCAGCTCTGGAGTATAATACAGGATGTAACTCAGGATCAGTAATGTAATGTATGTACACAATGACTGCACCAGCAGAATAGTGAGTGCAGCTCTGGATTATAATACAGGATGTAACTCAGGATCAGTAATGTAATGTATGTACACAGTGACTGCACCAGCAGAATAGTGAGCGCAGCTCTGGAGTATAATACAGGAGGCAACTCAGGATCAGTAATGTAATGCATGTACACAGTGACTGCACCAGCAGAATAGTGAGTGCAGCTCTGGAGTATAATACAGGAGGTAACTCAGGAGCAGTAATGTAATGTATGTACACAGTGACTGCACCAGCAGAATAGTGAGTGCAGCTCTGGGGTATAATACAGGATGTAACTCAGGATCAGTAATGTAATGTATGTACACAGTGACTGCACCAGCAGAATAGTGAGTGCAGCTCTGGAGTATAATACAGGATGTAACTCAGTATCAGTAATGTAATGTATGTACACAGTGACTGCACCAGCAGAATAGTGAGCGCAGCTCTGGGGTATAATACAGGATGTAACTCAGGATCAGTAATGTAATGTATGTACACAGTGACTGCACCAGCAGAATAGTGAGTGCAGCTCTGGAGTATAATACAGGATGTAACTCAGGATCAGTAATGTAATGTATGTACACAGTGACTGCACCAGCAGAATAGTGAGTGCAGCTCTGGAGTATAATACAGGATGTAACTCAGGATCAGTAATGTAATGTATGTACACAGTGACTGCACCAGCAGAATAGTGAGTGCAGCTCTGGAGTATAATACAGGATGTAACTCAGGATCAGTAATGTAATGTATGTACACAGTGACTGCTCCAGCAGAATAGTGAGTGCAGCTCTGGAGTATAATACAGGATGTAACTCAGGATCAGTAATGTAATGTATATACACAGTGACTGCACCAGCAGAATAGTGAGTGCAGCTCTGGAGTATAATACAGGAGGTAACTCAGGATCAGTAATGTAATGTATATACACAGTGACTGCACCAGCAGAATAGTGAGTGCAGCTCTGGCGTATAATACAGGAGGTAACTCAGGATCAGTAATGTAATGTATGTACACAGTGACTGCACCAGCAGAATAGTGAGTGCAGCTCTGGGGTATAATACAGGATGTAACTCAGGATCAGTAATGTAATGTATGTACACAGTGAGTGCACCAGCAGAATAGTGAGCGCAGCTCTGGGGTATAATACAGGAGGTAACTCAGGATCAGTAATGTAATATATGTACACAGTGACTGCACCAGCAGAATAGTGAGTGCAGCTCTGGGGTATAATACAGGATGTAACTCAGGATCAGTAATGTAATGTATGTACACAGTGACTCCACCAGCAGAATAGTGAGTGCAGCTCTGGGGTATAATACAGGATGTAACTCAGGATCAGTAATGTAATGAATGTACACAGTGACTGCACCAGCAGAATAGTGAGTGCAGCTCTGGAGTATAATACAGGATGTAACTCAGGATCAGTAATGTAATGTATGTACACAGTGACTCCACCAGCAGAATAGTGAGTGCAGCTCTGGAGTATAATACAGGATGTAACTCAGGATCAGTAATGTAATGCATGTACACAGTGACTGCACCAGCAGAATAGTGAGTGCAGCTCTGAAGTATAATACAGGATGTAACTCAGGATCAGTAATGTAATGTATGTACACAGTGACTGCACCAGCAGAATAGTGAGCGCAGCTCTGGAGTATAATACAGGAGGTAACTCAGGATCAGTAATGTAATGCATGTACACAGTGACTGCACCAGCAGAATAGTGAGTGCAGCTCTGGAGTATAATACAGGATGTAACTCAGGATCAGTAATGTAATGTATGTACACAGTGACTGCACCAGCAGAATAGCGAGTGCAGCTCTGGGGTATAATACAGGAGGTAACTCAGGATCAGTAATGTAATGTATGTACACAGTGACTGCACCAGCAGAATAGTGAGTGCAGCTCTGGGGTATAATACAGGATGTAACTCAGGATCAGTAATGTAATGTATGTACACAGTGACTGTACCAGCAGAATAGTGAGTGCAGCTCTGGGGTATAATACAGGAGGTAACTCAGGATCAGTAATGTAAGGTATGTACACAGTGACTGCACCAGCAGAATAGTGAGTGCAGCTCTAGAGTATAATACAGGATGTAACTCAGGATCAGTAATGTAATGTATGTACACAGTGATTGCACCAGCAGAATAGTGAGTGCAGCTCTGGAGTATAATACAGGATGTAACTCAGGATCAGTAATGTAATGTATGTACACAGTGACTGCACCAGCAGAATAGTGAGTGCAGCTCTGGAGTATAATACAGGATGTAACTCAGGATCAGTAATGTAATGTATGTACAGAGTGACTGCACCAGCAGAATAGTGAGCGCAGCTCTGGAGTATAATACAGGATGTAACTCAGGAACAGTAATGTAATGTATGTACACAGTGACTGCACCAGCAGAATAGTGAGTGCAGCTCTGGAGTATAATACAGGATGTAACTCAGGATCAGTAATGTAATGTATGTACACAGTGACTGCACCAGCAGAATAGTGAGTGCAGCTCTGGAGTATAATACAGGATGTAACTCAGGATCAGTAATGTAATGTATGTACACAGTGACTGCACCAGCAGAATAGTGAGCGCAGCTCTGGAGTATAATACAGGAGGTAACTCAGGATCAGTAATGTAATGTATGTACACAGTGACTGCACCAGCAGAATAGTGAGTGCAGCTCTGGAGTACAATACAGGATGTAACTCAGAATCAGTAATGTAATGTATGTACACAGTGACTGCACCAGCAGAATAGTGAGTGCAGCTCTGGAGTATAATACAGGATGTAACTCAGGATCAGTAATGTAATGTATGTACACAGTGACTGTACCAGCAGAATAGTGAGTGCAGCTCTGGAGTACAATACAGGATGTAACTCAGAATCAGTAATGTAATGTATGTACACAGTGACTGCACCAGCAGAATAGTGAGTGCAGCTCTGGAGTATAATACAGGATGTAACTCAGGATCAGTAATGTAATGTATGTACACAGTGACTGCACCAGCAGAATAGTGAGTGCAGCTCTGGGGTATAATACAGGATGTAACTCAGGATCAGTAATGTAATGTATGTACACAGTGACTGCACCAGCAGAATAGTGAGTGCAGCTCTGGGGTATAATACAGGATGTAACTCAGGATCAGTAATGTAATGTATGTACACAGTGACTGCACCAGCAGATTAGTGAGTGCAGCTCTGGAGTATAATACAGGACGTAACTTAGGATCAGTAATGTAATCTATGTACACAATGACTCCACCAGCAGAATAGTGAGTGCAGCTCTGGAGTAAAATACAGGATGTAACTCAGGATCAGTAGTGTATGTACTCAGTGACTCCACCAGCAGAATAGTGAGTGCAGCTCTGGAGTATAATACAGGAGGTAACTCAGGATCAGTAATGTAATGTATGTACACAGAGACTGCACCAGCAGAATAGTGAGTGCAGCCCTGGAGTATAATGCAGGAGGTAACTCAGGATCAGTAATGTAATGTATGTACACAGTGACTGCACCAGCAGAATAGTGAGTGCAGCTCTGGAGTATAATACAGGATTTAACTCAGGATCAGTAATGTAATGTATGTACACAGTGACTCCACCAGCAGAATAGTGAGTGCAGCTCTGGGGTATAATACAGGAGGTAAGTCAGGATCAGTAATGTAATGTATGTACACAGTGACTGCACCAGCAGAATAGTGAGTGCAGCTCTGGAGTATAATACAGGATGTAACTCAGGATCAGTAATGTAATGTATGTACACAGTGACTGCACCAGCAGAATAGTGAGTGCAGCTCTGGAGTATAATACAGGACGTAACTCAGGATCAGTAATGTAATGTATGTACACAGTGACTGCAGCAGCAGAATAGTGAGTGCAGCTCTGGAGTATAATACAGGATGTAACTCAGGATCAGTAATGTAATGTATGTACACAGTGACTCCACCAGCAGAATAGTGAGTGCAGCTCTGGAGTATAATACAGGAGGTAACTCAGGATCAGTAATGTAATGTATGTACACAGTGACTGCACCAGCAGAATAGTGAGTGCAGCTCTGGGGTATAATACAGGATGTCACTCAGGATCAGTAATGTAATGTATGTACACAGTGACTGCACCAGCAGAATAGTGAGTGCAGCTCTGGAGTATAATACATGACGTAACTCAGGATCAGTAATGTAATCTATGTACACAGTGACTCCACCAGCAGAATAGTGAGTGCAGCTCTGGAGTATAATACAGGACGTAACTCAGGATCAGTAATGAAATCTATGTACACAGTGACTCCACCAGCAGAATAGTGAGTGCAGCTCTGGAGTATAATACAGGATGTAACTCAGGATCAGTAATGTAATGTATGTACACAGTGACTGCACCAGCAGAATAGTGAGTGCAGCTCTGGGGTATAATACAGGAGGTAACTCAGGATCAGCAATGTAATGTATGTACACAGTGACTGCACCAGCAGAATAGTGAGTGCAGCTCTGGAGTATAATACAGGAGGTAACTCAGGATCAGTAATGTAATGTATGTACACAGTGACTGCACCAGCAGAATAGTGAGTGCAGCTCTGGAGTATAATACAGGATGTAACTCGGGATCAGTAATGTAATGTATGTACACAGTGACTGCACCAACAGAAGAGTGAGTGCAGCTCTGGAGTATAATACAGGATGTAACTCAGGATCAGTAATGTAATCTATGTATACAGTGACTGCACCAGCAGAATAGTGAGTGCAGCTCTGGAGTATAATACAGAAGGTAACTCAGGATCAGTAATGTAATGTATGTACACTGTGACTGCACCAGCAGAATAGTGAGTGCAGCTCTGGCGTATAATACAGGAGGTAACTCAGGATCAGTAATGTAATGCATGTACACAGTGACTGCACCAGCAGAATAGTGAGTGCAGCTCTGGAGTATAATACAGGATATAACTCAGGATCAGTAATGTAATGTATGCACACAGTGACTGCACCAGCAGAATAGTGAGTGCTGCTCTGGGGTATAATACAGGATGTAACTCAGGATCAGTAATGTAATGTATGTACACAGTGACTGCACCAGCAGAATAGTGAGTGCAGCTCTGGAGTATAATACAGGATATAACTCAGGATCAGTAATGTAATGTATGCACACAGTGACTGCACCAGCAGAATAGTGAGTGCAGCTCTGGAGTATAATACAGGAGGTAACTCCGGATCAGTAATGTAATGTATGTACACAGTGACTGCACCAGCAGAATAGTGAGTGCAGCTCTGGAGTATAATACAGGATGTAACTCAGGATCAGTAATGTAATGTATGTACACAGTGACTGCACCTAGCAGAATAGTGAGTGCAGCTCTGGGGTATAATACAGGATGTAACTCAGGATCAGTAATGTAATGTATGTACACAGTGACTGCACCAGCAGAATAGTGAGTGCAGCTCTGGAGTATAATACAGGACGTAACTCAGGATCAGTAATGTAATCTATGTACACAGTGACTCCACCAGCAGAATAGTGAGTGCAGCTCTGGAGTATAATACAGGATGTAACTCAGGATCAGTAGTGTATGTACTCAGTGACTCCACCAGCAGAATAGTGAGTGCAGCTCTGGAGTATAATACAGGAGGTAACTCAGGATCAGTAATGTAATGTATGTACACAGAGACTGCACCAGCAGAATAGTGAGTGCAGCCCTGGAGTATAATACAGGATGTAACTCAGGATCAGTAATGTAATGTATGTACACAGTGACTGCACCAACAGAATAGTGAGTGCAGCTCTGGGGTATAATACAGGAGGTAACTCAGGATCAGTAATGTAATGTATGTACACAGTGACTGCACCAGCAGAATAGTGAGTGCAGCTCTGGAGTATAATACAGGAGGTGACTCAGGATCAGTAATGTAATGTATGTACACAGTGACTGCACCAACAGAATAGTGAGTGCAGCTCTGGGGTATAATACAGGAGGTAAGTCAGGATCAGTAATGTAATGTATGTACACAGTGACTGCACCAGCAGAATAGTGAGTGCAGCTCTGGAGTATAATACAGGATGTAACTCAGGATCAGTAATGTAATGTATGTACACAGTGACTGCACCAGCAGAATAGTGAGTGCAGCTCTGGAGTATAATACAGGACGTAACTCAGGATCAGTAATGTAATCTATTTACACAGTGACTGCACCAGCAGAATAGTGAGTGCAGCTCTGGAGTATAATACAGGACGTAACTCAGGATCAGTAATGTAATCTATTTACACAGTGACTCCACCAGCAGAATAGTGAGTAAAGCTCTGGAGTATAATACAGGATGTAACTCAGGATCAGTAGTGTATGTACTCAGTGACTCCACCAGCAGAATAGTGAGTGCAGCTCTGGAGTATAATACAGGAGGTAACTCAGGATCAGTAATGTAATGTATGTACACAGAGACTGCACCAGCAGAATAGTGAGTGCAGCTCTGGAGTGTAATGCAGGAGGTAACTCAGGATCAGTAATGTAATGTATGTACACAGTGACTGCACCAGCAGAATAGTGAGTGCAGCTCTGGAGTATAATACAGGATGTAACTCAGGATCAGTAATGTAATGTATGTATACAGTGACTGCACCAGCAGAATAGTGAGTGCAGCTCTGGAGTATAATACAGAAGGTAACTCAGGATCAGTAATGTAATGTATGTACACTGTGACTGCACCAGCAGAATAGTGAGTGCAGCTCTGGCGTATAATACAGGAGGTAACTCAGGATCAGTAATGTAATGTATGTACACAGTGACTGCACCAGCAGAATAGTGAGTGCAGCTCTGGAGTATAATACAGGATATAACTCAGGATCAGTAATGTAATGTATGCACACAGTGACTGCACCAGCAGAATAGTGAGTGCAGCTCTGGGGTATAATACAGGATGTAACTCAGGATCAGTAATGTAATGTATGTATACAGTGACTGCACCAGCAGAACAGTGAGTGCAGCTCTGGAGTATAATACAGGATATAACTCAGGATCAGTAATGTAATGTATGCACACAGTGACTGCACCAGCAGAATAGTGAGTGCAGCTCTGGAGTATAATACAGGAGGTAACTCCGGATCAGTAATGTAATGTATGTACACAGTGACTGCACCAGCAGAATAGTGAGTGCAGCTCTGGAGTATAATACAGGATGTAACTCAGGATCAGTAATGTAATGTATGTACACAGTGACTGCACCTAGCAGAATAGTGAGTGCAGCTCTGGGGTATAATACAGGATGTAACTCAGGATCAGTAATGTAATGTATGTACACAGTGACTGCACCAGCAGAATAGTGAGTGCAGCTCTGGAGTATAATACAGGATGTAACTCAGGATCAGTAATGTAATGTATGTACACAGTGACTGCACCAGCAGAATAGTGAGTGCAGCTCTGGAGTATAATACAGGATGTAACTCAGGATCAGTAATGTAATGTATGTACACAGTGACTGCTCAGCAGAATAGTGAGTGCAGCTCTGGAGGATAATACAGGATGTAACTCAGTATCAGTAATGTAATGTATGTACACAGTGACTCCACCAGCAGAATAGTGAGTGCAGCTCTGGAGTATAATACAGGAGGTAACTCAGGATCAGTAATGTAATGTACGTACACAGTGACTGCACCAGCAGAATAGTGAGTGCAGCTCTGGAGGATAATACAGGATGTAACTCAGGATCAGTAGTGTATGTACTCAGTGACTCCACCAGCAGAATAGTGAGTGCAGCTCTGGAGTATAATACAGGATGTAACTCAGGATCAGTAGTGTATGTACTCAGTGACTCCACCAGCAGAATAGTGAGTGCAGCTCTGGAGTATAATACAGGAGGTAACTCAGGATCAGTAATGTAATGTATGTACACAGTGACTCCACCAGCAGAATAGTGAGTGCAGCTCTGGAGTATAATACAGGAGGTAACTCAGGATCAGTAATGTAATGTATGTACACAGTGACAGCACCAGCAGAATAGTGAGTGCAGCTCTGGGGTATAATACAGGAGGTAACTCAGGATCAGTAATGTAATGTATGTACACAGTGACTGCACCAGCAGAATAGTGAGCGCAGCTCTGGAGTATAATACAGGATGTAACTCAGGATCAGTAATGTAATGTATGTACACAGTGACTCCACCAGCAGAATAGTGAGTGCAGCTCTGGAGTATAATACAGGAGGTAAGTCAGGATCAGTAATGTATGTACACAGTGACTGCACCAGCAGAATAGTGAGTGCAGCTCTGGAGTATAATACAGGATGTAACTCAGGATCAGTAATGTAATGTATGTACAGAGTGACTGCACCAGCAGAGTAGTGAGTGCAGCTCTGGAGTATAATACAGGAGGTAACTCAGGATCAGTAATGTAATGTATGTACACAGTGACTGCACCAGCAGAATAGTGAGTGCAGCTCTGGGGTATAATACAGGATGTAACTCAGGATCAGTAATGTAATGTATGTACACAGTGACTGCACCAGCAGAATAGTGAGTGCAGCTCTGGAGTATAATACAGGACGTAACTCAGGATCAGTAATGTAATCTATGTACACAGTGACTCCACCAGCAGAATAGTGAGTGCAGCTCTGGAGTATAATACAGGATGTAACTCAGGATCAGTAATGTAATGTATGTACACAGTGACTGCGCCAGCAGAATAGTGAGTGCAGCTCTGGAGTATAATACAGGATGTAACTCAGGATCAGTAATGTAATGTATGTACACAGTGACTGCACCAGCAGAATAGTGAGTGCAGCTCTGGAGTATAATACATGATGTAACTCAGGATCAGTAATGTATGTACACAGTGACTGGACCAGCAGAATAGTGAGTGCAGCTCTGGAGTATAATACAGGAGGTAACTCAGGATCAGTAATGTAATGTATGTACACAGTGACTGCACCAGCAGAATAGTGAGCGCAGCTCTGGAGTATAATACAGGATGTAACTCAGGATCAGTAATGTAATGTATGTACACAGTGACTGCACCAGCAGAATAGTGAGTGCAGCTCTGGAGTATAATACAGGATGTAACTCAGGATCAGTAATGTAATGTATGTACACAGTGACTGCACCAGCAGAATAGTGAGTGCAGCTCTGGAGTATAATACAGGATGTAACTCAGGATCAGTAATGTATGTACACAGTGACTGGACCAGCAGAATAGTGAGTGCAGCTCTGGAGTATAATACAGGGTGTAACTCAGGATCAGTAATGTAATGTATGTACACAGTGACTCCACCAGCAGAATAGTGAGTGCAGCTCTGGAGTATAATACAGGATGTAACTCAGGATCAGTAATGTAATGTATGTACATAGTGACTGCACCAGCAGAATAGTGAGTGCAGCTCTGGAGTATAATACAGGATGTAACTCAGGATCAGTAATGTATGTACACAGTGACTCCACCAGCAGAATAGTGAGTGCAGCTCTGGAGTATAATACAGGATGTAACTCAGGATCAGTAATGTAATGTATGTACACAGTGACTGCACCAGCAGAATAGTGAGTGCAGCTCTGGAGTATAATACAGGATATAACTCAGGATCAGTAATGTAATGTATGCACACAGTGACGGCAGCAGCAGAATAGTGAGTGCAGCTCTGGAGTATAATACAGGAGGTAACTCCGGATCAGTAATGTAATGTATGTACACAGTGACTGCACCAGTAGAATAGTGAGTGCAGCTCTGGAGTATAATACAGGATGTAACTCAGGATCAGTAATGTAATGTATGTACACAGTGACTGAACGTAGCAGAATAGTGAGTGCAGCTCTGGGGTATAATACAGGATGTAACTCAGGATCAGTAATGTAATGTATGTACACAGTGACTGCACCAGCAGAATAGTGAGTGCAGCTCTGGAGTATAGTACAGGACGTAACTCAGGATCAGTAATGTAATCTATGTACACAGTGACTCCACCAGCAGAATAGTGAGTGCAGCTCTGGAGTATAATACAGGATGTAACTCAGGATCAGTAGTGTATGTACTCAGTGACTCCACCAGCAGAATAGTGAGTGCAGCTCTGGAGTATAATACAGGAGGTAACTCAGGATCAGTAATGTAATGTATGTACACAGTGACTCCACCAGCAGAGTAGTGAGTGCAGCTCTGGGGTATAATACAGGAGGTAACTCAGGATCAGTAATGTAATGTATGTACACAGTGACTGCACCAGCAGAATAGTGAGTGCAGCTCTGGGGTATAATACAGGATGTAACTCAGGATCAGTAATGTAATGTATGTACACAGTGACTGCACCAGCAGAATAGTGAGTGCAGCTCTGGAGTATAATACAGGATGTAACTCAGGATCAGTAATGTAATGTATGTACACAGTGACTGCACCAGCAGAATAGTGAGTGCAGCTCTGGAGTATAATACAGGACGTAACTCAGGATCAGTAATGTAATCTATGTACACAGTGACTCCACCAGCAGAATAGTGAGTAAAGCTCTGGAGTATAATACAGGATGTAACTCAGGATCAGTAGTGTATGTACTCAGTGACTCCACCAGCAGAATAGTGAGTGCAGCTGTGGAGTATAATACAGGAGGTAACTCAGGATCAGTAATGTAATGTATGTACACAGTGACTGCACCAGCAGAATAGTGAGTGCAGCTCTGAGGTATAATACAGGAGGTAACTCAGGATCAGTAATGTAATGTATGTACACAGTGACTGCACCAGCAGAATAGTGAGTGCAGCTCTGGAGTATAATACAGGATGTAACTCAGGATCAGTAATGTAATGTATGTACACAGTGACTGCACCAGCAGAATAGTGAGTGCAGCTCTGGAGTATAATACAGGACGTAACTCAGGATCAGTAATGTAATCTATGTACACAGTGACTCCACCAGCAGAATAGTGAGTGCAGCTCTGGAGTATAATACAGGATGTAACTCAGGATCAGTAGTGTATGTACTCAGTGACTCCACCAGCAGAATAGTGAGTGCAGCTCTGGAGTATAATACAGGAGGTAACTCAGGATCAGTAATGTAATGTATGTACACAGAGACTGCACCAGCAGAATAGTGAGTGCAGCCCTGGAGTATAATGCAGGAGGTAACTCAGGATCAGTAATGTAATGTATGTACACAGAGACTGCACCAGCAGAATAGTGAGTGCAGCTCTGGAGTGTAATGCAGGAGGTAACTCAGGATCAGTAATGTAATGTATGTACACAGTGACTGCACCAGCAGAATAGTGAGTGCAGCTCTGGAGTATAATACAGGATGTAACTCAGGATCAGTAATGTAATGTATGTATACAGTGACTGCACCAGCAGAATAGTGAGTGCAGCTCTGGAGTATAATACAGAAGGTAACTCAGGATCAGTAATGTAATGTATGTACACAGTGACTGCACCAGCAGAATAGTGAGTGCAGCTCTGGCGTATAATACAGGTGGTAACTCAGGATCAGTAATGTAATGCATGTACACAGTGACTGCACCAGCAGAATAGTGAGTGCAGCTCTGGAGTATAATACAGAAGGTAACTCAGGACCAGTAATGTAATGTATGTACACTGTGACTGCACCAGCAGAATAGTGAGTGCAGCTCTGGCGTATAATACAGGTGGTAACTCAGGATCAGTAATGTAATGCATGTACACAGTGACTGCACCAGCAGAATAGTGAGTGCAGCTCTGGAGTATAATACAGGATATAACTCAGGATCAGTAATGTAATGTATGCACACAGTGACTGCACCAGCAGAATAGTGAGTGCAGCTCTGGGGTATAATACAGGATGTAACTCAGGATCAGTAATGTAATGTATGTATACAGTGACTGCACCAGCAGAACAGTGAGTGCAGCTCTGGAGTATAATACAGGATATAACTCAGGATCAGTAATGTAATGTATGCACACAGTGACTGCACCAGCAGAATAGTGAGTGCAGCTCTGGAGTATAATACAGGAGGTAACTCCGGGTCAGTAATGTAATGTATGTACACAGTGACTGCACCAGCAGAATAGTGAGTGCAGCTCTGGAGTATAATACAGGATGTAACTCAGGATCAGTAATGTAATGTATGTACACAGTGACTGCACCTAGCAGAATAGTGAGTGCAGCTCTGGGGTATAATACAGGATGTAACTCAGGATCAGTAATGTAATGTATGTACACAGTGACTCCACCAGCAGAATAGTGAGTGCAGCTCTGGGGTATAATACAGGAGGTAACTCAGGATCAGTAATGTAATGTATGTACACAGTGACTGCACCAGCAGAATAGTGAGTGCAGCTCTGGGGTATAATACAGGATGTAACTCAGGATCAGTAATGTAATGTATGTACACAGTGACTGCACCAGCAGAATAGTGAGTGCAGCTCTGGAGTATAATACAGGATGTAACTCAGGATCAGTAATGTAATGTATGTACACAGTGACTGCACCAGCAGAATAGTGAGTGCAGCTCTGGAGTATAATACAGGAGGTAACTCAGGATCAGTAATGTAATGTATGTACACAGTGACTGCACCAGCAGAATAGTGAGTGCAGCTCTGGAGTATAATACAGGATATAACTCAGGATCAGTAATGTAATGTATGTACACAGTGACTGCACCAGCAGAATAGTGAGTGCAGCTCTGGGGTATAATACAGGATGTAACTCAGGATCAGTAATGTAATGTATGTATACAGTGACTGCACCAGCAGAACAGTGAGTGCAGCTCTGGAGTATAATACAGGATATAACTCAGGATCAGTAATGTAATGTATGCACACAGTGACTGCACCAGCAGAATAGTGAGTGCAGCTCTGGAGTATAATACAGGATGTAACTCAGGATCAGTAATGTAATGTATGTACACAGTGACTGCACCTAGCAGAATAGTGAGTGCAGCTCTGGGGTATAATACAGGATGTAACTCAGGATCAGTAATGTAATGTATGTACACAGTGACTGCACCAGCAGAATAGTGAGTGCAGCTCTGGAGTATAATGCAGGACGTAACTCAGGATCAGTAATGTAATCTATGTACACAGTGACTCCACCAGCAGAATAGTGAGTGCAGCTCTGGAGTATAATACAGGATGTAACTCAGGATCAGTAGTGTATGTACTCAGTGACTCCACCAGCAGAATAGTGAGTGCAGCTCTGGAGTATAATACAGGAGGTAACTCAGGATCAGTAATGTAATGTATGTACACAGAGACTGCACCAGCAGAATAGTGAGTGCAGCTCTGGAGTGTAATGCAGGAGGTAACTCAGGATCAGTAATGTAATGTATGTACACAGTGACTGCACCAGCAGAATAGTGAGCGCAGCTCTGGAGTATAATACAGGATGTAACTCAGGATCAGTAATGTAATGTATGTACACAGTGACTCCACCAGCAGAATAGTGAGTGCAGCTCTGGAGTATAATACAGGAGGTAAGTCAGGATCAGTAATGTAATATATGTACACAGTGACTGCACCAGCATAATAGTGAGTGCAGCTCTGGAGTATAATACAGGATGTAACTCAGGATCAGTAATGTAATGTATGTACACAGTGACTGCACCAGCAGAATAGTGAGTGCAGCTCTGGAGTATAATACAGGAGGTAACGCAGGATCAGTAATGTAATGTATGTACACAGTGACTGGACCAGCAGAATAGTGAGTGCAGCTCTGGAGTATAATACAGGGTTTAACTCAGGATCAGTAATGTAATGTATGTACACAGTGACTGCACCAGCAGAATAGTGAGCGCAGCTCTGGAGTATAATACAGGATGTAACTCAGGATCAGTAATGTAATGTATGTACACAGTGACTGCACCAGCAGAATAGTGAGTGCAGCTCTGGAGTATAATACAGGAGGTAACTCAGGATCAGTAATGTAATGTATGTACACAGTGACTGCACCAGCAGAATAGTGAGTGCAGCTCTGGAGTATAATACAGGACGTAACTCAGGATCAGTAATGTAATGTATGTACACAGTGACTGGACCAGCAGAATAGTGAGTGCAGCTCTGGAGTATAATACAGGGTGTAACTCAGGATCAGTAATGTAATGTATGTACACAGTGACTCCACCAGCAGAATAGTGAGTGCAGCTCTGGAGTATAATACAGGATGTAACTCAGGATCAGTAATGTAATGTATGTACATAGTGACTGCACCAGCAGAATAGTGAGTGCAGCTCTGGAGTATAATACAGGATGTAACTCAGGATCAGTAATGTATGTACACAGTGACTCCACCAGCAGAATAGTGAGTGCAGCTCTGGAGTATAATACAGGATGTAACTCAGGATCAGTAATGTAATGTATGTACACAGTGACTGCACCAGCAGAATAGTGAGTGCAGCTCTGGGGTATAATACAGGAGGTAACTCAGGATCAGTAATGTAATGTATGCACACAGTGACTGCACCAGCAGAATAGTGAGTGCAGCTCTGGAGTATAACACATAATGTAACTCAGGATCAGTAATGTATGTACACAGTGACTCCACCAGCAGAATAGTGAGTGCAGCTCTGGAGTATAATACAGGATGTAACTCAGGATCAGTAATGTAATGTATGTACACAGTGACTGCACCAGCAGAATAGTGAATGCAGCTCTGGAGTATAATACAGGAGGTAACTCAGGATCAGTAATGTAATGTATGTACACAGTGACTGCACCAGCAGAATAGTGAATGCAGCTCTGGAGTATAATACAGGAGGTAACTCAGGATCAGTAATGTAATGTATGTACACAGTGACTGCACCAGCAGAATAGTGAGAGCAGCTCTGGGGTATAATACAGGAGGTAACTCAGGATCAGTACTGTAATGTATGTACACAGTGACTGCACCAGCAGAATAGTGAGTGCAGCTCTGGAGTATAATACAGGATGTAACTCAGGATCAGTAATGTAATGTATGTACACAGTGACTGCACCAGCAGAATAGTGAATGCAGCTCTGGAGTATAATACAGGAGGTAACTCAGGATCAGTAATGTAATGTATGTGCACAGTGACTGCACCAGCAGAATAGTGAGTGCAGCTCTGGAGTATAATACAGGTGGTAACTTAGGATCAGTGAAGGGTCAGTAATGTTAGTCTCCAGTTTAATAACACAGGGGGGAAACTCTTCTTAAGACTTCTAGATTGTGATCCCTCGCGGGCAGGGTCCTCGCTCCTCCTGGACCAGTCGCCGTCACATTTTGTTCAAGATTATTGTACTTGTTGTTCACTATGTATACCTGTTTCTCATATGTACAGCGCCATGGAATAAATGGAGCTATAATAATAAATAATAATAACTAAGTGACATCACTTTCCCTCCATGGTGACAGCACCAATCCTCACAGTAGGGGGGATGGATAAGGGGTGTCACAATCGCCCTCTGATCACGGAGGGGCCCTTATTACAGTGGGGTCCGTACCATTTGTCCGCCAGTCCTCCTCCTTTCACCACGCGCTTTTGTACATCACATTCTTTTCCGCTGTTTTCCATTAACCTTTGGACATATCTGTTATTTCGCAGCCGGTGACGCGCTAAGAAACTTTGGGTGGGAATTAATGAATATCTGGTATCTTCCATTTGTATCTTTTCCGCTGTTTTACAACTCGCTTCCAGCTGCGGCTTTGTAGGTAAAATGTGTTTCTTTACCATCTGTCTCCGACCCCCGCTGCCACCAGACATTTGTAAATGTCATTTCCACCGCATTAAAGTGCCGGCTCTTCGGCTAATTTGTGAGGATGATTTGTGCGGCGACAATCGACCACACAGAGACGTCTTCACTCTTCTCTTCTGGTTTAGACCTTTTTTTTTCGGTTGTTTGGGGTCTGCGGGACGAGTCCTGACGATCTGCGCTGCAGAACATTGCAGAAAAGGCAAATACAAATAAACTGTAAATAAACAAACATTGTATCTTCTGTCATTTTACTCTGCAGTTAAAGGGAAAGCGCGGTGAAATTATCATTGTGTTTATTGCATAAGTTTGTGATCCCCCTATTCTATGCACCAGCCTGAGGCACCTTCACATCTCTCTCCCCCCCCGGTATGGAGGGCTGGATTTATTACTTATATTTGCAAGAAGTCGTTATGGGTACTGATGAGAATGGTGGCGGCATATGTAGGGGGCAGGGGAGTTCTCCTTTAAAGAATTTTTTTTCTTAATCTGGTTATTAGATATCAGTTTGTCCGGGAATAAGTATTTAATTTCCCATGCAGCGCCCCCCAGAGGAGACATAAGTAATTACAATAGGCTCCAAGTATAAGTGGAATTCCCCTTTTAATATGGACTCTCTCGTGTTCCTATCTTCCGCCGGAAGGCACCACTTTCCTGCCTCCCAATTTCTTGCTTGGTCCTTTGGGTGGCGCTCTCCTGCAGATTTGGTTTTGGTCATCAGATGAGAGCAGGGCACGGAGCGATCCATCAGCTTCAGAGCAGCGCTCGCATGTGCACACACACGCCTTGCCTAGGAGACCAACCACTACTGGACCAGTGGCCGGGAGCTCTGGCAATGAGCTGTGAACTTGTAGAATTAAAAAAAATCCCCCCTTTCTTGAGAGCACAGAGGATTTTAATAAAAAAGGTAAATGGTGAAGTTTCCCATTTTACAGTTTCCAATTTCACCCATTTAATAAGAGGAGACAGCGCTGTAAGTCGCCCCCGCCGCCATCCTGAGGATTACTCCGGCAGGTTAGAATATATTGCGGGGGAGGGGGATTAGATTTCTACATTTTGGTTCTGTATAAAGTTCTCCATTCCATGTGATCCCGTCTTGATAGTGGCTGACACCTGCCATGTGGCGGCAGCGGGCGGCCATCGTCCTGAGCTGGCGGATATCATTATTTGTAAGTAGCAGCCGTTATGGTGTCACCGTCACGTCAGGCAATCATTACATTATCCCATTATCCTGCCGCCCGGGTCGTCACAATATAAGTTATTCCGGACGTGGATCGGCGCAGCGCGGCGCCGGCTCACAATATGAATCTTTACACATGGATGCCCTCCATTCTGGGGAATTAATCCACAGCGGACCCCGTCCAGACACCAAGATGGGATTCCTGAGTCAATGGCGTGAATATGAAGGCGGCTGTCAGGAGTCTATGGGGGGACGCCGCCTGCACTGATACATTGTAACAAACCCTCAGCTGTGAGAAATATCACATCAGGACAGAAGCTGCAGGTGTAGACAGGAGGTTACGAATCGCTGACAGCAAGCGGAGGTTTCAAAAATGGTGACGAACAAACTCATCAGACGGGAGCGGCGTCTAGAGATCTCTACACCCGTAATAAGGAAACACGCACTGGAGTAAGAAATCCTAAAAATCATCACCGCTGACCCAAAGGCGCCACTAGAATAAGACAAGGAGCCGACAGGAGCTGGAGACAGACCCCAAAAGACTGCAGCAGAGAAAGGTGGGAGAGAGACAGACCCCAAAAGACTGCAGCAGAGAAAGGTGGGAGAGAGACAGACCCCAAAAGACTGCAGCAGAGAAAGGTGGGAGAGACAGACCCCAAAAGACTGCAGCAGAGAAAGGTGGGAGAGACAGACCCCAAAAGACTACAGAGAAAGGTGGGAGAGACAGACCCCAAAAGACTGCAGCAGAGAAAGGTGAGAGAGACAGACCCCAAAAGACTGCAGCAGAGAAAGGTGGGAGAGACAGACCCCAAAAGACTGCAGCAGAGAAAGGTGGGAGAGACAGACCCCAAAAGACTGCAGCAGAGAAAGGTGGGAGAGACAGACCCCAAAAGACTGCAGCAGAGAAAGGTGGGAGAGACAGACCCCAAAAGACTGCAGCAGAGAAAGGTGGAGAGACAGACCCCAAAGGACTGCAGCAGAGAAAGGTGAGAGAGACAGACCCCAAAGACTGCAGCAGAGAAAGGTGAAAGACAGACCCCAAAAGACTGCAGCAGAGAAAGGTGGGAGAGACAGACCCCAAAAGACTGCAGAGAAAGGTGGGAGAGACAGACCCCAAAAGACTACAGAGAAAGGTGGGAGAGACAGACCCCAAAAGACTGCAGCAGAGAAAGGTGGGAGAGACAGACCCCAAAAGACTGCAGCAGAGAAAGATGGAGAGACAGACCCCAAAAGACTGCAGAGAAAGGTGGGAGAGACAGACCCCAAAAGACTACAGAGAAAGGTGGGAGAGACAGACCCCAAAAGACTGCAGCAGAGAAAGGTGGGAGAGACAGACCCCAAATGACTGCAGCAGAGAAAGATGGAGAGACAGACCCCAAAAGACTGCAGAGAAAGGTGGGAGAGACAGACCCCAAAAGACTGCAGCAGAGAAAGGTGGGAGAGACAGAACCCAAAAGACTGCAGCAGAGAAAGGTGGGAGAGACAGACCCCAAAAGACTGCAGCAGAGAAAGGTGGGAGAGACAGACCCCAAAAGACTGCAGCAGAGAAAGGTGGGAGAGACAGACCCCAAAAGACTGCAGCAGAGAAAGGTGGGAGAGACAGACCCCAAAAGACTGCAGCAGAGAAAGGTGGGAGAGACAGACCCCAAAAGACTGCAGCAGAGAAAGGTGAGAGAGACAGACCCCAAAAGACTGCAGCAGAGAAAGATGGAGAGACAGACCCCAAAAGACTGCAGAGAAAGGTGGGAGAGACAGACCCCAAAAGACTACAGAGAAAGGTGGGAGAGACAGACCTCAAAAGACTGCAGCAGAGAAAGGTGGGAGAGACAGACCCCAAATGACTGCAGCAGAGAAAGATGGAGAGACAGACCCCAAAAGACTGCAGCAGAGAAAGGTGGGAGAGACAGAACCCAAAAGACTGCAGCAGAGAAAGGTGGGAGAGACAGAACCCAAAAGACTGCAGCAGAGAAAGGTGGGAGAGACAGACCCCAAAAGACTGCAGCAGAGAAAGGTGGGAGAGACAGACCCCAAAAGACTGCAGCAGAGAAAGGTGGGAGAGACAGACCCCAAAAGACTGCAGCAGAGAAAGGTGAGAGAGACAGACCCCAAAAGACTGCAGCAGAGAAAGGTGGGAGAGACAGACCCCAAAAGACTGCAGCAGATAAAGGTGAGAGAGACAGACCCCAAAAGACTGCAGCAGAGAAAGGTGGGAGAGACAGACCCCAAAAGACTGCAGCAGAGAAAGGTGGAGAGACAGACCCCAAAGGACTGCAGCAGAGAAAGGTGGGAGAGACAGACCCCAAAAGACTGCAGCAGAGAAAGGTGGGAGACAGACCCCAAAAGACTGAGCAGAGAAAGGTGGGAGAGACAGACCCCAAAAGACTGCAGCAGTGACTGCAGATAAAGGTGGTCCTACAAAGTACTGAACACAAATGAATACAAATGCAGAATGTCACAATGTCCTATCATTTCCATCACTCGTCACTAATAATCGTTACTTTGTATCACAGAAAATCCCGATAGAATACAGTGAAGTTTGTGGGTGAAACATTGTGGAAAAGTTCCCGGGGTGTGAAGACTTTTCTAGGCAGTGTAAGGGGAGCGTCCGATATCACGTCTTATTACAGTACAGCAGTGATACAATGTCGGGATCGGGCAGAGTTCACTTCTCTGCAGCCTGAAGTGGCTGATAACAGGGAGCAGTAGAATCCTCTGATGTGAGAGTTATTCAGGGTTCATCGCCGGTGGATTTACTGTCACATTAGTCCGATCGTTCTAATATAGAGATGATTTATAACGTATTGATCGATATAGATAAGCGGTGACATTATAAACGGCAGAGCCGCGGCGACCTCCTGATCGATGCGGAGAGATTGTAGAATTCATCCCAATAATGAGGGAAAGGTCAGATCATTGGCAGAAGACGTCTCCGCAGTGAGGACCCCTGATATCATATCGCTGACGCCCCCTGCAGGGCAGAAATGGGGCCAGACGCAGAAAGGAACCAGTGCCGCTATTACATAGGGCCGGGTACACGACTGTCCACACAGGCGGAAAGCAAAGAGACCCTGCCACTAAATAGCACCAAGAGCGCTCTATACAGAGGGTCCCATGAAACGCCCCCGGGCCAGTGGTCTATATGTGGGGTCTTCCCCCAGGCCAGCAGTGGTCTGCGCAGGGTCCCTTCCCCCGGCCAGCGGTCTGTGATCTGCGAAGGGTCCCGCCCCCCCCCCCAGGCCAGTGATCTGTGCAGGGTCCCCCCTTTCTGGCCAGCGGGCTGTGCGGGGTTCCCCCCGGGACAGTGGTCTGAGCGGGGTCCCCCCTTCCTGATCCAGTGGTCTGCACAGGGTTCCCCCTTCCTGGCCAGTGGGTCTGCGCGGGGTCCCCCCTTCCTGGCCAGCGGTCTGTGCGGGATCCCCCCTTCCTGGGCCAGCGGTCTGTGTGGGATCCCCCCTTCCTGGCCAGCGGTCTGTGCGGGGTTCCCCCCGGGACAGCGGTCTGAGCAGGGTTCCCCCTTCCTGGACCAGTGGTCTGCCCAGTGTCCCCCCTTCCTGGGCCAGTGGTCTGCACAGGGTCCTCCCCTTCCTGGGCCAGTGGTCTGCACAGGGTCCTCCCCCCCTGGGCCAGTGGTCTGCACAAGGTCCCCCCTTCCTGGGCCAGTGGTCTGCACAGGGTCCCTCCTTCCTGGGCCAGTGGTCTCCACAAGGTCCCCCCTTCCTGGGCCAGTGGTCTCCACAGGGTCCCCCCTTCCTGGGCCAGTGGTCTCCACAGGGTCCCCCCTTCCTGGGCCAGTGGTCTCCACAGGGTCCCCCCTTCCTGGGCCAGTGGTCTGCACAGGGTCCACCCTTCCTGGGCCAGTGGTCTGCACAGAGTCCTCCCCCCCTGGGCCAGTGGTCTGCATAGGGCCCCCCCTTCCTGGGCCAGTGGTCTTCACAGGGTCCACCCTTCCTGGGCCAGTGGTCTGCACAGAGTCCTCCCCCCTGGGCCAGTGGTCTGCATAGGGCCCCCCCTTCCTGGGCCAGTGGTCTGCACAGGGTCCCTCCTTCCTGGGCCAGTGGTCTCCACAGGGTCCCCTCTTCCTGGGCCAGTGGTCTCCACAGGGTCCCCCCTTCCTGGGCCAGTGGTCTCCACAGGGTCCCCCCTTCCTGGGCCAGCCAGTGGCCTGCACAGGGTCCCCCCTTCCTGGGCCAGCCAGTGGTCTGCACAGGGTCCCCCCTTCCTGAGCCAGTGGTCTGCACAGGGTCCCCCCTTCCTGGGCCAGTGGTCTGCACAGGGTCCCCTCTTCCTGGGCCAGTGGTCTGCACAGGGTCCCCCCTTCCAGGGCCAGTGGTCTGCACAGGGTCCCCCCTTCCTGGACCAGTGGTCTGCCCAGTGTCCCCCCTTCCTGGGCCAGTGGTCTGCACAGGGTCCTCCCCCCCGGGCCAGTGGTCTGCACAAGGTCCCCCCTTCCTGGGCCAGTGGTCTGCACAGGGTCCCTCCTTCCTGGGCCAGTGGTCTCCACAAGGTCCCCCCTTCCTGGGCCAGTGGTCTCCACAGGGTCCCCCCTTCCTGGGCCAGTGGTCTCCACAGGGTCCCCCCTTCCTGGGCCAGTGGTCTGCACAGGGTCCACCCTTCCTGGGCCAGTGGTCTGCACAGAGTCCTCCCCCCCTGGGCCAGTGGTCTGCATAGGGCCCCCCCTTCCTGGGCCAGTGGTCTGCACAGGGTCCACCCTTCCTGGGCCAGTGGTCTGCACAGAGTCCTCCCCCCTGGGCCAGTGGTCTGCATAGGGCCCCCCCCTTCCTGGGCCAGTGGTCTGCACAGGGTCCCTCCTTCCTGGGCCAGTGGTCTCCACAGGGTCCCCTCTTCCTGGGCCAGTGGTCTCCACAGGGTCCCCCCTTCCTGGGCCAGTGGTCTCCACAGGGTCCCCCCTTCCTGGGCCAGCCAGTGGCCTGCACAGGGTCCCCCCTTCCTGGGCCAGCCAGTGGTCTGCACAGGGTCCCCCCTTCCTGAGCCAGTGGTCTGCACAAGGTCCCCCCTTCCTGGGCCAGTGGTCTGCACAGGGTCCCCTCTTCCTGGGCCAGTGGTCTGCACAGGGTCCCCCCTTCCAGGGCCAGTGGTCTGCACAGGGTCCCCCCTTCCTGGGCCAGTGGTCTGCACAGGGTCCCCCCTTCCTGGGCCAGTGGTCTGCACAGGGTCCCCTCTTCCTGGGCCAGTGGTCTGCACAGGGTCCCCTCTTCCTGGGCCAGTGGTCTGCACAGGGTCCCCTCTTCCTGGGCCAGTGGTCTGCACAGGGTCCCCCCTTCCTGGGCCAGTGGTCTACACAGGGTCCCCTCTTCCTGGGTCAGTGGTCTGCACAGGGTCCCCTCTTCCTGGGCCAGTGGTCTGCACAGGGTCCTCCCCCCTTCCTGGGCCAGTGGTCTGCACAGGGTCCCCTCTTCCTGGGCCAGAGGTCTGCACAGTGTCCCATCTTCCTGGGCCAGTGGTTTGCACAGGGTCCCCTCTTCCTGGGCCAGTGGTCTGCACAGGGTCACCTCTTCCTGGGCCAGTGGTCTGCACAGGGTCCCCCCTTCCTGGGCCAGCGGTCTGCACAGGGTTCCCCCTTCCTGGGCCAGTGGTCTGCACAGGGTCCTCCCTTCCTGGGCCAGTGGTCTGCACAGGGTCCCCCCTTCCTGGGTCAGTGGTCTGCACAGGGTCCCCCCTTCCTGGGCCACTGGTCTGCACAGGGTTCCCCCTTCCTGGCCAGCGGGTCTGCGTGGGGTCCCCCCTTCCTGGCCAGCGGTCTGTGCGGGGTTCCCCCCGGGACAGTGGTCTGAGCAGGGTTCCCCCTTCCTGGGCCAGTGGTCTGCACAGGGTTCCCCCTTCCTGGGCCAGTGGTCTGCACAGGGTCCCCCCTTCCTGGGCCAGTGGTCTGCACAGGGTCCCCTCTTCCTGGGCCAGTAGTCTGCACAGGGTCCCCCCTTCCTGGGCCAGTAGTCTGCACAGGGTCCCCCCTTCCTGGGCCAGTGGTCTGCACAGGGTCCCCCCTTCCTGGACCAGTGGTCTGCACAGGGTCCCCCCTTCCTGGGCCAGTGGTTTGCACAGGGTCCCCTCTTCCTGGGCCAGTGGTCTGCACAGGGTCGTCGTCCCCCCGGGGCCAGTGGCTGCGCTCTGTGGAGTGTGATCTACAACCTGCCCCTTCTTTTTGGAGGCCTGGACCCCATTAGTGCAGCTCTGGTCGGGGTCCACAGACAATGTCCTGACCATTGCGGCCCCAACTATCAGGGGCCACAGGTCACAGACTCGGTGGTCTCATCAGCATCTTGTGATCGATCTCGGATGCAGATCCGTTATGGACGCCCAGGTCCTGACTTTTTGCCCGGAGACAATCCCTGGAATAGAAATGAGGACATTAATGCCGGTCAGACGCCGCGGCCTCGTAACACAATTAATCCTCCTTGGATATCATTTATTCCAAGGAGCGCGACAAGGTGACGGCCGCGGACACGAGTGTGAACACTGCACAGGGGGGAGTTCAGGCACTGACAGCGGGGACCGGCGGGCGGAGAATACGGACAACCCAGGACCTCCACCATCATCCCCAGGAGACCGAGGACCGTATCGACACTCCAGTCACATCCAGAGCTGCACTCAACGCTACTCCAGCAACATCTAAAGCTGCAGCCAGTCCCAAGAGTGGTGCTGAGATACAGGACACTTCTAGATACAATGTATCCATCCTTCCTGCAGCTTCTGCTCACAAGACCTCATTCACACTGCAGACATTACAACCAGAAAAACAAAGTAATGATTCAGCCATTTTCAGCCCCGAATCCGTTTTTACCATCCGTGCGGTTCCCGTTATTCTCACAAAGGTCCTTCCCTAGGATGAAGCGTAGACAGCGCCGGTGTGCGGCCCACCTTCTGTTTTTCCCGACCCATTGACCTAAGTGGGTGATGCAGTTCTGGACCAGAGGGCTGACAATCAGTGTGTGAAAAAAAACCTCAGCGACATGTGAACAGCGCCATAGACTGCGACAAGCGGATGTTCTGGCCGCCAAAAATCAGAGGTCAAACTGAGGCCTAACGAGATACAGACGAGATATTCAGGGTGAAGATAGAAGAGCGCCCCCGTAACAACAGCGCGACCTCCACAGCGCCCCCGTAACAACAGCGCGACCTCCACAGCGCCCCCGTAACAACAGCGCGACCTCCACAGCGCCCCCGTAACAACAGCGCGACCTCCACAGCGCCCCCGTAACAACAGCGCGACCTCCACAGCGCCCCCGTAACAACAGCGCGACCTCCACAGCGCCCCCGTAACAACAGCGCAACCTCCACAGCGCCCCCGTAACAACAGCGCGACCTCCACAGCGCCCCCGTAACAACAGCGCGACCTCCACAGCGCCCCCGTAACAACAGCGCGACCTCCACAGCGCCCCCGTAACAGCGCGACCTCCACAGCGCCCCCGTAACAGCGCGACCTCCACAGCGCCCCAGTAACAACAGCGCGACCTCCACAGTGCCCCCGTAACAACAGCGCGACCTCCACAGCGCCCCCGTAACAACAGCGCGACCTCCACAGCGCCCCCGTAACAACAGCGCGACCCCCACAGCGCCCCCGTAACAACAGCGCGACCTCCACAGCGCCCCCGTAACAACAGCGCGACCTCCACAGCGCCCCCGTAACAACAGCGCGACCTCCACAGCGCCCCCGTAACAACAGCGCGACCTCCACAGCGCCCCCGTAACAGCACGACCTCCACAGCGCCCCCGTAACAACAGCGCGACCTCCACAGCGCCCCCGTAACAACAGCACGACCTCCACAGCGCCCCCGTAACAGCGCGACCTCCACAGCGCCCCCGTAACAGCGCGACCTCCACATTGCCCCCGTAACAGCAGCGCGACCTCCACAGCGCCCCCGTAACAACAGCGCGACCTCCACAGCGCCCCCCGTAGCAACAGCGCAACCTCCACAGCGCCCCCGTAACAGCACGACCTCCACAGCGCCCCCGTAGCAACAGCGTGCCCTCCACAGAGCCCCCGTAGCAACAGCGCGACCTCCACAGCGCCCCCCGTAGCAACAGCGCGACCTCCACAGAGCCCCCGCAGCAACAGCGCGACCTCCACAGCGCCCCCGTAGTAACAGCGCGACCGCCACAGTGCCTCCATAACAACAGCGCAGCCTCCACAGTGCCCCCCGTAGCAACAGCACGACCTCCACAGCACCCCCGTAGTAACAGCGCGACCGCCACAGTGCCCCCATAACAACAGAGCAGCCTCCACAGCGCCCCCCGTAGCAACAGCGCGACCTCCACAGCGCCCCCGCAGCAACAGCGCGACCTCCACAGCGCCCCCGCAGCAACAGCGCGACCTCCACAGCGCCCCCGCAGCAACAGCGCGACCTCCACAGCGCCCCCGCAGCAACAGCGCAACCTTCACAGCGCCCCTGTAGCAACAGCGCGACCTACACAGCGACCCCGTAGCAACAGCACGACCTCCACAGAGCCCCCGAAGCAACAGCGCGACCTCCACAGAGCCCCCGTAGCAACAGCACGACCTCCACAGAGCCCCCGTAGCAACAGCGCGACCTCCACAGCGCCCCAGTAGCAACAGCGTGACCTTCACAGCGCCCCCGTAACAGCGCAACCTCCACAGCGCCCCGGTAGCAACAGCACAACCTCCACAGAGCCCCCGTAGCAACAGCGCGGCCACCACAGTGCCCCCGTAGTAACAGCGCAACCTCCACAGTGCCCCCGTAACAGCGCAACCTCCACAGCGCCCCATAACAGCGCAACCTCCACAGCGCCCCATAACAGCGCAACCTCCACAGCGCCCCCGTAACAGCAGCGCGACCTCCACAGAGCCCCCGTAGCAACAGCGCGACCTCCACAGCGCCCCCGTAGCAACAGCGTGACCTCCACGGCGCCCCCGTAGCAACAGCGCAACCTCCACAGCACCCCCGTAGCAACAGCGCGACCTCCACAGCGACTCCGTAGCAGCAGCGCAACCTTCACAGCGCCCCCGTAGCAACAGCGCGACCTCCACAGCGACCCCGTAGCAACAGCACGACCTCCACAGCGATCCCGTAGCAACAGCACGACCTCCACAGAGCCCCCGAAGCAACAGCGCGACCTCCACAGAGCCCCCGTAGCAACAGCGCGACCTCCACAGCGCCCCCGTAGCAACAGCGTGACCTTCACGGCGCCCCCGTAGCAACAGCGCAACCTTCACAGCGCCCCTGTAGCAACAGCACGACCTCCACAGAGCCCCCGTAGCAACAGCACGACCTCCACAGAGCCCCCGAAGCAACAGCGCAACCTTCACAGCGCCCCTGTAGCAACAGCACGACCTCCACAGAGCCCCCGCAGCAACAGCGCGACCTCCACAGCGCCCCCGTAGCAACAGCGTGACCTCCACAGCGCCCCGCAGCAACAGCGCAACCTTCACAGCGCCCCTGTAGCAACAGCGCGACCTAAACAGCGACCCCGTAGCAACAGCACGACCTCCACAGAGCCCCCGAAGCAACAGCGCGACCTCCACAGAGCCCCCGTAGCAACAGCACGACCTCCACAGAGCCCCCGTAGCAACAGCGCGACCTCCACAGCGCCCCAGTAGCAACAGCGTGACCTCCACAGCGCCCCCGTAACAGCGCAACCTCCACAGCGCCCCCGTAGCAACAGCGCAACCTCCACAGAGCCCCCGTAGCAACAGCGCAACCTCCACAGTGCCCCCGTAGCAACAGCGCAACCTCCACAGTGCCCCCGTAACAGCGCAACCTCCACAGCGCCCCGTAACAGCGCAACCTCCACAGCGCCCTATAACAGCGCGACCTCCACAGAGCCCCCGTAACAGCAGCGCGACCTCCACAGAGCCCCCGTAGCAACAGCGCGACCTCCACAGCGCCCCCGTAGCAACAGCGTGACCTCCACGGTGCCCCCATAGCAACAGCGCAACCTCCACAGCACCCCCGTAGCAACAGCGCGACCTCCACAGCGACTCCGTAGCAGCAGCGCAACCTTCACAGCGCCCCCGTAGCAACAGCGCGACCTCCACAGCGACCCCGTAGCAACAGCGCGACCTCCACAGCGACCCCGTAGCAACAGCACGACCTCCACAGAGCCCCCGTAGCAACAGCGCGACCTCCACAGCGCCCCCGTAGCAACAGCGTGACCTTCACGGCGCCCCCGTAGCAACAGCGCAACCTTCACAGCGCCCCTGTAGCAACAGCGCGACCTCCACAGCGACCCCGTAGCAACAGCACGACCTCCACAGAGCCCCCGTAGCAACAGCGCGACCTCCACAGCGCCCCCGTAGCAACAGCGTGACCTTCACGGCGCCCCCGTAGCAACAGCGCAACCTTCACAGCGCCCCTGTAGCAACAGCACGACCTCCACAGAGCCCCCGTAGCAACAGCACGACCTCCACAGAGCCCCCGTAGCAACAGCACGACCTCCACAGAGCCCCCGAAGCAACAGCGCAACCTTCACAGCGCCCCTGTAGCAACAGCACGACCTCCACAGAGCCCCCGTAGCAACAGCACGACCTCCACAGAGCCCCCGTAGCAACAGCGCAACCTTCACAGCGCCCCTGTAGCAACAGCGCGACCTCCACAGCGACCCCGTAGCAACAGCCCGACCTCCACAGAGCCCCCGAAGCAACAGCGCGACCTCCACAGCGCCCCGTAACAGCGCGACCTCCACAGCGCCCCCGTAACAGTACAACCTCCACAGCGCCCCATAACAGCGCAACCTCCACAGCGCCCCATAACAGCGCAACCTCCACAGCGCCCCCGTAACAGCAGCGCGACCTCCACAGAGCCCCCGTAGCAACAGCGCGACCTACACAGCGCCCCCGTAGCAACAGCGCGACCTACACAGCGACCCCGTAGCAACAGCACGACCTCCACAGAGCCCCCGAAGCAACAGCGCAACCTCCACAGAGCCCCCGTAGCAACAGCACGACCTCCACAGAGCCCCTGTAGCAACAGCGCGACCTCCACAGCGCCCCCGTAGCAACAGCGTGACCTTCACGGCGCCCCCGTAGCAACAGCGCAACCTTCACAGCGCCCCTGTAGCAACAGCATGACCTCCACAGAGCCCCCGTAGCAACAGCACGACCTCCACAGAGCCCCCGTAGCAACAGCACGACCTCCACAGAGCCCCCGAAGCAACAGCGCAACCTTGACAGCGCCCCTGTAGCAACAGCACGACCTCCACAGAGCCCCCGTAGCAACAGCACGACCTCCACAGAGCCCCCGTAGCAACAGCGCAACCTTCACAGCGCCCCTGTAGCAACAGCGCGACCTCCACAGCGACCCCGTAGCAACAGCACGACCTCCACAGAGCCCCCGAAGCAACAGCGCGACCTCCACAGCGCCCCGTAACAGCGCGACCTCCACAGCGCCCACGTAACAGCGCAACCTCCACAGCGCCCCATAACAGCGCAACCTCCACAGCGCCCCCGTAACAGCAGCGCGACCTCCACAGAGCCCCCGTAGCAACAGCGCGACCTCCACAGCGCCCCCGTAGCAACAGCGTGACCTCCACGGCGCCCCCGTAACAGCAGCGCGACCTCCACAGAGCCCCCGTAGCAACAGCGCGACCTCCACAGCGCCCCCGTAGCAACAGCGTGACCTCCACGGCGCCCCCGTAACAGCAGCGCGACCTCCACAGAGCCCCCGTAGCAACAGCGCAACCTCCACAGCGCCCCCGTAACAGCAGCGCGACCTCCACAGCACCCCCGTAGCAACAGCGCGACCTCCACAGCGACTCCTTAGCAACAGCGCAACCTTCACAGCGCCCCCGTAGCAACAGCGCGACCTCCACAGCGACCCCGTAGCAACAGCACGACCTCCACAGAGCCCCCGTAGCAACAGCGCGACCTCCACAGAGCCCCCGTAGCAACAGCGCGACCTCCACAGCGCCCCCGTAGCAACAGCGTGACCTCCACGGCGCCCCCGTAGCAACAGCGCAACCTCCACAGCACCCCTGTAGCAACAGCGCGACCTCCACAGCGCCCCTGTAGCAACAGCGCGACCTCCACAGCGCCCCCGTAGCAACAGCACGACCTCCACAGAGCCCCCGAAGCAACAGCGCGATCTCCACAGAGCCCCCGTAGCAACAGCACGACCTCCACAGAGCCCCCGTAGCAACAGCACGACCTCCACAGAGCCCCCGCAGCAACAGCGCGACCTCCACAGCGCCCCTGTAGCAACAGCGTGACCTCCACAGTGCCCCCGTAGCAGCACAACCTCCACAGCGCCCCCGTAGCAAAAGCGCAACCTCCACAGAGCCCCCGTAGCAACAGCTCGACCACCACAGTGCCCCCGTAGCAACAGCGCAACCTCCACAGCGCCCCCGTAACAACAGCGCGACCTCCACAGCGTCCCCTTAACAGCGCGACCTCCACAGCGCCCCCGTAACAGCGCGACCTCCACAGCGCCCCCATAACAGCGCGACCTCCACAGCGCCCCCGTAACAGCGCGACCTCCACAGCGACCCGTAACAGCGCGACCTCCACAGCGCCCCCGTAACAGCGCGACCTCCACAGCGTCCCCGTAGCAACAGCGCAACCTTCACAGCGCCCCTGTAGCAACAGCATGACCTCCACAGAGCCCCCGTAGCAACAGCACGACCTCCACAGAGCCCCCGTAGCAACAGCACGACCTCCACAGAGCCCCCGAAGCAACAGCGCAACCTTCACAGCGCCCCTGTAGCAACAGCACGACCTCCACAGAGCCCCCGTAGCAACAGCACGACCTCCACAGAGCCCCCGTAGCAACAGCGCAACCTTCACAGCGCCCCCGTAGCAACAGCGCGACCTCCACAGCGACCCCGTAGCAACAGCACGACCTCCACAGAGCCCCCGAAGCAACAGCGCGACCTCCACAGCGCCCCGTAACAGCGCGACCTCCACAGCGCCCACGTAACAGCGCAACCTCCACAGCGCCCCATAACAGCGCAACCTCCACAGCGCCCCCGTAACAGCAGCGCGACCTCCACAGAGCCCCCGTAGCAACAGCGCGACCTCCACAGCGCCCCCGTAGCAACAGCGTGACCTCCACGGCGCCCCCGTAACAGCAGCGCGACCTCCACAGAGCCCCCGTAGCAACAGCGCGACCTCCACAGCGCCCCCGTAGCAACAGCGTGACCTCCACGGCGCCCCCGTAACAGCAGCGCGACCTCCACAGAGCCCCCGTAGCAACAGCGCAACCTCCACAGCGCCCCCGTAACAGCAGCGCGACCTCCACAGAGCCCCCGTAGCAACAGCGCAACCTCCACAGCACCCCCGTAGCAACAGCGCGACCTCCACAGCGACTCCGTAGCAACAGCGCAACCTTCACAGCGCCCCCGTAGCAACAGCGCGACCTCCACAGCGACCCCGTAGCAACAGCACGACCTCCACAGAGCCCCCGTAGCAACAGTGCGACCTCCACAGAGCCCCCGTAGCAACAGCGCGACCTCCACAGCGCCCCCGCAGCAACAGCGTGACCTCCACGGCGCCCCCGTAGCAACAGCGCAACCTCCACAGCACCCCTGTAGCAACAGCGCGACCTCCACAGCGCCCCTGTAGCAACAGCGCGACCTCCACAGCGCCCCCGTAGCAACAGCACGACCTCCACAGAGCCCCCGAAGCAACAGCGCGATCTCCACAGAGCCCCCGTAGCAACAGCACGACCTCCACAGAGCCCCCGCAGCAACAGCGCGACCTCCACAGCGCCCCTGTAGCAACAGCGTGACCTCCACAGTGCCCCCGTAGCAGCACAACCTCCACAGCGCCCCCGTAGCAAAAGCGCAACCTCCACAGAGCCCCCGTAGCAACAGCTCGACCACCACAGTGCCCCCGTAGCAACAGCGCAACCTCCACAGCGCCCCCGTAACAACAGCGCGACCTCCACAGCGTCCCCTTAACAGCGCGACCTCCACAGCGCCCCCGTAACAGCGCGACCTCCACAGCGCCCCCGTAACAGCGCGACCTCCACAGCGCCCCCGTAACAGCGCGACCTCCACAGCGTCCCCGTAGCAACAGCGCAACCTCCACAGCGCCCCCGTAACAACAGCGTGACCTTCACAGCGTCCCCTTAACAGCGCGACCTCCACAGCGCCCCCGTAAGAGCGCGACCTCCACAGCGCCCCCGTAACAGCGCGACCTCCACAGCGCCCTGTAACAGCGCGACCTCCACAGCGCCCCCGTAACAGCGCGACCTCCACAGCACCCCCATAACAGCACGACCTCCACAGCGCCCCCGTAACAATGGTGGCCCCATAATAATAGCGACATTCTCAGTGCTACGGGGGGCTTCACAAGTCGCCATCGGATCATTTTTTTTCCAGAAAATGTAAGAAGTTGTTACAAAGTGATGACGTTTTGATACATTTTACCAAAACTTCTGATACAAAGTCCTATGTGACGTGTGCGGAGCGATCGCCGCCGGACCCTTCTCTGCAGCACGCGCCGCGCAGATCTCGTATCAGACCGCGTCCAGGATCGGAGGCAGCGGATAATAATTAATCCCTTTAAGATTTCATCACAGGTTCAGAGAAGATTTGGGGATTTTAATGAAGAAGCGTTTTCCTGGGTCAGCGCAGAAGTTCATTCCAAGAAAACGGGATTTAACCCTCCTGCGTCCAATTAAATTAGACCCTGGCGCTCGGCCAAAACAGCCCCTAATTCTCTGCTAATTTCTGCCTGAGCCTCCAGGAGAGCAACATCCCCCTGTAAAGAAACATATTCAGCTGTGGGGTCCAAAGAACGGACCCAAGAAAGGGAAGGATGGGGGGCTACTGAGTGCACGAAGCTGCAGACCCCACTGAGAACAGAAGAGCAAGACCTGCACAAACCTTTCTTAATTAAACAGACAATTATATTTGAATGAGAATCCATTTACCTCAAATTAAAAGGAGAAAAAAATAAAAAGGGAACAATGGAAAATACAAGACCAATCAGCACTTCATTAAACTTGGCTGGTAATCTGCAGACTCTGGAGGCCGCCAATCCAAGAGGGATTATATGATTGTGGATTAGAAACTATTCACACCTTAATGACAAAATATTATACAAAATTGACAATATATAACTACTATAATACTGCCCCCTATGTACAAGTATATAACTACTATAATACTGCCCCTATGTACAAGAATATAACTACTATAATACTGCCCCCTATGTACAAGAATATAACTACTATAATACTGCCCCTATGTACAAGAATATAACTACTATAATACTGCTCCTATGTACAAGAATATAACTACTATAATACTGTCCCCTATGTACAAGAATATAACTACTATAATACTGCCCCCTATGTACAAGAATATAACTACTATAATACTGCTCCTATGTACAAGAATATAACTACTATAATACTGCTCCCTATATACAAGAATATAACTACTATAATACTGCCCCCTATGTACAAGAATATAACTACTACAATACTGCCCCATATGTACAAGTATATAACTGCTATAATACTGCTCCCTATGTACAAGTATATAACTGCTATAATACTGCTCCCTATGTATAAGAATATAACTACTATAATACTGCTCCTATGTACAAGAATATAACTACTATAATACTGCCCCCTATATACAAGAATATAACTACTATAATACTGCCCCTATGTACAAGAATATAACTACTATAATACTGCTCCTATATGTAAGAATATAACTACTATAATACTGCCCCTATGTACAAGAATATAACTACTATAATACTTCCCCCTATGTACAAGAATATAACTACTATAATACTGCTCCTATGTACAAGAATATAACTACTATAATACTGCCCCTATGTACAAGAATATAACTACTATAATACTGCTCCTATATGTAAGAATATAACTACAATAATACTGCCCCTATGTACAAGAATATAACTACTATAATACTGCTCCTATATACAAGAATATAACTACTATAATACTGCCCCTATGTACAAGAATATAACTACTATAATACTGCTCCTATATGTAAGAATATAACTACTATAATACTGCCCCTATGTACAAGAATATAACTACTATAATACTGCCCCTATGTACAAGAATATAACTACTATAATACTGCCCCTATGTACAAGAATATAACTACTATAATACTGCTCCTATATGTAAGAATATAACTACTATAATACTGCCCCTATGTACAAGAATATAACTACTATAATACTTCCCCCTATGTACAAGAATATAACTACTATAATACTGCTCCTATGTACAAGAATATAACTACTATAATACTGCCCCTATGTACAAGAATATAACTACTATAATACTGCTCCTATATGTAAGAATATAACTACTATAATACTGCCCCTATGTACAAGAATATAACTACTATAATACTGCTCCTATATACAAGAATATAACTACTATAATGCTGCCCACTATGTACAAGAATATAACTACTATAATACTGCTCCTATATGTAAGAATATAACTACTATAATACTGCCCCTATGTACAAGAATATAACTACTATAATACTGCTCCCTATATACAAGAATATAACTACTATAATACTGCCCCTATGTACAAGAATATAACTACTATAATACTGCTCCTATATGTAAGAATATAACTACTATAATACTGCCCCTATGTACAAGAATATAACTACTATAATACTGCCCCTATGTACAAGAATATAACTACTATAATACTGCCCCTATGTACAAGAATATAACTACTATAATACTGCCCACTATGTACAAGAATATAACTACTATAATACTACCCCTATGTACAAGAATATAACTACTATAATACTGCCCCCTATGTACAAGAATATAACTACTATAATACTGCCCCCTATGTACAAGAATATAACTACTATAATACTGCCCCCATGTACAAGAATATAACTACTATAATACTGCCCCTATGTACAAGAATATAACTACTATAATACTGCTCCCTATGTACAAGAATATAACTACTATAATACTGCCCCCTATGTACAAGAATATAACTACTATAATACTGCCCCTATGTACAAGAATATAACTACTATAATACTGCTCCTATATGTAAGAATATAACTACTATAATACTGCTCCCTATGTACAAGAATATAACTACTATAATACTGCCCCCTATGTACAAGAATATAACTACTATAATACTGATCCTATGTACAAGAATATAACTACTATAATACTGCTCCTATATGTAAGAATATAACTACTATAATACTGCTCCCTATGTACAAGAATATAACTACTATAATACTGCCCCCTATGTACAAGAATATAACTACTATAATACTGATCCTATGTACATGAATATAACTACTATAATACTGCCCCCTATGTACAAGAATATAACTACTATAATACTGCCCCTATGTACAAGAATATAACTACTATAATACTGCCCCTATGTACAAGAATATAACTACTATAATACTGCCCCATATGTACGAGAATATAACTACTATAATACTGCCCCCTATGTACAATAATATAACTACTATAATACTGCCCCCTATGTACAAGAATATAACTACTATAATACTGCCCCTATGTAGAGAATATAACTACTATAATACTGCCCCTATGTACAAGAATATAACTACTATAATACTGCCCCATATGTACGAGAATATAACTACTAGAATACTGCCCCCAATGTACAAGAATATAACTACTATAATACTGCCCCCTATGTACAAGAATATAACTACTATAATACTGCCCCTATGTACAATAATATAACTACTATAATACTGCCCCTATGTACAAGAATATAACTACTATACTACTGCCCCTATGTACAAGAATATAACTACTATAATACTGCTCCTATGTACAAGAATATAACTACTATAATACTGCTCCTATGTACAAGAATATAACTACTATAATACTGCCCCTATGTACAAGAATATAACTACTATAATACTGCCCCATATGTACGAGAATATAACTACTATAATACTGCCCCATATGTACGAGAATATAACTACTAGAATACTGCCCCCAATGTACAAGAATATAAATACTATAATACTGCCCCCTATGTACAAGAATATAACTACTATAATACTGCCCCCTATGTACAATAATATAACTACTATAATACTGCTCCCTATGTACAAGAATATAACTACTATAATACTGCCCCCTATGTACAAGAATATAACTACTATAATACTGCTCCCTATGTACAAGAATATAACTACTATAATACTGTCCCTATGTACAAGAATATAACTACTATACTACTGCCCCCTATGTACAAGAATATAACTACTATAATACTGCCCCTGTGTACAAGAGTATAACTACTATAGTACTGCTCCTATGTACAAGAATATAACTACTATAATACTGCCCCCTATGTACAAGACTATAACTACTATACTACTGCGCCCTATGTACAAGAATATAACTACTATAATACTGCTCCTATGTACAAGAATATAATTACTATAATACTGCGCCCCCTATGTACAAGAATATAACTACTATAATACTGCCCCTATGTACAAGAATATAACTACTATAATACTGCTCCTATGTACAAGAATATAAGTACTATAATACTGCTCCTATATACAAGAATATAACTACTATAATACTGCCCCCTATGTACAAGAATATAACTACTATAATACTGCTCCTATGTACAAGAATATAACTACTATAATACTGCCCCCTATGTAGAAGAATATAACTACTATAATACTGCCCCCTATGTACAAGAATATAACTACTATAATACTGCTCCTATATACAAGAATATAACTACTATAATACTGCTCCTATGTACAAGAATATAACTACTATAATACTGCTCCTATGTACAAGAATATAACTACTATAATACTGCTCCCTATGTACAAGAATATAACTACTATAATACTGCTCCCTATGTACAAGAATATAAGTACTATAATACTGCCCCCTATGTACAAGAATATAACTACTATAATACTGCTCCCTATGTACAAGAATATAACTACTATAATACTGCCCCCTATGTACAAGAATATAACTACTATAATACTGCTCCCTATGTACAAGAATATAACTCCTATAATACTATTCCCTATGTACTGTAATATAACTCCTATAATACCGCCCTATGTCCAGTGATCTGGTCTGGCAGTATTACTCCTGCGGTGATTGCTGCGCTTCGCTCCTTCTGTTCTTTATCTCTTTAGCGTCTTCCTCTGGGATCTCATTAGCGGGTTGCGCTGTGGATCCGGTTAGGCGGTAGATTAATTGCCCCCTCTTTGCTCTTCGCTTGCAGACAACGTGGCAGAAATGTAGAATATTGTATTTGAAGCTTCAGGAACTTAAGTGAAACTCTGGATTTTTCTTCCTTTCTTCTTACAAGACGCTGAAGACGAAGCTAACAATCAATAAGGAGTCTGAGCGGTGGAGCAGCAGCCGGAGCACGTCTCATCCTAAATGTTCAAGATAGCAGCCATGTTATTGTGAGGAACAAGAAGCTTAATGGGAACTCATCTCCCCAGTGGGCGCCATTTGTGCCTCGAAATCGAGGCAGGAACTTTGGGCGTATGGGGGAGACGAGCGCCTCACTGGGGACATGCTGTTGTTACAGAAAAACTAATTCGCTAAAAATGGCTTACTGAATCAGGAAAAACTCGGACTGACAAGATTATCTCTCAGGATGCCGCAGCGCAGTGCCCCAACGAAAGAGGAGGCGGAAGAGAGGTGAAAAAGTTATAGAAAGTACGACTGGCAAGAGTGATCGATAGTGAATACACCGCCTGTACGAACTCTCTATAGGCACACCGCACAGTACCACTCCTCCTGTATACATACACCGCACAGTACCACTCCTCCTGTATACATACACCGCACAGTACCACTCCTCCTGTATACATACACCGCACAGTACCACTCCTCCGGTATATACACTGCACAGTACCACTCCTCCTGTATATATACACTGCACAGTACCACTCCTCCTGTCCTGTATATATACACTGCACAGTACCACTCCTCCTGTATACATACACCGCACAGTACCACTCCTCCTGTATACATACACCGCACAGTATCACTCCTCCGGTATATACACACCGCACAGTACCACTCCTCCTGTATACATACACCGCACAGTACCACTCCTCCGGTATATACACACCGCACAGTACCACTCCTCCTGTATATATACACCGCACAGTACCACTCCTCCTGTCCTGTATATATACACTGCACAGTACCACTCCTCCTGTATACATACACCGCACAGTACCACTCCTCCTGTATACATACACCGCACAGTATCACTCCTCCGGTATATACACACCGCACAGTACCACTCCTCCTGTATATATACACTGCACAGTACCACTCCTCCTGTATATATACACTGCACAGCACCACTCCTCCGGTATATACACACCGCACAGTATCACTCCTCCGGTATATACACACCGCACAGTACCACTCCTCCTGTATATATACACTGCACAGTACCACTCCTCCTGTATATATACACTGCACAGTACCACTCCTCCGGTATATACACACCGCACAGTACCACTCCTCCTGTATATATACACCGCACAGTACCACTCCTCCGGTATATACACACCGCACAGTACCACTCCTCCTGTATATATACACCGCACAGTATCACTCCTCCGGTATATATACACCGCACAGTACCACTCCTCCGGTATATACACACCGCACAGTACCACTCCTCCGGTATATACACACCGCACAGTACCACTCCTCCGGTATATATACCCTGCACAGTACCACTCCTCCGGTATATATACACCGCACAGTACCACTCCTCCAGTATATACACACCGCACAGTACCACTCCTCCAGTATATACACTGCACAGTACCACTCCTCCGGAATATACACACCGCACAGTACCACTCCTCCTGTATATATACACCGCACAGTACCACTCCTCCGGTATATACACACCGCACAGTACCACTCCTCCGGTATATACACACCGCACAGTACCACTCCTCCGGAATATACACACCGCACAGTACCACTCCTCCGGTATATACACACCGCACAGTACCACTCCTCCAGTATATACACTGCACAGTACCACTCCTCCTGTCCTGTATATATACACCGCACAGTACCACTCCTCCAGTATATACACACCGCACAGTACCACTCCTCCAGTATATACACTGCACAGTACCACTCCTCCTGTCCTGTATATATACACCGCACAGTACCACTCCTCCAGTATATACACACCGCACAGTACCACTCCTCCTGTCCTGTATATATACACTGCACAGTACCACTCCTCCTGTATATATACACTGCACAGTACCACTCCTCCGGTATATATACACCGCACAGTACCACTCCTCCGGTATATACACACCGCACAGTACCACTCCTCCAGTATATACACTGCACAGTACCACTCCTCCTGTCCTGTATATATACACCGCACAGTACCACTCCTCCAGTATATACACACCGCACAGTACCACTCCTCCTGTCCTGTATATATACACTGCACAGTACCACTCCTCCTGTATATATACACTGCACAGTACCACTCCTCCTGTATATATACACTGCACAGTACCACTCCTCCTGTATATATACACTGCACAGTACCACTCCTCCTGTATATATACACTGCACAGTACCACTCCTCCGGTATATACACACCGCACAGTACCACTCCTCCGGTATATACACACCGCACAGTACCACTCCTCCTGTATATATACACTGCACAGTACCACTCCTCCGGTATATACACACCGCACAGTACCACTCCTCCTGTCCTGTATATATACACTGCACAGTACCACTCCTCCTGTATATATACACTGCACAGTACCACTCCTCCTGTATATATACACTGCACAGTACCACTCCTCCGGTATATACACACCGCACAGTACCACTCCTCCTGTATATATACACTGCACAGTACCACTCCTCCGGTATATACACACCGCACAGTACCACTCCTCCTGTCCTGTATATATACACTGCACAGTACCACTCCTCCTGTATATATACACTGCACAGTACCACTCCTCCTGTATATATACACTGCACAGTACCACTCCTCCTGTATATATACACTGCACAGTACCACTCCTCCTGTATATATACACTGCACAGTACCACTCCTCCTGTATATATACACCGCACAGTACCACTCCTCCTGTATATATACACCGCACAGTACCACTCCTCCTGTATATATACACCGCACAGTACCACTCCTCCGGTATATACACCGCACAGTACCACTCCTCCGGTATATACACACCGCACAGTACCACTCCTCCGGTATATACACACCGCACAGTACCACTCCTCCGGTATATATACACCGCACAGTACCACTCCTCCGGTATATACACACCGCACAGTACCACTCCTCCGGTATATATACACCGCACAGTACCACTCCTCCGGTATATACACACCGCACAGTACCACTCCTCCGGTATATACACACCGCACAGTACCACTCCTCCGGTATATATACACCGCACAGTACCACTCCTCCGGTATATACACCGCACAGTACCACTCCTCCGGTATATACACCGCACAGTACCACTCCTCCGGTATATACACCGCACAGTACCACTCCTCCGGTATATATACACCGCACAGTACCACTCCTCCGGTATATACACACCGCACAGTACCACTCCTCCGGTATATATACACTGCACAGTACCACTCCTCTGGTATATACACACCGCACAGTACCACTTCTCCGGTATATACACACCGCACAGTACCACTCCTCCGGTATATATATACCGCACAGTACCACTCCTCCGGTATATACACCGCACAGTACCACTCCTCCGGTATATACACCGCACAGTACCACTCCTCCGGTATATACACCGCACAGTACCACTCCTCCGGTATATACACCGCACAGTACCACTCCTCCGGTATATACACACCGCACAGTACCACTCCTCCGGTATATATACACCGCACAGTACCACTCCTCCGGTATATACACCGCACAGTACCACTCCTCCAGTATATATACACCTCACAGTACCACTCCTCCGGTATATATACACCGCACAGTACCACTCCTCCGGTATATACACCGCACAGTACCACTCCTCCAGTATATACACACCGCACAGTACCACTCATCCGGTATATATACACCGCACAGTACCACTCATCCGGTATATACACCGCACAGTACCACTCCTCCAGTATATATACACCGCACAGTACCACTCCTCCGGTATATATACACCGCACAGTACCACTCCTCCGGTATATACACCGCACAGTACCACTCCTCCAGTATATACACACCGCACAGTACCACTCCTCCGGTATATACACACCGCACAGTACCACTCCTCCTGTCCTGTATATATACACTGCACAGTACCACTCCTCCGGTATATACACACCGCACAGTACCACTCCTCCGGTATATACACACCGCACAGTACCACTCCTCCGGTATATACACACCGCACAGTACCACTCCTCCTGTCCTGTATATATACACACCGCACAGTACCACTCCTCAGGTATATACACCGCACAGTACCACTCCTCAGGTATATACACCGCACAGTACCACTCCTCCGGTATATACACACCGCACAGTACCACTCCTCCGGTATATACACTGCACAGTACCACTCCTCCAGTATATACACACCGCACAGTACCACTCCTCCTGTCCTGTATATATACACTGCACAGTACCACTCCTCCTGTATATATACACTGCACAGTACCACTCCTCCTGTCCTGTATATATACACTGCACAGTACCACTCCTCCGGTATATATACACTGCACAGTACCACTCCTCAGGTATATATACACTGCACAGTACCACTCCTCCTGTATATATAAACTGCACAGTACCACTCCTCCTGTATATATACACCGCACAGTACCACTCCTCCTGTATATATACACCGCACAGTACCACTCCTCCTGTATATATACACTGCACAGTACCACTCCTCCTGTATATATACACCGCACAGTACCACTCCTCCTGTATATATAAACTGCACAGTACCACTCCTCCGGTATATATACACCGCACAGTACCACTCCTCCTGTATATATACACTGCACAGTACCACTCCTCCTGTATATATACACTGCACAGTACCACTCCTCCTGCCCTGTATATATACACTGCACAGTACCACTCCTCCTGTATATATAAACTGCACAGTACCACTCCTCCGGTATATATACACCGCACAGTACCACTCCTCCGGTATATATACAGTGCACAGTACCACTCCTACGGTATATACACACCGCACAGTACCACTCCTCCTGTCCTGTATATATACACTGCACAGTACCACTCCTCCTGTCCTGTATATATACACTGCACAGTACCACTCCTCCTGTCCTGTATATATACACTGCACAGTACCACTCCTCCTGTCCTGTATATATACACTGCACAGTACCACTCCTCCTGTATATATACACTGCACAGTACCACTCCTCCTGTCCTGTATATATACACTGCACAGTACCACTCCTCCTGTATATATACCCTGCACAGTACCGCTCCTCCTGTATATATACACTGCACAGTACCACTTCTCCTGTATATATACACTGCACAGTACCACTCCTCCTGTATATATACACTGCACAGTACCACTCCTCCTGTCCTGTATATATACACTGCACAGCACCACTCCTCCTGTCCTGTATATATACACTGCACAGTACCACTCCTCCTGTCCTGTATATATACACTGCACAGTACCACTCCTCCTGTCCTGTATATATACACTGCACAGTACCACTCCTCCTGTATATACATTACATGACAGAACAATAATACATTACAGGACACCGAACATAAGAACAAAACAAGACGACAAATCACAGAAAATAGAAACAAAATAAATCACCGCAGGAATATATATATATATATACAAGAAATAACTATTATAAAACCTATAAAACCCCCGGCCCAGCTTCATTCATACTACTATATACAATCCCACACAACACTCACACCGTCCTATATACACATAAAACACCGTCCTATATACAAGATTATATACAATAAAACACTAAACCTAATATACCGTATATACAACCGGGAACTAACACTGACCTACTGGTCCCACTGCCTGACCTTACAGTCACCCCCTTACCGCAGCTCATTCACACCACAGAAAAACAAAAATAACAATATATACAATAGTGACATGAACAATTTTTTTTTTTTTTTTTTTATATTTTATATTTTTTTTGTAATTTTTAATATATATACATAAAACACAGCCCTACACTAACTATCCCGCCACCCCTGATCCAGCTCTGGCCACAAAGTTCAGGATTACTCCGAGCTAGGATCAGGCCCCAAAGTTTTTCCCCAGGCGGGGCCTGGACCAGGCCAGATCAGTCCTCTTATCACCGCCGATGAAAACCCCCCCAAATCCCCCACCCAACCTAACTAAAAACCCCTATTATACATTATATACAATATATACAGAACACAACCTACACACTCACCATCCAAGGCTCAAGTTCGATGCCGGCAAACCTTCTATTCAGGAGACAGAAATACAAAACAAAAATCTAGGGTGGAAAGACATCAGCCCACCACCAGGATATAGGAGTACTACCGGACTAAGGCACCCTGAAGGAAAAGCCCCTCCAGAGACGGGCCGCCCTCCGGGCACCCAGTCTTTCATACTCCAGAGAACGTACCTTCACCAGGTCACCTAGGATGTTCCTACAGACTTCATCTACATGGAGGATTTTACTCTGCGTCGAGACTAAAACTCGTGCGTTCCACGTGAAATACCTCACCACTGCGCTGACTATGAATAAAGTGTCTCGGTCCCTTCTCCCAAGGTCTCCGAACGCTCCATAGGCCCACCCGGCGTAGGACAGAGTAGCCAGCCGCGGCCAACCAATGGAAGCCCCCACCCTGTTGTACACCTCTGTATTAAAGGGACAATGAAGCAGGAAGTGCTCCATGCTTTCCAGCACGTTAGCACAAGCCTCACGGGGGCAATTCCTGTCCTCGGAGCTCCTGTACTTCAAATTGTCCCTCACATACAGCTTACCATGGAAGCAGCGCCAAGTCAAGTCCCAGTACTTCTCGGGGATCCTGGTAGAATTTAACAAACTCAACCCAACCTCCAGATCCCGACTTGGGCAGTCTTTGAGGGCCAATGGACTCTGAAAATGAGAAAGCAAGACCCTCATATCGAGGAGTTTTCTCGGGAGGGACCTCACCTCCCACATTCCCAGACCCCACCGGCGGATCATTTTCAGAACCGGGGTAACATAAGCCGGGAGATGCCCGTGTGGTGTGCGAAGATCCTTCAATCTTCCCCCTGTCTCCCATTCCTGGAAGAAAGGCTGAAACCATCCCTTGCAGGAGAATACCCACGGAGGAGCCCTCTCTTTCCAGAGGTTTGCCACGTTCACCTTCAAGAAAGTGTTCACTAGGAACACCACGGGGTTCACGATATTCAAACCCCCTAGTCTCCTCGTGCGGTAAGTGACCTCCCGCTTGACTAGGTTCAGTCTGTTCCCCCATAACATCTGGAAGAACAGACTGTAGACCCGTGTCCAGAGAGGCTCTGGCAAGACACAGACGCTGCCCAGGTAGATTAGCAAGGGGAGCAGGAAAGCTTTGCACAGGCCAACCCTTTCCCTCAGGGTCAAAGACCAACCCCTCCATTGGTCCACTCTTTGGGCGACACCTTTGATTCTGCCTTCCCAGTTTTTCGTGGGGTAATCACCCTGGCCGAATTCGATGCCCAGGACTTTGGCATGTTCTTGGGGTTCGGGGAGGGTGTCCGGAAGATCAAACCCGGGATCTCCGCCTCCCAGCCAGAGACTCTCACACTTATCCTGGCTGACCTTGGACCCGGATGCCTCCGAGTAGCGCTCCACTTCTGACATCACCGCCGCTGCCTCCTCTTGCGAAGAAACAAAGACGGTGACATCGTCCGCGTAGGCCACCACCCTCAGGATAGTCTCCGGCGCCGCCCCGCCCATCCGCACCCCCGCCAACGGTCTACAATCGATCCTTCTGAGGAAGGGATCGATCGCAAACGCGTAAAGCAAAGGGCTAAGAGGACAGCCCTGACGGACACCGGATCCTACCCCAAAAGGTCGTCCAATCCACCCATTCACCAGAGGGAAAGTCTCAGCCCCTGCATACAAGGTCTTAAGCCAGTCCACAAACCCTCCAGGCAGACCATACCTCAAAAGAGTGGACCAGAGGTACTCGTGGTTAACCCGATCAAAGGCTTTTGCCTGATCCAGGGTCAGCAAGAACCCCTTCCAGAGGCCCGCCCTGCCTTGCTCCACGGCCTCTCGGACACCTAGAACAGCACTAAAAGTGCTACGGCCAGGAACGCAACAGTGCTGAACCTCCGAAAGGAGCCGGGGTGCAAACTTCACCAGCCTGTTGAAAAGTATCTTAGCCAAAATCTTCCTGTCCACATTGAGAAGTGCTATGGGACGCCAGTTCTCAATGCGTGACGGATCCTTACCCTTTGACAAAATGATCAAAGCTGACCTCCTTAATGATCTCGGCAGAGTGCCCGAGGAGAGACACTCGTTAAACACCTGAGTCAAGAGGGGGACCAAAGAGTCCCTAAAGGTCCTAAAGAACTCGGATGTTAAGCCATCCGGACCTGGCGACTTTTTGGGCCTAAGCCCATCGATCGCCAGTCTCACTTCCTCTTCTTTGATCGCTTCTGCCAAATCGCCCAGCGAGAGGTCAGCCCCTGGCTCAGGAACAGATTCAGCCAGGAAAGCCGACATCCCGTCACGATCAAGCTCCCTCCTTCCCAAGAGGTGCGAGTAGTAGGAACTGACAACCTCCAAGATCCCTGATCTGGACCTTCTCAGGGACCCCGTACTGTCCACCAGCCCCGTCACTATCTTACTATTCACTGACATCTTACAGTTTCTGTAAGGGTCGGGCGAGCAGTACTTCCCGTAGTCCCTCTCGAAAACCAAAGATGCGTGCCTATCGTACTGACACCTCTTCAGCAAGGACTTCACTCTGGAGATCTCCTCGCGGCTACCTCCAGTCGAGACAAGATGCTCGAGTTTCCTCCTCAGGCTCTGATACAGGCGATCCCTGTTCAGGCTTCTGAGGTTCGAGAGCTGCCGGAAGAATCTCGCCACCCGATGTTTGAACATCTCCCACCACTCCGACTTAGTGTTACTTAGGCCCAGCAATGGTACCTGGCTCTGAAAGAATTCCTCAAAAGACCGTCTTACAGCTTCTTCCTCAAGGAGTGATGAATTCAGCTTCCAATAGCCTCTTCCCATCCGAGGAGTCTCTGTAACGTTCAGAGAAAACATAATCAAACAGTGATCGGAGAACTCCACCTCCACAACCGACAACGGCGAAGAGACGGCCTCCTCCTTCAAATAAAACCTATCTAGCCTAGACCTGCACTGACTACCTCTAAAAAAGGTGAATCCCGTGTCGCCCGGGTTGTGCCGGATGTGGACATCCACCAGGCGAGCCTCACTCACTATCCTGTTTAACGCGACGCAGTCATAAGCCAGCCGGTCTCCGGAACCTCCTCTATCACAGGATCTCGTGACATTGTTGAAATCCCCTCCGAAGACCACCTGCCGACTCGAAAATAAAAAAGGTTTGATCTTCAGGAAGAGACATTTGCGGTCCCACTTGGACTGGGAACCATAGATGTTAATGAGCCGAAGCTCTTGTCCCCCCATGGAGACATCTAGGATCAAGCATCTCCCCATTTCTAATTCGATCACTCGTCTGCATTCAACCGCTGCGGTCTTAAAAAGGACCGCCACCCCGCTATACGGCTCGGCCGCAAGAGACCAGTAGGAGGGCCCATGCCTCCACTCCCGCCTTGCTTTATGCAAGGTTGATATATCGGTCAACCTGGTCTCCTGCAAAAACAAAATGTCGGCGTCAAGTTGGCCGAGAAAATGAAAGGCCGTGTACCTTGCCGCATCTGACTTTATGCTGCAAACATTAATAGTTGCCAGCGTCAACGGGGTGGGTGCCGCCATCATGATTGATTGAATTAGATAGCCTTTTTCTTCCCACCACTGACAGTCCCAACCTCTTTCTCTGATAATGACGGGTTTTTAGTGCGCTTAAGACAAACAGATTCATCCATTCTCTCCTTACATAGATTCTTGCCCTCGTCTGGTGGTCCTGGGTTAGTCATCCCCCCAGAGGGCTTTGTATTTGCCCCCCGAGAGGAAGACCCAGCCATCTCCTGAGCCCCAACCACCTTGTCCGCAACCTCCGGCCCCGGGTCCCCACTTCCCCCCTCCAGAGGGAGGTCCTGGAGAGCCCCGAACCGGTTGGAGAGATCCACCAGAGGGGGGGCGGCTGAACCCTCCAATGGCGCTTGGATCATGGCCAGAGAGTCAGAGGGGTCGCACTCCAAAGAGGCAGCTCGAGACCTGGTCCCCCTCCTACCTCTGGCCGTTTTCCTGTTACCCTTTTTCTTTTTCTGTGACCACTCCCCCTCTCCCTCATCTAGACTGTCACCAGAAGAGGGTTCCTGGGAAGACGTGGCATCCTCTCGCTCTTCCCTTTCAAGTCTCTTGACTTCCTCGCTCAATTCACTGTCTTTAGGATCCTCAGCTGCAAGTGAAGTACCTGGGTCAGAGTTTAGGGACATTACTCCCTGCCCCCTGTCCCCACGGCGCTTCTCCTGCCGCCTGATGGTGGATGGCGGCAGCTTGCTCCTCACCGGATCCCTGCCTCCCCCGTCCCTACTGGTCCCTTCACCGGCAAGATTAGTCCCGGCTTGCGCCTGTCCCACACTCGCCGCTTTCAGGACCGCATTGGCGAAGGAACGCGGACAGCGACTGAACGGGTGACCGAGGTCACCACACAAGTTACACCTAATCCTGCGACAGGCAGCAGCAAGATGACCGAGGTCCCCACACAGTGCGCATTTCTGGGTGGTACACTGCGCACTGAAGTGTGTGGGGCTACCGCACCTGTGACAGACCTTAGGCTGCCCCCGGTAGAAAATCAAGATCCTATCCCTCCCCAAAAAGGTTGAGGAGGGGATATGGGTAACAGTGTTTCCCGAAACCTTCAATCTCACCATGAAGGTCCAGGCCCCTGACCAGATACCATGGTCATCCAGATTCTTTTCGGGAATATTGGTGACCTCTCCGTATCTACTCACCCAGGTGGTAATGTCCATACAGGAAAGCGACTCGTTACTAGTCAGAACGGTCACTTTCCTGACTGAATCTTGGCGAGTTATTGCCAGGGGAAAGAGACCATGCCATTCGGGGCGACTCCGAGCCAGCTCATGGCGAGACCAGAAAAGCTCAAGGCCCTCCGGTCTCACGAAGCTGACATCGAAGTAGGAGGTCCCATAGGGATGGATCAAGGCAAAGATGTCATATGCCGCAAAGCCCATCCCCAGCAGGAGCTCAACCACCTTCGACCTATCAGGACAGGCATCCTTGCTTACCCACTGTAGACGGACCACGTTCCTACGGTTACTCCTCTGCCCCGTTGTCGGCAGAGACCAGACAGTCTCTGCCCCTCTATCTCGGAAGGCTGAAAGACCATGTCTCTCTATCCAGAAAGACAGATCAACCTCCCTCCCCTCTACAGTGATGGAGCTCTCCCCTCTCCTCAGGGCGTCCAGGAGCTGCTGTTGCAAGTCACCATCCCCAGGGCCACCAGACGAGGGCGCACTACTACCCCCAGCACTGACAGCTTCTGAATAGCTTTGGGCTGAAGCCCCCGCCAATGCTGGGGGGGCAGCGGGACCAGCACCTACTTCCCCCCCACCAACACCAGTGCTGCTCCCACCATTCACTCCAGTACTATTCACACCATTCGCAGGACCATTACTCCCATCGTTCACTCCACTACTACTCACACCATTCGCAGGACCATTACTCCCACCATTCATTACACCACTACCCCCAACATTTGCTACACCACAACTCCCACCATTCCCACAACTCCCAGCATTCATTCCACCACTACCCCCACCATTTGCTACATCATCATTCACTGCACCACTACCCCCACCATTTGCTGCATCATCATTCACTGTACCACTAATTCCACCATTCCTACTACTCTCATCATCTGCTCCACCATTACTCTCACCATCTGCTCCACCATTACTCCCATCATTCACTACACCACTATTTCTATTCTCTTTACTTGTCACCCCATTACCTCTGCTGTTCTCTGCACCTTCCACAGTCACCTCCATTCCTTCCTCCCTTGTGTCTGGTGTCTCTGCACTCACACCTGCTGGGCCGGGGGAGGGGAGCACTTCCAGAGACTCCTTTCCCTGCAGCACCACACCCGTTTCCCTTTGGTTGCTGCTGGCTTTCTGCAGGTCGTCTGCTGGAGCGCCCCGCCCCCCTACTGCAGCATTTTGGTCCTTGTTCTGGCCAGACTGTTTTCTCGGCACCTCTGCCCGCCCTGCACCCACAGACTTTGGGGTCTTAGTGTCCTTTTTGGGCGCTGGGGCACACTGCCCCCCTGTCGCAGCAGTGTGCCCAGTGTTCTTTGCTGATGTGTTTTTCACATCCTTCCCTGCCCCCCCAGCCCCGGTGATAACCGGCTTAGCTGCAGAGGGCAGGGTGGGAAACTCCACAGAACTCCCTATGTCCGGCGCTGTGAGTACCTCCACAGCCTCGCCCCCTGCACTGTTCCCCGCACAGATGGCAGCATCGCCGGACGTCCGCCTCCTCTCCCCACCTTGCCTCTGCCTCGAGCCCACTGCAGAGCCCGTGCCTTTAGGTTTGGTGGGGTTTAAACAGAAGGTGGTAGGTGCAACATCAGACATTGGTACATACTTATAACTCACCACCTCCTGTGCAGCTCCTCCGGTCTTCTTCTTCTTCCTCTTCCCTGTCTCCTCCACTGGTTTGTCCTCACCGAAGGAAAACCGCGTCAGGTCCACTGGAGACTCCAGCAGTCGGATCTCCCTCAGCAGTCCTCCTTCCTCCTCCTCCCCCGACACTCCAGCCTCTGCTGTGGGAGTTCTCTGCCCTGCAGGGAGACCACTTGAGCTCCGGCTCTGCCCCTCACTGGCTCCAGCAACTGAGACTCCAGTCACCTCTTCATCCTCCTCCTCCTCTTCACTAAGGACGCCGGCTGGCGGTTCTCCTGAGGTGTTTAACCCCTTCATTTCTGAGAACCGCCGCTGGTTCTTAAACCTCTCCAGGAAGGGACCTGCGCTTTTCTCAATCCCCTCCCGGAGGAGCACTAACCTGACCACCTCGTCTCTGAGGGCTTTAACCCTCTGGGAGGTCGCGGGTCTCTCCTTGTTGGACGCCCGGGTGTTCAGGACCCGGGCCTCCCTCAGCTCCTCTTTCAGCTGGGTTAGTGCTTTGCCGGCGTCCTCGTACTCTCGCAACGTGGCGACCACTCGGGAGGAGAAGGAACTTGTGGACTCGCTGGAGCTCATCTCCCCCCAGGATCTTGCTGGGCTCTTGTTCCTGGGGCCTGGGGTGCCCCGGTCTCCCTCTCTGGGCTGGCGGTGAACAGTCTCGGGGTTGGAGCAGGTGGATGTATTCTTCCTCACCCTTCCCGATCTCCTCACTCCCTCCTGGGCCGGTTGTTGAGGCTCCTTCTCCCCCGCCGGCATAGACCGGGGGATAGGAGGCTGGGAAGCCATGCCGGCCTCCCAGTAAGCCTGCCTCTCCCTGGGGAGAAGAGAGGCAGACGACAACCCTCCTCCTGGAAGTGCTTGAGCTCCACAGACAGCTGCTACTCTCAGTACCACTCCTCCTGTATATATACACTGCACAGTACCACTCCTCCTGTCCTGTATATATACACTGCACAGTACCACTCCTCCTGTCCTGTATATATACACTACACGGTACCACTCCTCCTGTCCTGTATATATACACTGCACAGTACCACTCCTCCTGTATATATACACTGCACAGTACCACTCCTCCTGTATATATACACTGCACAGTACCACTCCTCCTGTCCTGTATATATACACTGCACAGTACCACTCCTCCTGTCCTGTATATATACACTGCACAGTACCACTCCTCCTGTATATATACACTACACAGTACCACTCCTCCTGTATATATACACTACACAGTACCACTCCTCCTGTATATATACACTACATGACAGAACAATAATACATTACAGGACACCGAACATAAGAACAAAACAAGACGACAAATCACAGAAAATAGAAACAAAATAAATCCCCCCAGGAATATATATATATATACAGGAAATAACTATTATAAAACCTATAAAACCCCCGGCCCAGCTTCATTCATACTACTATATACAATCCCACACAACGCTCACACCGTCCTATATACACATAAAACACCGTCCTATATACAAGATTATATACAATAAAACACTAAACCTAATATAACGTATATACAACCGGGAACTAACACTAACCTACTGGTCCCACTGCCTGACCTTAGTCACCCCCTTACCGCAGCTCATTCACACCACAGAAAACCAAAAATAACAATATATACAATAGTGACATGAACAATTTTAAACCTTTTTTTTTTTTTTTGTATATATTTTTTTTATTTTGTAATTTTTTAATATATATATATATATATATATAAAACACAGACCTACACTAACTATCCCGCCACCCCTGATCCAGCTCTGGCCACAAAGTTCAGGATTACTCCGAGCTAGGATCAGGCCCCAAAGTTTTTCCCCAGGCGGGGCCTGGACCAGGCCAGATCAGTCCTCTTATCACCGCTGATGAAGAACCCCCCCAAATCCCCCACCCAACCTAACTAAAACCCCCTATTATACATTATATACAATATATAAGAACACAACCTACACACTCACCATCCAAGGCTCAAGTTCGATGCCGGCAAACCTTCTATCCAGGAGACAGAAATACAAAACAAAAATCTAGGGTGGAAAGACATCAGCCCACCACCAGGATATAAGAGTACTACCGGACTAAGGCACCCTGAAGGAAAAGCCCCTCCAGAGACGGGCCGCCCTCCGGGCACCCAGTCCTTCATACTCCAGAGAACGTACCTTCACCAGGTCACCTAGGATGTTCCTACAGACTTCATCTACATGGAGGATTTTACTCTGCGTCGAGACTAAAACTCGTGCGTTCCACGTGAAATACCTCACCACTGCGCTGACTATGAATAAAGTGTCTCGGTCCCTTCTCCCAAGGTCTCCGAACGCTCCATAGGCCCACCCGGCGTAGGACAGAGTAGCCAGCCGCGGCCAACCAATGGAAGCCCCCACCCTGTTGTACAGCTCTGTATTAAAGGGACAATGAAGCAGGAAGTGCTCCATGCTTTCCAGCACGTTAGCACAAGCCTCACGGGGGCAATTCCTGTCCTCGGAGCTCCTGAACTTCAAATTGTCCCTCACATACAGCTTACCATGGAAGCAGCGCCAAGTCAAGTCCCAGTACTTCTCGGGGATCCTGCTAGAATTTAACAAACTCAACCCAACCTCCAGATCCCGACTTGGGCAGTCTTTGAGGGCCAATGGACTCTGAAAATGAGAAAGCAAGACTCTCATATCGAGGAGTTTCCTCGGGAGGGACCTCACCTCCCACATTCCCAGACCCCACCGGCGGATCATTTTCAGAACCGGGGTAACATAAGCCGGGAGATGCTCGTGTGGTGTGCGAAGATCCTTCAATCTTCCCCCTGTCTCCCATTCCTGGAAGAAAGGCTGAAACCATCCCTTGCAGGAGAATACCCACGGAGGAGCCCTCTCTTTCCAGAGGTTTGCCACGTTCACTTTCAAGAAGGTGTTCACTAGGAACACCTCGGGGTTCACCATATTCAAACCCCCTAGTCTCCTCGTGCGGTAAGTGACCTACCGCTTGACTAGGTTCAGTCTGTTCCCCCATAACATCTGGAAGAACAGACTGTAGACCCGTGTCTAGAGAGGCTCTGGCAAGACACAGACGCTGCGCAGGTAGATTATCAAGGGGAGCAGGAAAGCTTTGCACAGGCCAACCCTTTCCCTCAGGGTCAAAGACCAACCCCTCCATTGGTCCACTCTTTGGGTGACACCTTTGATTCTGCCTTCCCAGTTTTTCGTGGGGTAATCACCCTGGCCGAATTCGATGCCCAGGACTTTGGCATGTTCTTGGGGTTCGGGGAGGGTGTCCGGAAGATCAAACCCGGGATCTCCGCCTCCCAGCCAGAGACTCTCACACTTATCCTGGAGACTCTCACACTTATCCTGGTTGACCTTGGACCCGGATGCCTCCGAGTAGCGCTCCACTTCTGACATCACCGCCGCTGCCATCTCTTGTGAAGAAACAAAGACGGTGACATCGTCCGCGTAAGCCACCACCCTCAGGATAGCCTCGGCCGCCGCCCCGCCCATCCGCACCCCCGCCAACGGTCCACAATCGATCCTTCTGAGGAAGGGATCGATCGCAAACGCGTAAAGCAAAGGGCTAAGAGGACAGCCCTGACGGACACCAGATCCTACCCCGAAAGGTCGTCCAATCCACCCATTCACCAGAGGGAAAGTCTCAGCCCCTGCATACAAGGTCTTAAGCCAGTCCACAAACCCTCCAGGCAGACCATACATCAAAAGAGTGGACCAGAAGTACTCATGGTTAACCCGATCAAAGGCTTTTGCCTGATCCAGGGTCAGCAAGAACCCCTTCCAGAGGCCCGCCCTGCCTTGCTCCACGGCCTCTCGGACACCTAGAACAGCACTAAAAGTGCTACGGCCAGGAACGCAACAGTACTGAACCTCCGAAAGGAGCCGGGGTGCAAACTTCACCAGCCTGTTGAAAAGTATCTTAGCCAAAATCTTCCTGTCCACATTGAGAAGTGCTATGGGACGCCAGTTCTCAATGCGTGACGGATCCTTACCCTTTGACAAAATGATCAAAGCTGACCTCCTTAATGATCTCGGCAGAGTGCCCGAGGAGAGATACTCGTTAAACACCTGAGTCAAGAGGGGGACCAAAGAGTCCCTAAAGGTCCTAAAGAACTCGGATGTTAAGCCATCCGGACCTGGCGACTTTTTGGGCTTAAGCCCATCGATCGCCAGTCTCACTTCCTCTTCTTTGATCGCTTCTGCCAAACCGCCCAGCGAGAGGTCAGCCCCTGGCTCAGGAACGGATTCAGCCAGGAAAGCCGACATCCCGTCACGATCAAGCTCCCTCCTTCCCAAGAGGTGCGAGTAGTAGGAACTGACGACCTCCAAGATCCCTGATCTGGACCTTCTCAGGGACCCCGTACTGTCCACCAGCCCCGTCACTATCTTACTATTCACTGACATCTTACAGTTTCTGTAAGGGTCGGGCGAGCAGTACTTCCCGTAGTCCCTCTCGAAAACCAAAGATGCGTGCCTATCGTACTGACACCTCTTCAGCAAGGACTTCACTCTGGAGATCTCCTCGCGGCTACCTCCAGTCGAGACAAGATGCTCGACTTTTCTCCTCAGGCTCTGATACAGGTGATCCCTGTTCAGGCTTCTGAGGTTCGAGAGCTGCCGGAAGAATCTCGCCACCCGATGTTTGAACATCTCCCACCATTCCGACTTAGTGTTACTTAGGCCCAGCAATGGTACCTGGCTCTGAAAGAATTCCTCAAAAGACCGTCTTACAGCTTCTTCCTCAAGGAGTGACGAATTCAGCTTCCAATAACCTCTTCCCATCCGAGGAGTCTCTGTAACGTTCAGAGAAAACATAATCAAACAGTGATCGGAGAACTCCACCTCCACAACCGACAACGGTGAAGAGACGGCCTCCTCCTTCAAATAAAACCTGTCTAGCCTAGACCTGCACTGACTACCTCTAAAAAAGGTGAATCCCGTGTCGCCCGGGTTGTGCCGGATGTGGACATCCACCAGGTGAGCCTCACTCACTATCCTGTTTAACGCGACGCAGTCATAAGCCAGCCGGTCTCCGGAACCTCCTGTATTACAGGATCTCGTGACATTGTTGAAATCCCCTCCGAAGACCACCTGCCGACTCGAAAATAAAAAAGGTTTGATCTTCAGGTAGAGACATTTGCGGTCCTACTTGGACTGGGAACCATAGATGTTAATGAGCCGAAGCTCTTGTCCCCCCATGGAGACATCTAGGATCAAGCATCTCCCCATTTCTAATTCGATCACTCGTCTGCATTCAACCGCTGCGGTCTTAAAAAGGACCGCCACCCCGCTATACGGCTCGGCCGCAAGAGACCAGTAGGAGGGCCCATTCCTCCACTCCCGCCTTGCTTTATGCAAGGTTGCTATATCGGTCAACCTGGTCTCCTACAAAAACAAAATGTCGGCGTCAAATTGGCCGAGAAAATGAAAGGCCGTGTACCTTACCGCATCTGACTTTATGCTGCAAACATTAATAGTTGCCAGCGTCAACGGGGTGGGTGCCGCCATCATGATTGATTGAATTAGATAGCCTTTTTCTTCCCACCACTGACAGTCCCAACCTCTTCCTCCGATAATGACGGGTTTTTAGTGCGCTTAAGACAAACAGACTCGTCCATTCTCTCCTTACATACATTCTTGCCCTCGTCTGGTGGTCCTGGGTTAGTCGTCCCCCCAGAGGGCTTTGTATTTGCCCCCCGAGAAGAAGACCCAGACATCTCCTGAACCCCAACCACCTTGTCCGCAACCTCCGGCCCCGGGTCCCCACTTCCCCCCTCCAGAGGGAGGTCCTGGAGAGCCCCCAACCAGTTGGAGAGATCCACCAGAGGGGGGGCGGCTGAACCCTCCAATGGCGCTTGGATCACGGCCAGAGAGTCAGAGGGGTCGCACTCCTAAGAGGCAGCTCGAGACCTGGTCCCCTTCCTACCTCTGGCCGTTTTCCTGTTACCCTTTTTCTTTTTCTGTGACCACTCCCCCTCTCCCTCATCTAGACTGTCACCAGAAGAGGGTTCCTGGGAAGACGTGGCGTCCTCTCGCTCTTCCCTTTCAAGTCTCTTGACTTCCTCGCTCAATTCGCTGTCTTTAGGATCCTCAGCTGCAAGTGAAGTACCTGGGTCAGAGTTTAGGGACATTACTCCCTGCCCCCTGTCCCCACGGCGCTGCTCCTGCCGCCTGATGGTGGATGGCGGCAGCTTGCTCCTCACCGGATCCCTGCCTCCCCCGCCTCTACTGGTCCCTTCACCGGCAAGATTAGTCCCGGCTTTCGCCTGTCCCGCACTCGCCGCTTTCAGGACCGCATTGGCGAAGGAACGCGGACAGCGACTGAACGGGTGACCGAGGTCACCACACAAGTTACACCTAATCCTGCGACAGGCAGCAGCAAGATGACCGAGGTCCCCACACAGTGCGCATTTCTGGGTGGTACACTGCGCACTGAAGTGTGTGGGGCTACCGCACCTGTGACAGACCTTAGGCTGCCCCCGGTAGAAAATCAAGATCCTATCCCTCCCCAAAAAGGTTGAGGAGGGGATATGGGTAACAGTGTTTCCCAAAACCTTCAATCTCACCATGAAGGTCCAGGCCCCTGACCAGATACCATGGTCATCCAGATTCTTTTCGGGAATATTGGTGACCTCTCCGTATCGACTCACCCAGGTGGTAATGTCCATACAGGAAAGTGACTCGTTACTAATCAAAACGGTCACTTTCCTGACTGAATCTTGGCGGGTTATTGCCAGGGGAAAGAGACCATGCCATTCGGGGCGACTCCGAGCCAGCTCATGGCGAGACCAGAAAAGCTCAAGGCCCTCCGGTCTTACGAAGCTGACATCGAAGTAGGAGGTCCCGTAGGGATGGATCAAGGCAAAGATGTCATATGCCGCAAAGCCCATCTCCAGCAGGAGCTCAACCACCTTTGACCTATCAGGATAGGCATCCTTGCTTACCCACTGGAGACGGACCACGTTCCTACGGTTACTCCTCTGCCCCGTTGTCGGCAGAGACCAGACAGTCTCTGCCCCTCTATCTCGGAAGGCTGAAAGACCATGTCTCTCTATCCAGAAAGACAGATCAACCTCCCTCCCCTCTACAGTGATGGAGCTCTCCCCTCTCCTCAGGGCGTCCAGGAGCTGCTGTTGCAAGTCACCATCCCCAGGGCCACCAGACGAGGGTGCACTACTACCCCCAGCACTGACAGCTCCTGAATAGCTTTGGGCTGAAGCCCCTGCCAATGCTGGGGGGGCAGCGGGACCAGCGCCTACTTCCCCCCCACCAACACCAGTGCTGCTCCCACCATTCACTCCACTACTACTCACACCATTCGCAGGACCATTACTCCCATCATTCACTGCACTACTTCTCCCACCATTTGCTGCATCACTACTCCCACCATTCATTACACCACTACCCCCAACATTTGCTACACCACTACTCCCACCATTCCCACTACTCCCAGCATTCATTCCACCACTACCCCCACCATTTCCTGCATCATCATTCACTGCACCACTACTCCCACCATTCCCACTACTCCCAGCATTCATTCCACCACTACTCTCACCATTCACTGCACTGCTACTCCCATCATTCACTGTACCACTACTCCCACCATTCATTCCACCACTACCCCTACCATTTGCTACACCACTACTCCCACCATTCCCACTACTCCCAGCATTCATTCCACCACTACTCCCACCATTTGCTACATCACTGCTTCCACCATTCCCACTACTCTCACCATCTGCTCCACCATTACTCCCACCATCTGCTCCACCACTACTCCCACCATTCACTGCACCACTACTCCCATTCCCTTTACTTGTCACCCCATTACCTCCTCTGTTCTCTGCACCTTGCACAGTCACCTCCATTCCTTCCTCCCTTGTGTCTGGTGTCTCTGCACTCACACCTGCTGGGCCGGGGGAGGGGAGCACTTCCAGAGACTCCTTTCCCTGCAGCACCACACCCGTTTTCCTTTGGTTGCTGTTGGCTTTCTGCAGGTAGTCTCCTGGAGTGCCCCGCCCCCCTACTGCAGCATTTTGGTCCTTGTGCTGGGCAGACTGTTTGTTGGGCACCGCTGTCCGCCCTGCACCCACAGACTTTGGGGTCTTAGTGTCATTTTTAGGCGCTGGGGCACACTGCCCCCCTGTCGCAGCAGTGTGCCCAGTGTTCCTCGCAGATGTGTTTTTCACATCCCTCCCGGCCCCCCCAGCCCCAGTGATAACTGGCTTAGCCGCAGAGGGCAGGGAGGGAAACTCCACAGAACTCCCTATGTCTGGCGCTGTGAGTACCTCCACAGCCTCGCCCCTTGCACTGTTCCCCGCACAGATGACAGCATCGCCGGACGTCCTTCTCCTCTCCCCACCTTGCCTCTGACTCGAGCCCACTGCAGAGCCCGTGCCTTTAGGTTTGGTGGGGTTTAAACAGAAGGTGGCAGGCGCAACATCAGACATTGGTACATACTTGTAACTCACCACCTCCTGTGCAGCTCCTCCGGTCTTCCTTTTCCTCCTCCACTGGTTTGTCCTCACCGAAAGAAAACTTTGTCAGGTCCACAGGAGACTCCAGCAGTCGGATCTCCCTCAGCAGTCCTCCTTCCTCTTCCTCCCCCGACACTCCAGCCTCTGCTGTCGGAGTCCTCTGCCCTGCAGGGAGACCACTTGAGCTCCGGCTCTGCCCCTCACTGGCTCCAGCACCTGAGACTCCAGTCACCTCTTCATCCTCCTCCTCCTCTTCACTAAGGACGCCGGCTGGCGGTTCTTCTGAGGTGTTTAACCCCTTCATTTCTGAGAACCGCCGCTGGTTCTTAAACCTCTCCAGGAAGGGACCTGCGCTTTTCTCAATCCCCTCCCGGAGGAGCACTAACCTGACCACCTCGTCTCTGAGGGCTTTAAACCTCTGGGAGGTCGCGGGTCTCTCCTTGTTGGACGCCCGGTTGTTCAGGATCCGGGCCTCGCTCAGCTCCTCTTTCAGCTGGGTTAGTGCTTTGCCGGCGTCCTCGTACTCTCGCAACGTGGCGACCACTCGGGAGGAGAAGGAACTTGTGGACTCGCTGGAGCTCATCTCCCCCAGGATCTTGCTGGGCTCTTGTTCCTGGGGCCTGGGGTGCCCCGGTCTCCCTCTCTGGGCAGGCGGTGAACAGTCTCGGGGTTGGAGCAGGTGGATGTACTCTTCCTCACCCTTCCCGATCTCCTCACTCCCTCCTGGGCCGGTTGTTGAGGCTCCTTCTCCCCCGCTGGCATAGACCGGGGGATAGGAGGCTGGGAAGCCATGCCGGCCTCCCAGTAGGCCTGTCTCTCCCTGGGGAGAAGAGAGGCAGACGACGACCCTCCTACTGGAAGTGCTTGAGCTCAGGAGGCAGGTGCTACTCTCAGCACCACTCCTCCTGTCCTGTGTATATACACTGCACAGTACCACTCCTCCTGTCCTGTATATATACACTGTACAGTACCTCTCCTCCTGTCCTGTATACATATACACTGCACAGTACCACTCCTCCTGTCCTGTATATATACACTGCACAGTACCACTCCTCCTGCCCTGTATATATACACTGCACAGTACCACTCCTCCTGTCCTGTATATATACACTGCACAGTACCACTCCTCCTGTCCTGTATATATACACTGCACAGTACCACTCCTCCTGTATATATACACTGCACAGTACCACTCCTCCTATATATATATATACACTGCACAGTAACACTCCTCCTGTCCTGTATATATACACTGCATAGCACCACTCCTCCTGTCCTGTATATATACACTGCACAGTACCACTCCTCCTGTATATATACACTGCACAGTACCACTCCTCCTGTATATATACACTGCACAGTACCACTCCTCCTGTCCTGTATATATACACTGCACAGTACCACTCCTCCTGTCCTGTATATATACACTGCACAGTACCACTCCTCCTGTCCTGTATATATACACTGCACAGTACCACTCCTCCTGTATATATACACTGCACAGTACCACTCCTCCTGTATATATACACTGCACAGTACCACTCCTCCTGTCCTGTATATATACACTGCACAGTACCACTCCTCCTGTCCTGTATATATACACTGCACAGTACCACTCCTCCTGTATATATACACTGCACAGTACCACTCCTCCTGTCCTGTATATATACACTGCACAGTACCACTCCTCCTGTATATATACACTGCACAGTACCACTCCTCCTGTCCTGTATATATACACTGCACAGTACCACTCCTCCTGTCCTGTATATATACACTGCACAGTAGCACTCCTCCTGTCCTGTATATATACACTGCACAGTACCACTCCTCCTGTCCTGTATATATACACTGCACAGTACCACTCCTCCTGTCCTGTATATATACACTGCACAGTACCACTCCTCCTGTATATATACACTGCACAGTACCACTCCTCCTGTCCTGTATATATACACTGCACAGTACCACTCCTCCTGTCCTGTATATATACACTGCACAGTACCACTCCTCCTGTCCTGTATATATACACTGCACAGTACCACTGCTCCTGTATATATACACTGCACAGTACCACTCCTCCTGTATATATACACTGCACAGTACCACTCCTCCTGTATATATACACTGCACAGTACCACTCCTCCTGTATATATAAACTGCACAGTACCACTCCTCCGGTATATATACACCGCACAGTACCACTCCTCCTGTATATATACACTGCACAGTACCACTCCTCCGGTATATATACACCGCACAGTACCACTCCTCCTGTATATATAAACTGCACAGTACCACTCCTCCGGTATATATACACCGCACAGTACCACTCCTCCTATATATATATATACACTGCACAGTACCACTCCTCCGGTATATATACACCGCACAGTACCACTCCTCCTGTATATATACACTGCACAGTACCACTCCTCCTGTATATATACACTGCACAGTACCACTCCTCCTATATATATATATACACTGCACAGTAACACTCCTCCTGTCCTGTATATATACACTGCACAGCACCACTTCTCCTGTCCTGTATATATACACTGCACAGTACCACTCCTCCTGTATATATACACTGCACAGTACCACTCCTCCTGTATATATACACTGCACAGTACCACTCCTCCTGTCCTGTATATATACACTGCACAGTACCACTCCTCCTGTCCTGTATATATACACTGCACAGTACCACTCCTCCTGTCCTGTATATATACACTGCACAGTACCACTCCTCCTGTATATATACACTGCACAGTACCACTCCTCCTGTATATATACACTGCACAGTACCACTCCTCCTGTCCTGTATATATACACTGCACAGTACCACTCCTCCTGTCCTGTATATATACACTGCACAGTACCACTCCTCCTGTATATATACACTGCACAGTACCACTCCTCCTGTCCTGTATATATACACTGCACAGTACCACTCCTCCTGTATATATACACTGCACAGTACCACTCCTCCTGTCCTGTATATATACACTGCACAGTACCACTCCTCCTGTCCTGTATATATACACTGCACAGTAGCACTCCTCCTGTCCTGTATATATACACTGCACAGTACCACTCCTCCTGTCCTGTATATATACACTGCACAGTACCACTCCTCCTGTCCTGTATATATACACTGCACAGTACCACTCCTCCTGTCCTGTATATATACACTGCACAGTACCACTCCTCCTGTCCTGTATATATACACTGCACAGTACCACTCCTCCTGTCCTGTATATATACACTGCACAGCACCACTCCTCCTGTCCTGTATATATACACTGCACAGCACCACTCCTCCTGTCCTGTATATATACACTGCACAGTACCACTCCTCCTGTCCTGTATATATACACTGCACAGCACCACTCCTCCTGTCCTGTATATATACACTGCACAGTACCACTCCTCCTGTCCTGTATATATACACTGCACAGCACCACTCCTCCTGTCCTGTATATATACACTGCACAGTACCACTCCTCCTGTCCTGTATATATACACTGCACAGTACCACTCCTCCTGTCCTGTATATATACACTGCACAGTACCACTCCTCCTGTCCTGTATATATACACTGCACAGCACCACTCCTCCTGTCCTGTATATATACACTGCACAGCACCACTCCTCCTGTCCTGTATATATACACTGCACAGTACCACTCCTCCTGTATATATACACTGCACAGTACCACTCCTCCTGTATATATACACTGCACAGTACCACTCCTCCTGTCCTGTATATATACACTGCACAGTACCACTCCTCCTGTATATATACACTGCACAGTACCACTCCTCCTGTCCTGTATATATACACTGCACAGTACCACTCCTCCTGTCCTGTATATATACACTGCACAGTACCACTCCTCCTGTCCTGTATATATACACTGCAGAGTACCACTGTTCTTGTTCTATGTGCCGATACTTGTAGGTTACGGTCACCACGCTTCGGACTCCTCTGGCTCCGCCCCTTTGTATAAATACACCTTCTGCTTTCTGGATCCCTCCATCTTCCCCTTACAGAGGAGGAGATTCCTGGAGGTCGCCCTAGCTTGCAGAGGAGGAGCGGTGTGGCGTATAACACCTCTTGGCTTTCTCTTACGTCTCCGTCCCATCCTGTAATATTATCGTCCGCGTCCGGTAATTGTGGAGCGTAATAGACTCTAATAGAATTTCATTTGCTTCCCGTGAAGGCTCGATGGCGTCTGCGCTCGCTTCCAGCGCCATGATGATTGTCGCGGCCACACATGGCTGCCCCTGACCTTATTCAGTCGTCGGGTGGATCTGGAAATATATCGATTCAATTACAAGGAGAAGACGAATGAATGGAAAGAAGAAAAAAGGAAAGGTCAGAAGTCTGCGAGCTCGAAAATCAGAGAAATCTGCCCCCCAAAAAAAAGGATAAAATGTGAAAAAGTCAGTTTTCTGGCTGCTCAGTGTCTGCTTTGGGCGACGTCTCCGCAGATCCGGAGTTTTATCTTTATTTAATAAACAGCTTCAGAACAAGATACAATGTAACAGATATCTCCAGACTTCATGCCGGGGGTCCGGACGCCGCAGCCCCCTAGTCTGACGTCCTTTTCAGGGACTGGTGTTCTCCCAGTACAACCCAATCATGTCACCGAGTGTCACATCTTCCTATTTCCAGTGGTTGGCACCTCTTAAAGGGATTGTTTGGTATGAGGATGTTATCACCCATCCATGGGACCTGTCAGTGACCACTGCTCCATCCTAATGGGGAAAAGAAGTGGCGCGTCTTAGTGGTTGGTGGGAGCCTCAGCGCTCGGACGTCCGATCTTCATGATCTAGAAATCTCTCTAAGGTCCTACAAACACGTAAGAACGTGCGGCCTAATTCTCAGCGAGTTACAATGTATCAGTGCAGGGGTGAAATGATTCAGGCTGGGGGGGTCTACAACGCGGTGGGGACCCAATGGCCTTGATACAGCCGTGAGGAGGCCACGTCGTAAAAGTCACAGCAGCTTTCAGAAATTCACTGAAAAAGTGGACGATTGTGCTCAGTGGTCCAGACGGCATCAGTCTGAGTGGGGAAGTGTGGACCCTCTTCAGTGCGGATCCCAGAGTCGGGACCCGCTGATATTAGACACGTCACGCGTCGGTACCACTTTTGGGTTTGGTTTCAAAAATTTGCAGCAAAAGGAGAGTGAATGGAAAAAAATGAAATTCCAGAAGCAAAATTTATGGCCTGAAACAACTAAAATTATTTTCTTAAACGGCGTCATTTCCATCGGCTCCCGCGACGCCATACTGTTGTATTCCAGAATAGGATTTAAGGCTGTGTGCACACGTTGTGGGTTTTTTTTTGGCTGAATTTTTTTTCAATGCAGATTTGTCACAAAAACTGTCGGATTTCCTGATTCAAAGTGAATGAGAATTCCGAGGTCTCGTGCACACATTGCTTTTTTGTGACCTATTTCAATATACAGTTCTTTCAGCGGTTTTGCTGTAGATTTTCTTCCATGAGTGGGTAAAAATCTGCACCAAAAACACAAGTAAAAACGCGTCTATTTTCTGCCCAGAGACGCGGAATTTTCTGCACCAAATACTTTACGGGTGCACTCACCTTCTGCGATGGAAGGATTGCAGGGTCAAGTCTCCTAAAAGGACTAAAAAGGTAAAGGAAACGAGAAAGATACATAAAGAAAATATAACATTTTGAACCTTCCCTCTGTCTGTCTCCCATTAAAAACAAAAATACATGGTAATTGTGTCTCAAAAGGTCTGATCTATTCTTCCATGAGAAGACAGAGAATCTGCTAGAGCTCGGACCTCCAGCCACCATGCAGGCGCGGGGGGATAGCGCCGATCTGGCACAAGTATCTCGCCTATAAATGCTCCGTAATCAGCGGCACGGTCTATAGTCCGACAACTGAGGCCACCGTCCACATGAAGCGATCGCTCAGACAAATAAATAAGGTCAAGCGTCAATGTTCGGGATTTAATAAAAAGGTCTTTGTTATCAAACAAATGTTAAAGTGGATACATTGTTATTGTCATTGGTAACATCTGACAGAAGATGTCTAATGTGTCAAAACCCGCAGCAAAACCCACCTGAGTGATTCTAACCTGCAAAGACAAAAAACTACAACCCTCATCGCTTGCAGATGATATAAAATACTTCGTTGGAATCTTTGCTGGAGAATGCCGCCAGGGTGTTAGGTGCAGCACGGAGGCTGATACCTGCGATATCGTAGACAGAAACAAGTTTTTAGCTCTTGTTGTTTATGAAGAGGTTTTTTATTCCTGCGGTTTTTTTTGCGGATTCATTCCAGCAGGATCCGTCAGTAACACGCACTTTCGTCTCTCCCACCAGGCGTCTCTCAATCTAAAGCGAGACCGAAGACTGAAAAAAACTGACAAAAGTAGTTTCACAATAAAAGAGTCTTTAAATTGTTGTTTTTTTTTTTTTTTAGGTAATTTTGTGAATTTTTCTTTTTGTGCGGATCCACAGAGAAAAAAAACTCCTCAAAAGACTCAATCTGCTCATAGCACGAATCACACATTCAGGTTTTGATGTCAGTTTTTCGCTAAGAGCAAAAATCAGAGAATATATCAGTTGTTCCTCTACTTTATGACTCATTTTTGCCAACAAATAAAGCTGCACTCTGTAATGCTACAGCATGTAAGCATGAAATATATGACATTTCAATTGCATTACTGCTCTAGATAATAGTTTTAATAGATAATAATTTTGTTATTAATTTTTGACTTTGGTTTAAGGAAAACAGAACAAAAGAAATTCACAAAAACTGCACCAAATCCGCCATTAGTGGTTGTAATGTCGCCGGTATTTCAGCGCCTGCATTATGGATGCAATACCTGGAGCTCCCGCGATTCTACTGGAACAGACATCAATTAACTCCACTTCAGTTAAATGACAGGCTCACAAAAATGGAGCAGCATTCTGGACGTGTGACAGCAGCCTGAAGAGCGACAGCATTATGTTGTGCTGTAGTAGATGGACTATGACCGCAGTATCTTCACACCACATTATTAGCCTGGATCTGTCTGTTCTAGGTAAAAGGGTGGGATTAGAAATATTTGAAAAAATGTATATATTTTTCCTAAAACAGCGTTCCCCTCCTGTCCACAGGCTGTGCATGCACAGATATAGGCAGCAGAATCTCTTATATGACCGCAGGTGCAGATACAGGCAGCAGAATCTCTTATATCAGCGCAGGTGCAAATACAGGCAGCAGAATCTCTTATATCAGCTCAGGTGCAGATACAGGCAGCAGAATCTCTTATATCAGCTCAGGTGCAGATACAGGCAGCAGAATCTCTTATATCAGCTCAGGTGCAGATACAGGCAGCAGAATCTCTTATATCAGCTCAGGTGCAGATACAGGCAGCAGAATCTCTTATATCAGCTCAGGTGCAGATACAGGCAGCAGAATCTCTTATATCAGCTCAGGTGCAGATACAGGTAGCAGAATCTCTTATATCAGCGCAGGTGCAAATACAGGCAGCAGAATCTCTTATATCAGCCCAGGTGCAGATACAGGCAGCAGAATCTCTTATATCAGCGCAGGTGCAAATACAGGCAGCAGAATCTCTTATATCAGCCCAGGTGCAGATACAGGCAGCAGAATCTCTTATATCAGCGCAGGTGCAGATACAGGCAGCAGAATCTCTTATATCAGCTCAGGTGCAGATACAGGCAGCAGAATCTCTTATATCAGCTCAGGTGCAGATACAGGCAGCACAATCTCTTATATGAGTGCAGGTGCAGATACAGGCAGCAGAATCTCTTATATCAGCGCAGGTGCAGATACAGGCAGCACAATCTCTTATATGAGTGCAGGTGCAGATACAGGCAGCAGAATCTATAAATATATAATTGTCTTATCCCGTCTGTCTGTCTGTCTATCTGTCTGTCTGTCTTTCTGTCTGTCTGTCCAGGAAATCCCACGTCGCTCATTGGTCCGGCAGCGGGCAAACAGCGCCGCGGGATTTCTGAAAAAAGATGGCGGCCGTTAGCGACTCATCTGCCGGACGGAGGTCAGCGGCGATGCAGCGGGGAGATGAGCGGCGCTAGCAGCACAACTACCCCGACCGGCGCCGCTGACCTCCATGCGGCTAACGTCAGAAGATCAGCGGCTTGGCCCGCTGATCTCCCGACAGCAAGTGTGAACGGAGGACCGGGCCCACACTAATACGATGCTGATTGGTCGCGGTGGCCGGCCGCGACCAGTTAGCGAGATGGGCGGCAAATTTAAACGCCGCTCTGCTGATTGGTCGCGGTGGCCGACCGCGACCAGTCAGCGAGATGGGCGGCAAATTTAAACGCTGCTGTGCTGATTGGTCGTGGTGGCCGACCGCGACCAATCAGCGAGATGGGCGGCAAATTTAATCGCCGCTCTGCTGATTGGTCGTGGCCGGCCGACCGCGACCAATCAGCGAGATGGGCGGCAAATTTAAACGCCGCAGTGCTGATTGGTCGCGGTGGCCGGCCACGACCAATCAGCGAGATGGCCGGCAAATTTAAACGCCGCTCTGCTCATTGGTCGCGGTGGCCGGCCGCGACCAATCAGCGAGATGGCCGGCAAATTTAAACGCCGCTCTGCTCATTATTCGCGGTGGCCGGCCGCGACCAATCAGCGAGATTGGCGCTAAATTTAAACACCGCTGTGCTGATTGGTCGCGGCCGCCGGCGACCGCTACCAATCAGCGAGATTGGCGCCAAATTTTAACAACGCTCTGCTGATTGGTCGCGGCTGCCATCTGCGGCCAATCATCGAGATTGGCGCCAAATTTAAACAACGCTCTGCTGATTGGTCGTGGACGGCAGACGCGACCAATCAGCGAGATTGGCGCCAAATTTAAACAATGCTCTGCTGATTGGTTGCGGTCGCCGGCCGCAACCAATGAGCAGTATTGGCGCCAAATTTAAACCCCGCTCTGCTGATTGGTCGCGACCGCCGGCCGCGACCAATCAGCAATTTTGGTGCCAAATTTAAACAACGCTCTGCTGATTGGTCGCGGCCGGCGACCGCGACCAATCAGCAGTATTGGCGCCAAATTTAAACACCGCTCTGCTGATTGGTCACGGTCGCCGGCCTAGACCAATCAGCAGTATTGGCGCCAAATTTAAACCTCGCTCTGCTGATTAGTCGCAACCACCGGCCGTGACCAATCAGCGATATTGGCGCCATATTTAAACACCGCTCTGCTCATTGGTCGCGGTTACCGGTCACGAATAACCAGCATTATTGGCGACAAATTTAAACACCGCTCTGCTGATTAGTCGCGGCCGTGACCAATCACCATTATTGGCGCCAAATTTAAATAACGCTCTGCTGATTGGTCGCGACCGCCGGCCGCAAACAATCAGCATTATTGGCGCCAAATTTAAACCCCGCTCTGCTGATTAGTCGCGACCGCCGGCCGTGACCAATCTGCGATATAGGCGCCAAATTTTAACACCGCTTTGCTAATTGGTCGCGGTTGCCGGCCTCTAACAATCAGCGATTTTGGCGCCAAATTTAAATACCGCTCTGCTGATTGCGCCCGGTCGGCCGCATACCTATTCTAGAATACCCGATGCGTTAGAATCGGGCCACCATCTAGTCTCTTATATCAGCGCAGGTGCAGATACCGGCAACATAATCTTTTATATGAGCACATGTGCAGATACAGGCAGCAGAATCTCTTATATCAGCGCAGGTGCAGATACAGGCAACAGAATCTTTTATATGAGCACATGTGCAGATACAGGCAGCAGAATCTCTTATATCAGTACAGGGGCTGATACAGGCAGCAGAATCTCTTATATCAGTACAGGTGCAGATACAGGCAGCAGAATCTCTTATATCAGTACAGGGGCTGATACAGGCAGCAGAATCTCTTATATCAGTGCAGGCGCAGATACAGGCAGCAGAATCTCTTATATCAGTACAGGTGCAGATACAGGCAGCAGAATCTCTTATATCAGTACAGGGGCTGATACAGGCAGCAGAATCTCTTATATCAGTGCAGGCGCAGATACAGGCAGCAGAATCTCTTATATGAGCCCAGGTGCAGATACAGGCAGCAGAATCTCTTATATCAGTGCAGGCGCAGATACAGGCAGCAGAATCTCTTATATCAGTACAGGGGCTGATACAGGCAGCAGAATCTCTTATATCAGTACAGGTGCAGATACAGGCAGCAGAATCTCTTATATCAGTACAGGGGCTGATACAGGCAGCAGAATCTCTTATATCAGTGCAGGCGCAGATACAGGCAGCAGAATCTCTTATATCAGTACAGGGGCTGATACAGGCAGCAGAATCTCTTATATCAGTGCAGGCGCAGATACAGGCAGCAGAATCTTTTATATCAGTACAGGTGCAGATACAGGCAGCAGAATCTCTATCAGCCCAGGGGCAGATACAGGCAGCAGAATCTCTTATATCAGTACAGGGGCTGATACAGGCAGCAGAATCTCTTATATCAGTGCAGGCGCAGATACAGGCAGCAGAATCTTTTATATCAGTACAGGTGCAGATACAGGCAGCAGAATCTCTATCAGCCCAGGGGCAGATACAGGCAGCAGAATCTCTTATATCAGTACAGGGGCTGATACAGGCAGCAGAATCTTTTATATCAGTACAGGTGCAGATACAGGCAGCAGAATCTCTTATATGAGCCCAGGTGCAGATACAGACAGCAGAATCTCTTATATCAGTACAGGGGCTGATACAGGCAGCAGAATCTCTTATATCAGTGCAGGCGCAGATACAGGCAGCAGAATCTTTTATATCAGTACAGGTGCAGATACAGGCAGCAGAATCTCTATCAGCCCAGGGGCAGATACAGGCAGCAGAATCTCTTATATCAGTACAGGGGCTGATACAGGCAGCAGAATCTTTTATATCAGTACAGGTGCAGATACAGGCAGCAGAATCTCTTATATGAGCCCAGGTGCAGATACAGACAGCAGAATCTCTTATATCAGTACAGGGGCTGATACAGGCAGCAGAATCTCTTATATCAGTGCAGGCGCAGATACAGGCAGCAGAATCTTTTATATCAGTACAGGTGCAGATACAGGCAGCAGAATCTCTATCAGCCCAGGGGCTGATACAGGCAGCAGAATCTCTTATATCAGTGCAGGCGCAGATACAGGCAGCAGAATCTTTTATATCAGTACAGGTGCAGATACAGGCAGCAGAATCTCTATCAGCGCAGGTGCAGATACAGGCAGCAGAATCTTTATCAGCCCAGGGGCAGATACAGGCAGCAGAATCTCTTATTTCAGCACAAGCGCAGCGCAGACAGGATCAGTCGCTGAATTTCCATTATCTGTTGGGGGAAATCTGAGAGGCCCCAATGAACATTAGACGGTCGGCCGACCTCGCTGAATCGGGTGACTGTTATCTAATGTGAATGGGGCCTTTAGTCTCCTCGGCTCCTGGCCCAGTCTTGGCAGAATTCTGCACCGAGTGCAGCGCAGCAATGACGGCTCCATTGTCTTATTCCAGCCGCCACTTCATAATTTGCTCCCAAGTTTCCGGAGTGAACTCTGCGCCCGAGTAATTAGGATCTTCTTGAAGTTTGCAGTCCTTTGTTTCCAGCGTTTGTCCTTGTGCTCTCTCTGCCCCATCAGCTTCCTAATTAGCAGCGCGGTTACGTGATTAACAATTCTCCCGGAGATTCGGCTGGATATTTGCCCGTCTTAATGAGTGTTTGCGGACAGCTGGGAGCTCCCCCATCCCGGGACCTCCACTGAATTGCGCAGACCTCTGTCAGGGCCCAGGAGTGAGAGCTGTCATTTTCTAATGTGGATGAAAATTGGTCAAAAGCAGCGCGGTCCTCCAGGAGCCGAAGCCTTGAAATATAAATGAGGATGAATATTCATATTTAGTTCAATAAGTGCCAACTATTAATATACATGTCTGTCTGCACCGCCACAAATCCTCCTCCGCCGCGGGGAAAAGTTTTACTGGAAATAAAAAGTTACATTCCAGAACTCAGGAGTCAGAGTGTGGGGGCCTAATGGTGTCATCACACCGGGGGCCTACTGGTGTCATCACACCGGGGGCCTAATGGTGTCATCACACCGGGGGCCTAATGGTGTCATCACACCAGAGGCCTAATGGTGTCATCACACCGGGGGCCTACTGGTGTCATCACACCGGGGGCCTAATGGTGTCATCACACCGGGGGCCTAATGGTGTCATCACACCGGGCGCCTAATGATTTCATCACACCGGGGACCTAATGATGTCATCACACCGGGGGCCTAATGGTGTCATCACACCGGGGGCCTAATGGTGTCATCACACCGGGGACCTAATGGTGTCATCACACCGGGGGCCTAATGGTGTCATCACACCGGGGACCTAATGATGTCATCACACCAGGGGCCTAATGGTGTCATCACACCGGGGGCCTAATGGTGTCATCACACCGGGGGCCTAATGGTGTCATCACACCGGGGGCCTAATGGTGTCATCACACCGGGGACCTAATGATGTCATCACACCAGGGGCCTAATGGTGTCATCACACCGGGGGCCTAATGGTGTCATCACACCAGAGGCCTAATGGTGTCATCACACCGGGGGCCTAATGATTTCATCACACCGGGGACCTAATGATGTCATCACACCGGGGGCCTAATGGTGTCATCACACTGGGGGCCTAATGGTGTCATCACACCGGGGGCCTAATGATTTCATCACACCGGGGACCTAATGGTGTCATCACACCGGGGGCCTAATGATGTCATCACACCGGGGGCCTAATGGTGTCATAACACCGGGGGCCTAATGGTGTCATCACACCGGGGGCCTAATGGTGTCATCACACCGGGGGCCTAATGATTTCATCACACCGGGGACCTAATGGTGTCATCACACCGGGGACCTAATGGTGTCATCACACCGGGGGCCTACTGGTGTCATCACACCGGGGGCCTAATGATGTCATCACACCAGAGGCCTAATGGTGTCATCACACCAGAGGCCTAATGGTGTCATCACACCGGGGGCCTAATGATTTCATCACACCGGGGACCTAATGATGTCATCACACCGGGGGCCTAATGGTGTCATCACACCGGGGGCCTAATGGTGTCATCACACCGGGGGCCTAATGATTTCATCACACCGGGGACCTAATGGTGTCATCAACCGGGGGCCTACTGGTGTCATCACACCGGGGGCCTAATGATGTCATCACACCAGAGGCCTAATGGTGTCATCACACCGGGGGCCTAATGATTTCATCACACCGGGGACCTAATGATGTCATCACACCGGGGGCCTAATGGTGTCATCACACCGGGGGCCTAATGGTGTCATCACATCGGGGGCCTAATGGTGTCATCACACCGGGGGCCTAATGATGTCATCACACCGGGGACCTAATGATGTCATCACACTGGGAACCTAATGATGTCATCACACCGGGGGCCTAATGGTGTCATCACACCGGTGGCCTAAAGATGTCATCACACCGGGGGCCTAATGGTGTCATCACACTGGGAACCTAATGATGTCATCACACCGGGGGCCTAATGATGTCATCACACCGGGGGCCTAATGATGTCATCACACCGGGGGCCTAAAGATGTCATCACACCGGGGGCCTAATGATGTCATCACACCGGGGACCTAATGGTGTCATAACACCGGGGGCCTAATGGTGTCATCACACCGGGGGCCTAATGGTGTCATCACACCGGGGGCCTGATGGTGTCATCACACCGGGGGCCTAATGATGTCATCACACCGGTGGCCTAATGGTGTCATCACACTGGGGGCCTGATGGTGTCATCACACTGGGGGCCTAATGATGTCATCACACCGGTGGCCTAATGGTGTCATCACACTGGGGGCCTGATGGTGTCATCACACTGGGGGCCTAATGGTGTCATCACACCGGGGGCCTAATGGTGTCATCACACCAGGGGCCTTATAGTGTCATCACACCGGGGGCCTAATGGTGTCATCACACCGGTGGCCTAATGATGTCATCACACCTGGGGCCTAATGATGTCATCACACCTGGGGCCTAATGATTTCATCACACCGGGGGCCTAATGATTTCATCACACCGGGGGCCTAATGATGTCATCACACCTGGGGCCTAATGATGTCATCACACCTGGGGCCTAATGATGTCATCACACCGGGGGCCTAATGATGTCATCAACCTAGGACCTAATGATGTCATCACACCTGGGGCCTAATGATGTCATCACACCGGGGGCCTAATCATGTCATCACACCTGGGGCCTAATGACGTCATCACACCTGGGGCCTAATGATATCATCACACCTGGACCAGTCCGGTCTCCTGTAACTATAGAGGACTCTCAGTATAAGGCCACGTTCACACCTTCAGTATTTGGTCAGTATTTTACATCAGTATTTGTAGCCAAAACCAGGAGTGGAACAATCAGAGGAAAAGTATAATAGAAACAAGTCACCACTTCTGCATTTATCACCCACTGCTGGTTTTGGCGACAAATACTGATGTAAAATACTGACCAAATACTGAACGTGTGAACGTGGCCTTAGGATCTGCAGAATCAGAACACGGAATAAAGGAGCAAATTATAAATCTGATGTAAAGACCAGAAATAAGGAAACTGCAACAGCGACGTGCGGTCTGTATACCAGAGAGCAGCTCATTTACATAATTAACTAATTAAACATACATTTTATATTACAACAGCTGGTTACTGCATAATAAATGGAGCAGGTATAAAAGTATCCGGAGCACCGCTGTGGAGGGAGCAGACTGCCGGCTCACGAGTATACAGAATTATATGCAGGTGATACAGCGGGGTCCGGACCCTATATACAAGATGGAGAACGTATACCGCCTGCACATGTGTAATATATACAGGAAATACCCAGGCTATACCGGCTGTACTTATATAATTATATACAGGAGATACCCAGGTTATACCAGCTGTACATATATAATTACATACAGGAGATGCCCAGGTTATACCAGCTGTACATATATAATTATATACAGGAGATGCCCAGGTTATACCAGCTGTACATATATAATTATATACAGGAGATACCCAGGTTATACCGGCTGTACATATATAATTATATACAGGAGATGCCCGGGTTATACCGGCTGTACATATATAATTATATACAGGAGATGCCCAGGTTATACCAGCTGTACATATATAATTACATACAGGAGATGCCCAGGTTATACCAGCTGTACATATATAATTATATACAGGAGATACCCAGGTTATATCAGCTGTACATATATAATTATATACAGGAGATGTCCAGGTTATATCAGCTGTACATATATAATTATATACAGGAGATGTCCAGGTTATACCGGCTGTACATATATAATTATATACAGGAGATGCCCGGGTTATACCGGCTGTACATATATAATTATATACAGGAGATGCCCAGGTTATACCAGCTGTACATATATAATTACATACAGGAGATGCCCAGGTTATACCAGCTGTACATATATAATTATATACAGGAGATGCCCGGGTTATACCGGCTGTACATATATAATTATATACAGGAGATGTCCAGGTTATACCGGCTGTACATATATAATTATATACAGGAGATGCCCAGGTTATACCGGCTGTACATATATAATTATATACAGGAGATGCTCAGGTTATAACCAGCTGTACATATATAATTATATACAGAAGATGCCCGGGTTATAGCAGCTGTACATATATAATTATATACAGGAGATGCTCAGGTTATACCGGCTGTACATGTATAATTATATACAGGAGATGCCCAGGTTATACCAGCTGTACATATATAATTATATACAGGAGATGCGCAGGTTATACCGGCTGTACATATATAATTATACACAGGAGATGCCCAGGTTATACCAGCTGTACATATATAATTATATACAGGACATGCCCAGGTTATACCAGCTGTACATATATAATTATATACAGGAGATGCCCAGGTTATACCAGCTGTACATATATAATTATATGCAGGAGATGTCCGGGTTATACCAGCTGTACATATATAATTATATACAGGAGATGCTCAGGTTATACCGGCTGTACATATATAATTATATACAGGAGATGCTCAGGTTATACCGGCTGTACATGTATAATTATATACAGGAGATGCCCAGGTTATACCAGCTGTACATATATAATTATATACAGCAGATGCCCGGGTTATACCAGCTGTACATATATAATTATATACAGGAGATGCTCAGGTTATACCAGCTGTACATATATAATTATATACAGGAGATGCTCAGGTTATACCGGCTGTACATGTATAATTATATACAGGACATGCCCAGGTTATACCAGCTGTACATATATAATTATATACAGGAGATGCCCAGGTTATACCGGCTGTACATATATAATTATATACAGGAGATACCCAGGTTATACCAGCTGTACATATATAATTATATACAGGAGATGCCCAGGTTATACCGGCTGTACATATATAATTATATACAGGAGATACCCGGGTTATACCAGCTGTACATATATAATTATATACAGGAGATGCTCAGGTTATACCGGCTGTACATGTATAATTATATACAGGAGATGCCCAGGTTATACCAGCTATACATATATACAGGAGATGCCCAGGTTATACCAGCATATCACCTATACATCACTTTCTGTCTCCTATAGATTCCATGTTACACTTTGTCCTATGTACTATTATTATTATTATTATAGTGTCATTTATTCCATGGCGCTTTACATGTGAAGAAGGTGTATACATACAAGAACAATTACACTAATCTTGAACCCATTATTCTGGCGCGGGGATATAAATTTCCACCGCCGCACATTCATTATTCTGCTGCCGTTTTCCTGTGGACGTTTTTCTCAGCGTTTTATTTGCATTTTGTTCTCATTATACAGAATCCGATGTCAGTAAATCAATATTATAAATTGTGTAAGGAAGAAATGTGATCATTATATTTACCGGAGGGGAACTTCCCTGTGTTTCAGCTGTTGGTATACCAGGAGATCTACATGAATAATGGGTCCATACCGTGCCATATAATACCGCCTCATTGTGCCCAGTAATGATAAGTTGTGATGCTCCACCTCCTGCCTTACCGCACTTATATTCAGAAATGACGAGGAGCGGCAGGTTCATTGCTCACTAGACTTTCCCTCATGAAGTTGGGTCTAGGGGGGAATCAAAACCATTGGACTTTCCTCCGGAGCTGATCCAGGAGGTCCTGATGTATCGGAGATTTCCCACATGGATTTAGGTTTGGAGGAGACATAAGATATTGATGGTTGAACCTTGCAGTTGAAACTAAGGGTCTCACAACCCATTGGACTGTCACCTTTGTAACTTGATGTAGCGGAGTTCATGACCAGTTTGACTTTCCTCTTTGTGGTTCAGTCTAGGAATGTCATGACCTATAGGACTTTCCTCTTTTGGGATCGAGATGCAGGAAGAAATCACCCAATGGACTTCTCCCCCTGTAGTTGGAGCTAAGAGAAGTATGAACCATTGGAAGTCCCATCTTGCAGTTGGGTGGAGCAAGGTAATTACCCATTGGACTTCCCAATTGTAGTAGGGTTCTAAAGGAGCTATGACCTTTGACATTGTGACCTTGCAGTTTGGTCTTGAGGAGTCAATATACTGCAGGCATCCCCTCTTGTAGATCAGTTCACGGGGTCCTGTAATATTGGTTGTTCCACCTCATGGTATGCTCTAGAGGCATCGTTACACCTTGGCTTAAATCTAGGTAGCTGTGAACCATTGGTTGTTCCACCTCGTGGTATGCTCTAGAGGCATCGTTACACCTTGGCTTGGATCTAAGTAGCTGTGAACCATCGGTTGTTCCACCTCGTGGTGTGCTTCAGAGGCATCATTACACCTTGGCTTGGATCTAAGTAGCTGTGAACCATCGGTTGTTCCACCTCGTGGTGTGCTTCAGAGGCATCATTACACCTTGGCTTGGATCTAAGTAGCTGTGAACCATTGGTTGTTCCACCTCGTGGTATGCTCTAGAGGTATCGTTACACCTTGGCTTGGATCTAGGTAGCTGTGAACCATTGGTTGTTCCACCTCGTGGTATGCTCTAGAGGCATCGTTACACCTTGGCTTGGATCTCGGTAGCTGTGAACCATTGGTTGTTCCACCTCGTGGTATGCTCTAGAGGCATCGTTACACCTTGGCTTGGATCTAAGTAGCTGTGAACCATCGGTTGTTCCACCTCGTGGTGTGCTTCAGAGGCATCATTACACCTTGGCTTGGATCTAAGTAGCTGTGAACCATCGGTTGTTCCACCTCGTGGTGTGCTTCAGAGGCATCATTACACCTTGGCTTGGATCTAAGTAGCTGTGAACCATTGGTTGTTCCACCTCGTGGTATGCTCTAGAGGTATCGTTACACCTTGGCTTGGATCTAGGTAGCTGTGAACCATTGGTTGTTCCACCTCGTGGTATGCTCTAGAGCAGGGGTCTCAAACTCGGCTGGGTATATGGGCCGCACATGGAAAAAATTTGAATTTGGGGGGCCGCATTCTTTGTTCAATGTGACATTTTTAGTGATACCATTTTTTTTGTATACACCTTTTGAACATTTTTGCCGTGTTTATTTTTTTATGGCTTGGGTCGTTATGGATGTGGCGATAATAAACGTGCACTTTTTTGTGTTTACTTTAGTTTACATATAAAACAGCATTTTTAGTGCCCAATATTTTTTCATGCTTTATTTTATTTTTTATTTTTTTTACAATTTTATTTCCCCCAATTGGCCACATACAGTAATACTGTCTTACAATTAGCATCATATAGTAATAATGGAAAACATCTTGTAGTAATGTTCCCCATCCAAGTCCCCATCTTGTACTAATGTGCCCCATCCAGGTCCCCATCCTGTGGCTATGTGCCCCATCCAGGTCCCCATCCTGTGGCAACGTTCCCCATCCTGGCGCCCATCTTGTACTAATGTGCCTCATCCAGGTCCCCATCCTGTGGCAATGTTCCCCATCCAGGTTCCCATCTTGTGGCTATGTGCCCCATCCAGGTCCCCATCTTGTGGCTATGTGCCCCATCCAGGTCCCCATCTTGTGGCTATGTGCCCCATCCAGGTCCCCATGTTGTGGCTCTGGTCCCCATCTTGTGGCTCTGTGCCCCATCCAGGTCCCCATCTTGTGGCTATGTGCCCCATCCAGGTCCACATCTTGAGGCTATGTGCCCCATCCAGGTCCACATCTTGTGGCAATGTTCCCCATCCAGGTCCCCATCCTGTGGCAATGTTCCCCATCCTGGCGCCCATCTTGTACTAATGTGCCTCATCCAGGTCCCCATCTTGGGGCTATGTGCCCCATCCAGGTCCCCATCCTGTGGCAATGTTCCCCATTCAGGTCCCCATCTTGTGTCTCTGGTCCCCATCTTGTGGCTCTGTGCCCCATCCAGGTCCCCATCTTGTGGCTATGTGCCCCATCCAGGTCCCCATCCTGTGGCAACGTTCCCCATCCTGGCGCCCATCTTGTACTAATGTGCCTCATCCAGGTCCCCATCCTGTGGCAATGTTCCCCATCCAGGTCCCCATCTTGTGGCTATGTGCCCCATCCAGGTCCCCATCTTGTGGCTCTGTGCCCCATCCAGGTCCCCATGTTGTGGCTCTGGTCCCCATCCTGTGGCTATGTGCCCCATCCAGGTCCCCTCTTGTGGCTATGTGCCCCATCCAGGTACCCTCTTGTGGCTATGTGCCCCATCCAGGTCCCCATCCTGTGGCTATGTGCCCCATCCAGGTCCCCATCCTGTGGCTATGTGCCCCATCCAGGTCCCCTCTTGTGGCTATGTGCCCCATCCAGGTCCCCTCTTGTGGCTATGTGCCCCATCCAGGTCCCCTCTTGTGGCTATGTGCCCCATCCAGGTCCCCTCTTGTGGCTATGTGCCCCATCCAGGTCCCCTCTTGTGGCTATGTGCCCCATCCAGGTCCCCATCCTGTGGCTATGTGCCCCATCCAGGTCCCCTCTTGTGGCTATGTGCCCCATCCAGGTCCCCTCTTGTGGCTATGTGCCCCATCCAGGTCCCCTCTTGTGGCTATGTGCCCCATCCAGGTCCCCTCTTGTGGCTATGTGCCCCATCCAGGTCCCCTCTTGTGGCTATGTGCCCCATCCAGGTCCCCTCTTGTGGCTATGTGCCCCATCCAGGTCCCCTCTTGTGGCTATGTGCCCCATCCAGGTCCCCATCCTGTGGCTATGTGCCCCATCCAGGTCCCCTCTTGTGGCTATGTGCCCCATCCAGGTCCCCTCTTGTGGCTATGTGCCCCCTGTGCTGTTCTTCACACACAAAAATAGAAAAAAAAAAAGATGATTCTCACCTGTCCTCCGTTCCCTCGGCGGCCTTCCTGCAGATGTGGCCCGCAGGCACAGACCCCTTGACGATCCCGACCTGGTCCAGGAGGAGCCGCCGACAGCAGCGCTGCATTGCCGCACAGAGACTGTCTCCCAGCACAGCATTTTCAATGTCAGCCGCCGGCCAATCAGAGGCCAGCAGCTGACATCTGCAATGACGTCATACTCGCTGCGCCGACACGCAGATATCAGCTGCTGGCCTCTGATTGGCCAGCGGTTGGCATTGGAAATGCAGTGCTGGGAGACAGTCTCTGTGTGTCAATTCAGCGCTGCTGTCGGCGGCTCCTCCTGGACCAGGTCGGGATCGTCAAGGGGTCTGTGCCTGCGGGCCGCATAAAGCAGCCTCAGGGGCCGCATGCGGCCCGCGGGCCGCGTGTTTGAGACCCCTGCTCTAGAGGCATCGTTACACCTTGGCTTGGATCTCGGTAGCTGTGAACCATCGGTTGTTCCACCTAGTGGTATGCTTAGAGGCATCGTTACACCTTGGCTTGGATCTAAGTAGCTGTGAACCATCGGTTCTTCCAATGTGTTGTTGGGTCCAAGGATGGAAGGAGGGTGCGGAGGGGGTGTCATTTTGACCCAACATGGTTCCCTTTGAGAACGCCATGTCCCAATGGTTGTTCCATCTTGTGGTAAGGTCTAGAGGCATCGTTACACATTGGGTTTGGATTTGGTCTAAGAAGCCGTGAACCATTGGTTGTTCTAACTTGTTATTTGGTCTAAGGATGGGAGGAGGGGTGTCATCATGACCCATCACGGTTCCCTTTGAGAAAGTCATGACCCATTTGATATTCTCCCTTGTTGTTTGCTCTAAGAGACATGACCCATTGGATTTTCCCACTTCACGTCGCGTCTGAGAGAGTCATGACCCACTGACTTTCCTCCTTGTGATCCACTACATTTTTCCCTTTATGAAGTGGGTCAGTATCCTCTGAAGCTTCCACTGCCTGGCGACCAAGTGCTCTGGACACCCACCTGGCCCGCACACATAGGGTGAAGAACCCAGACAGTGGAGACCCCAGGGGATTTGCCCTTTTGCCGGCTTCTCATTATCCGGCCTCGATAACATTCCCATATTATTACCACCTTTAAGAAGCCGATCAGGAGACGCGTCCGCTTGTCTGAGACGCACGGGATGCATATTTCTATACCTTGTCCGTCTGTCCAGCCTCTTAACGTTCCGTCTCCACCTTGTCTTAATTAGAATCTGCAGAGATGTGAGATAACGCGGGGAGCGGAGAGGTGGCGCTTTAGATGTGGCGCTGGACGCCATCTCCAGATGGGTTTCGTTCGGGAACATTCAGATTGTATCACCTTATTCTAAGTAGCTGGCGTGTCTCATCTTAATGAATTCCTGCTTTTCTCAGCTTCTTCTGGGTATAAAAATGAGGGTGTCAGGATTCACCCGGCGTCATGTGCCGGAGCCAGCGCTGTCCTCTGTATGTAGGTCATATATGGTGGCAGCAGATCTCAGTATGTGCAGGGGGTGTCAGCTAATGGATGGTGTCTGACACTTGTCCGGTCCCAAACCAGAATCTTTCACACGGATTCTGCCCTGTAAATCGCTTGATAAACGTATCAGGAAACGCTCCCAAGAATGAAGATTAGCCATTGTAGGTAAGACGACGCACTGTTCACATGTTCAGGTTTCTGAACGACTTTTAACCACTTCAAGTTTGTAAAAAGACCAAGTGGTTAAAACCAGTGACCGGTCCATTCTTGTGGTCAGTTCTTTACTGGGGAACCTCCGAAGACGGGCAGATGTATTTTACAGCGTTTTGCCATTGTTTAAGAGAAAAGAAAATAAAAGACACAAAGTGACAATAAAGAAAAATCACAAAAAAACTTCCAAAAAAAGTCTAAGTCCAAAAACCGTCAGAAAAACGCGCAGGAAACGACCGAAAGAACCACACAAAAGACCCGTCAGGAAGAAAAAGGGCAGGATTTACTGAAAAACTCAGCGGATTCACCTGAGAATAAAAGACGTTGTGTGCACAGAGCCCGACAATGAGCGTTACTGGGGTCTGGGAGGATTTCGGCCCTCGGCGGCGGCTTTGGATCTGATCATTCCTCATGTCTTTTCAGAAGGAAGAAACAAGTTACATTACGTTAATTATTCAGAAATCGAATTGGTAGATTTTATTAATGAGGCCGTTTATGTTGTCCTGTAATTACAGCTCATTACAGCAAACAGAGATTATATTTCTTAATGAAACAAAAAATGTTTTACCAATTATTACCAAATGTATAGAAAAAAGAGATCATCAACGAAGCGCGACCAGAACCTCACGAGCATCAGCGTAACATAAAGGGTGCAATAACAAGAGGTGCTGGACCGGCAGTGTCCGTCTACTTGGAAGGAGTATTATAGTAGTTATATTCTTGTACATAGGGGGCAGTATTATAGTAGTTATATTCTTGTACATAGGGAGCAGTATTATAGTAGTTATATTCTTGTACATAGGAGCAGTATTATAGTAGTTATATTCTTGTACATAGGGGGCAGTATTATAGTAGTTATATTCTTGTACATAGGGGCAGTATTATAGTAGTTATATTCTTGTACATAGGGACAGTATTATAGTAGTTATATTCTTGTACATAGAGGGCAGTATTATAGTAGTTATATTCTTGTACATAGGGGGCAGTATTATAGTAGTTATATTATTGTACATGGTGGGCAGTATTATAGTAGTTATATTCTTGTACATAGGGGGCAGTATTATAGTAGTTATATTCTTGTACATAGGAGCAGTATTATAGTAGTTATATTCTTGTACATAGGAGCAGTATTATAGTAGTTATATTCTTGTACATAGGAGCAGTATTATATTAGTTATATTCTTGTACATATGGGCAGTATTATATTAGTTATATTCTTGTATATAGGGGCAGTATTATATTAGTTATATTCTTGTACATAGGAGCAGTATTTAAGGCTGAGTTCACACGATGCGTTTTTCATGCGTTTCCGCGGCGTTTTTGCAGTTGCGTAAACGCCGCGGAAACGCATGAAAAACGCATGGTAGAAGGGCAGCAATGTTCCCCAATGGAAATCCGCATGTGCTGTGCCCATGATGCGGATTTTTCCGCAGCGTAAACGCTGCGGTCAAAAATCCGCAGCATGTCAATTAATTTTGCGGAAACGCTGCTCTTTTGCCGCCATTGACTTGCATTAGACCGCATGGAATCCGCATCACTGTATATGTTGATGCGCTTTTCATGCGGTCTAATGTGCGGATGGTACCCGGGTGTGGATGAGAGGACTCTCATCCAGACCCAGGTACCATTAAAAAAAAAAAGAATAAAATGAAAAATATATATATTCTCACCTTCTGACGGCCCGCGCTGCGTCCTGCCGGCTTCCCGCGCACTTCGCGGTTGAATGAAGGACCTTCGCTGACGTCAGAGTCATGTGACGGGTCACGTGACGCTGACGTCGGAAGGTCCTACAGTCTTCACTGCCGGCAGCCGGGACCGATGAAGCAGGACACCGGGGGCCATCAGAGGGTAACGTATAGATTTATTTTTTATTTTTTGACATCACACACTATATAAATCCATGCCGGTTGCATGGATTTATATAGTGTGAAGTTGACAAGCACTTTCCAAGTGATGCTAAAATCGCTTGGAAAGCGCTTGATAACCCGCATGCGGAAATGCATGTGAAGAACGCTTCACTTCCGCTTGTCCCTGGCAGGAAAAACGCATGCACAATCCGCATGCACAATCCGCATGTACAATCCGCATGCGTTTTTTCCTGCCAGAGAGATGCAGAAACGCTCAGGAAAAAATCCTGAGCATTTCTGCATCGTGTGCACATACCCTTATAGTAGTTATATTCTTGTACATAGGAGCAGTATTATATTAGTTATATTCTTGTACATAGGAGCAGTATTATAGTAGTTATATTCTTGTACATAGTGGCAGTATTATAGTAGTTATATTCTTGTATATAGGATCAGTATTATAGTAGTTATATTCTTGTATATAGGGGCAGTATTATAGTAGTTATATTCTTGTATATAGGATCAGTATTATAGTAGTTATATTCTTGTATATAGGGGCAGTATTATAGTAGTTATATTCTTGTACATAGGAGCAGTATTATAGTAGTTATATTCTTGTACATAGGGGCAGTATTATAGTAGTTATATTCTTGTACATAGGAGCAGTATTATAGTAGTTATATTCTTGTACATAGTGGCAGTATTATAGTAGTTATATTCTTGTATATAGGATCAGTATTATAGTAGTTATATTCTTGTATATAGGGGCAGTATTATAGTAGTTATATTCTTGTACATAGGAGCAGTATTATAGTAGTTATATTCTTGTACATAGGAGCAGTATTATAGTAGTTATATTCTTGTACATAGGGGCAGTATTATAGTAGTTATATTCTTGTACATAGGAGCAGTATTATAGTAGTTATATTCTTGTACATAGTGGCAGTATTATAGTAGTTATATTCTTGTATATAGGATCAGTATTATAGTAGTTATATTCTTGCACATAGGGGGCAGTATTATAGTAGTTATATTCTTGTACATAGGAGCAGTATTATAGTAGTTATATTCTTGTACATAGGGGCAGTATTATAGTAGTTATATTCTTGTACATAGGGGCAGTATTATAGTAGTTATATTCTTGTACATAGGATCAGTATTATAGTAGTTATATTCTTGTATATAGGGGCAGTATTATAGTAGTTATATTCTTGTATATAGGATCAGTATTATAGTAGTTATATTCTTGTATATAGGGGCAGTATTATAGTAGTTATATTCTTGTATATAGGATCAGTATTATAGTAGTTATATTCTTGTATATAGGGGCAGTATTATAGTAGTTATATTCTTGTACATAGGAGCAGTATTATAGTAGTTATATTCTTGTACATAGTGGCAGTATTATAGTAGTTATATTCTTGTATATAGGATCAGTATTATAGTAGTTATATTCTTGTATATAGGGGCAGTATTATAGTAGTTATATTCTTGTACATAGGGGGCAGTATTATAGTAGTTATATTCTTGTACATAGGGGGCAGTATTATAGTAGTTATATTCTTGCACATAGGGGGCAGTATTATAGTAGTTATATTCTTGTGCATAGGAGCAGTATTATAGTAGTTATATTCTTGTACATAGGGGCAGTATTATAGTAGTTATATTCTTGTACATAGGAGCAGTATTATAGTAGTTATATTCTTGTACATAGGGGCAGTATTATAGTAGTTATATTCTTGTACATAGGGGCAGTATTATAGTAGTTATATTCTTGTACATAGGGGGCAGTATTATAGTAGTTATATTCTTGTACATAGGGGGCAGTATTATAGTAGTTATATTCTTGTGCATAGGAGCAGTATTATAGTAGTTATATTCCTGTACATAGGGGGCAGTATTATAGTATTTATATTCTTGTACATAGGAGCAGTATTATAGTAGTTATATTCTTGTACATAGGGGGCAGTATTATAGTAGTTATATTCTTGTATATAGGAGCAGTATTATAGTAGTTATATTCTTGCACATAGGAGCAGTATTATAGTAGTTATGTTCTTGTACATAGGAGCTGTATTATAGTAGTTATATTCTTGTTCATAGGAGCAGTATTATAGTAGTTATATTCTTGTACATAGGAGCAGTATTATAGTAGTTATATTTTTGTATATAGGAGGCAGTATTATAGTAGTTATATTCTTGTACATAGGGGGCAGTATTATAGTAGTTATATTCTTGTACATAGGAGCAGTATTATAGTAGTTATATTCTTGTACATAGGAGCAGTATTATAGTAGTTATATTCTTGTACATAGGAGCAGTATTATAGTAGTTATATTCTTGTACATAAGAGCAGTATTATAGTAGTTATATTCCTATACATAGGGGGCAGTATTATAGTAGTTATATTCTTGTATATAGGAGCAGTATTATAGTAGTTATATTCTTGTACATAGGGGCAGTATTATAGTAGTTATATTCTTGTACATAGGGAGCAGTATTATAGTAGTTATATTCTTGTACATAGGGGGCAGTATTATAGTAGTTATATTCTTGTACATAGGGAGCAGTATTATAGTAGTTATATTCTTGTACATAGGAGGCAGTATTATAGCAGTTATATTCTTGTACATAGGGGCAGTATTATAGTAGCTATATTCTTGTTCCTTAGAGTTAGTGGTTTGCAGATTTTGGTTATTTCACTTTTTCCATTGTGATGACAAGTAATAAAACTTATAATGATGGGAGTTATTGCTGTTTGATCACTTCTTGTTCTTGGTTTGGTGCCCAGTTCTGTAGTTTTGTATAAGTCTTGATATCCCAAAACACCTTGTGTGCAGCGCTGATCCTGAGCACATAATTCTCTCCGCGCTCCAGTATTAATAAGCGTCTGTCTTTGAACCATCTCATCGGTGTTTTTTTAATGTATTTATTATTTACTGGTAAAGGTTGATATTATAAGCGCAGAATCTTAAATAATGATGAATATTAATCTATCGGAACACAGGTGTTAGGTTTTATTTACAGGTTGAAACAATGTAACCGTCTCTGCCATGTAGAAGGATGAATTATTGATTGAGAGATGATTGATGTTCTGCCAGATAAAGAATTGCTGAAAAGTCTCAGAAAGTCTCTTAAAGGAACATTTACCTCTATTTCAGATGATTTCCCATAGCATGAGAAAAGTCTCTAGAACGTTCCCTGAGTGGTTTTATGAAGTCTTAGAAGCAGATTAATTGCTTAAATTGTTGGATTAGATCCATTAATTAATCACAGTTATTGTCGGTCAGGTGTCCTTACATGTGTATATATATATATGTGCATCTCACCATCCTCTCCCTCGCCAGGACTGCTGGGAGGGGGTGAAGGAAGCATTTGCCCAAGGCTTTCATCTCCTAGTGAGCCCCAATAGCGAGGGCTGTATATAGCAGTATTATTTGGGCTGTATATAGCAGTATTATTTGGGCTGTATGTGACAGTATTATTTGGGCTGTGTATAGCAGTATTATTTGGGCTGTATATAGCAGTATTATTTGGGCTGTATATAGCAGTATTATTTGGGCTGTATATAGCAGTATTATTTGGACTGTATTTGACAGTATTATTTGGGCTGTATATAGCAGTATTATTTGGGCTGTATGTGACAGTATTATTTGGGCTGTATATGGCAGTATTATTTGGGCTGTATATGGCAGTATTATTTGGGCTGTATATAGCAGTATTATTTGGACTGTATTTGACAGTATTATTTTGGCTGAGTATACCAGTATTATTTGGGCTGTATGTGACAGTATTATTTGGGCTGTATATGGCAGTATTATTTGGGCTGTATATGGCAGTATTATATGAGCTGTATATAGAAGTATTATTTGGGCTGTATGTGACAGTATTATTTTGGCTGAGTATAGCAGTATTATTTGGGCTGTATATAGCAGTATTATTTGGACTGTATGTGACAGTATTATTTGGGCTGTATATGGCAGTATTATTTGAGCTGTATATAGAAGTATTACTTGGGCTGTATGTGACAGTATTATTTGGGCTGTATATAGCAGTATTATTTGGACTGTATTTGACAGTATTATTTTGGCTGAGTATAACAGTATTATTTGGACTGTATATAGCAGTATTATTTGGGCTGTATATGGCAGTATTATTTGGGCTGTATATAGTAGTATTATTTGGACTGTATTTGACAGTATTATTTTGGCTGAGTACAGCAGTATTATTTGGGCTGTATATAGCAGTATTATTTGGGCTGTATATGGCAGTATTATTTGAGCTGTATATAGAAGTATTATTTGGGCTGTATGTGACAGTATTATTTGGGCTGTATATAGCAGTATTATTTGGACTGTATTTGACAGTATTATTTTGGCTGATTATAGCAGTATTATTTGGGCTGTATGTGACAGTATTATTTGGGCTGTATGTGACAGTATTATTTGGACTGTATTTGACAGTATTATTTTGGCTGAGTATAGCAGTATTATTTGGGCTGTATGTGACAGTATTATTTGGGCTGTATATAGCAGTATTATTTGGACTGTATTTGACAGTATTATTTTGGCTGAGTATAGCAGTATTATTTGGGCTGTATGTGACAGTATTATTTGGGCTGTATATAGCAGTATTATTTGGACTGTATTTGACAGTATTATTTTGGCTGAGTATAGCAGTATTATTTGGGCTGTATGTGACAGTATTATTTGGGCTGTATGTGACAGTATTATTTGGGCTGTATATAGCAGTATTAATTGGGCTGTATGTGACAGAATTATTTGGGCTGTATGTGACAGAATTATTTGGGCTGTATATAGCAGTATTATTTGGGCTGTATATAGCAGTATTATTTGGGCTGTATGTAGCAGTATTATTTGGGCTGTATGTGACAGAATTATTTGGGCTGTATGTGACAGAATTATTTGGGCTGTATGTGACAGAATTATTTGGGCTGTATATAGCAGTATTATTTGGGCTGTATATAGCAGTATTATTTGGGCTGTATGTGACAATATTATTTGGGCTGTATATAGCAGTATTATTTGAGCTGTATATGGCAGTATTATTTGGGCTGTATGTGACAGTATTATTTGGGCTGTATATAGCAGTATTATTTGGGCTGTATATAGCAGTATTATTTGGGCTGTATGTAGCAGTATTATTTGAGCTGTATGTGACAGTACTATTTGAGCTGTATATGGCAGTATTATTTGGGCTGTATGTGACAGTATTATTTGGGCTGTATGTAGCAGTATTATTTGAGCTGTATGTGACAGTATTATTTTGGCTGTATATAGCAGTATTATTTGGGCTGTATATGGCAGTATTATTTGAGCTGTATGTGACAGTATTATTTGGGCTGTATATAGCAGTATTATTTGGGCTGTATATGGCAGTATTATTTGAGCTGTATATAGAAGTATTATTTTGGCTGTATGTGACAGTATTATTTGGGCTGTATGTGACAGTATTATTTGGGCTGTATATGGCAGTATTATTTGGGCTGTATATGGCAGTATTATTTGAGCTGTATATAGAAGTATTATTTGGGCTGTATATGGCAGTTTTATTTGAGCTGTATGTGACAGTATTATTTGGGCTGTATATAGCAGTATTATTTGGGCTGTATGTGACAGTATTATTTGGGCTGTATATAGCAGTATTATTTGGGCTGTATATGGCAGTATTATTTGGGCTGTATGTGACAGTATTATTTGGGCTGTATATGGCAGTATTATTTGAGCTGTATATGGCAGTATTATTTGGGCTGCATGTGACAGTATTATTTGGGATGTATATGGCAGTATTATTTGAGCTGTATATAGAAGTATTATTTGGGCTGTATGTGACAGTATTATTTGGGCTGTATGTAGCAGTATTATTTGGACTGCATTTGACAGTATTATTTTGGCTGAGTATAGCAGTATTATTTGGGCTGTATATAGCAGTATTATTTGGACTGTATTTGACAGTATTATTTTGGCTGAGTATAGCAGTATTATTTGGGCTGTATGTGACAGTATTATTTGGGCTGTATGTGACAGTATTATTTGGGCTGTATATAGCAGTATTATTTGGACTGTATTTGACAGTATTATTTTGGCTGAGTATAGCAGTATTATTTGAGCTGTATTTGACAGTATTATTTGGACTGTATTTGACAGTATTATTTTGGCTGAGGATAGCAGTATTATTTGGGCTGTATATAGCAGTATTATTTGGACTGTATTTGACAGTATTATTTTGGCTGAGTATAGCAGTATTATTTGGGCTGTATATAGCAGTATTATTTGGACTGTATTTGACAGTATTATTTTGGCTGAGGATAGCAGTATTATTTGAGCTGTATATAGCAGTATTATTTGGACTGTATTTGACAGTATTATTTTGGCTGAGTATAGCAGTATTATTTGAGCTGTATTTGACAGTATTATTTGGGCTGTATGTAGTAGTATTATTTGGGCTGTATGTGACAGTATTATTTGGACTGTATTTGACAGTATTATTTTTGCTGAGCATAGCAGTATTATTTGGGCTGTATGTGACAGTATTATTTGGGCTGTATATGGCAGTATTATTTGGGCTGTATGTGACAGTATTATTTGGGCTGTATATAGCAGTATTATTTGGACTGTATTTGACAGCATTATTTTGGCTGAGTATAGCTGTATTATTTGAGCTGTATGTGACAGTATTATTTGGGCTGTATGTGACAGTATTATTTGGGCTGTATATGGCAGTATTATTTGGGCTGTATATAGCAGTATTATTTGGGCTGTATGTGACAGTATTATTTGGGCTGTATGTGACAGTATTATTTGGGCTGTATATAGCAGTATTATTTGGACTGTATTTGACGGTATTATTTTGGCTGAGTATAGCAGTATTATTTGGGCTGTATGTGACAGTATTATTTGGGCTGTGTAAAGCAGTATTATTTGGGCTGTATATAGCAGTATTATTTGAGCTGTATATGGCAGTATTATTTGGGCTGTATATGGCAGTATTATTTGGGCTGTATATAGCAGTATTATTTGGGCTGTATGTGACAGTATTATTTGGGCTGTATGTGACAGTATTATTTGGGCTGTATGTGACAGTATTATTTGGGCTGTATATAGCAGTATTATTTGGACTGTATTTGACGGTATTATTTTGGCTGAGTATAGCAGTATTATTTGGGCTGTATGTGACAGTATTATTTGGGCTGTGTAAAGCAGTGTTATTTGGGCTGTATATAGCAGTATTATTTGAGCTGTATATGGCAGTATTATTTGGGCTGTATGTGACAGTATTATTTGGGCTGTATATAGCAGTATTATTTGGGCTGTATATGGCAGTATTATTTGGGCTGTATGTGACAGTATTATTTGGGCTGTATATAGCAGTATTATTTGGTCTGTATGTGACAGTATTATTTGGGCTGTATGTGACAGTATTATTTGGGCTGTATGTGACAGTATTATTTGGGCTGTATATAGCAGTATTATTTGGGCTGTATATAGCAGTATTATTTGGGCTGTATATAGCAGTATTATTTGGACTGTATTTGACAGTATTATTTTGGCTGAGTATAGCAGTATTATTTGGGCTGTATGTGACAGTATTATTTGGGCTGTATATAGCAGTATTATTTGGGCTGTATATAGCAGTATTATTTGAGCTGTATATGGCAGTATTATTTGGGCTGTATATAGCAGTATTATTTTGGCTGAGTATAGCAGTATTATTTGGGCTGTATATAGCAGTATTATTTGGGCTGTATATAGCAGTATTATTTGGACTGTATTTGACAGTATTATTTTGGCTGAGTATAGCAGTATTATTTGGACTGTATTTGACAGTATTATTTTGGCTGAGTATAGCAGTATTATTTGGGCTGTATGTGACAGTATTATTTGGGCTGTGTAAAGCAATATTATTTGGGCTGTATATAGCAGTATTATTTGAGCTATATATGGCAGTATTTTTTGGGCTGTATATAGAAGTATTATTTGGGCTGTATGTAGCAGTATTATTTGAGCTGTATGTGACAGTATTATTTGAGCTGTATATGGCAGTATTATTTGAGCTGCATGTGACAGTATTATTTTGGCTGTATATAGAAGTATTATTTGGGCTGTATGTAGCAGTATTATTTGGGCTGTATGTGACAGTATTATTTGGGCTGTATATAGCAGTATTATTTGAGCTGCATGTGACAGTATTATTTTGGCTGTATATAGAAGTATTATTTGGGCTGTATGTAGCAGTATTATTTGGGCTGTATGTAGCAGTATTATTTGAGCTGCATGTGACAGTATTATTTTGGCTGTATATAGAAGTATTATTTGGGCTGTATGTAGCAGTATTATTTGGGCTGTATGTGACAGTATTATTTGGGCTGTATATAGCAGTATTATTTGGGCTGTATATGGCAGTATTATTTGGTCTGTATGTGACAGTATTATTTGGTCTGTATATGGCAGTATTATTTGGTCTGTATGTGACAGTATTATTTGGGCTGTATATGGCAGTATTATTTGGGCTGTATATAGCAGTATTATTTGGTCTGTATGTGACAGTATTATTTATGCTGTTTGTAGCAGTATTCTTTAGTCTGTATGTGACAGTATTATTTTGGCTGTATATAGAAGTATAATTTGGGCTGTATATAGCAGTATTATTTGGGCTGTATGTGACAGTATTATTTGGGCTGTATGTGACAGTATTATTTGGGCTGTATGTAGCAGTATTATTTGGGCTGTATGGTGCAGTATTATTTGAGCTGTATGGTGCAGTATTATTTGAGCTGTATGTGACAGTATTATTTGGGCTGTATATGGCAGTATTATTTGGGCTGTATGTGACAGTATTATTTGGGCTGTATGTAGCAGTATTATTTGGGCTGTATGGTGCAGTATTATTTGAGCTGTATGTGACAGTATTATTTGAGCTGTATGTGACAGTATTATTTGGTTCTGTATAGCCGTATTATTTGAGCTGTATGTGACAGTATTATTTGGGCTGTATGTAGCAGTATTTGGGCTGTATGTACCAGTATTATTTGAGCCGTATATGGCAGTATTATTTGGGCTGTATGTGACAGTATTATTTGGGCTGTACATGGCAGTATTATTTGGGCTGTACATGGCAGTATTATTTGGTCTGTATGTGACAGTATTATTTGGGCTGTATGTGACAGTATTATTTGGGCTGTATATGGCAGTATTATTTGAGCTGTATATAGAAGTATTATTTGGGCTGTATGTGACAGTATTATTTGGGCTGTATGTAGCAGTATTATTTGGACTGTATTTGACAGTATTATTTTGGCTGAGTATAGCAGTATTATTTGGGCTGTATATAGCAGTATTATTTGGACTGTATTTGACAGTATTATTTTGGCTGAGTATAGCAGTATTATTTGGGCTGTATGTGACAGTATTATTTGGGCTGTATGTGACAGTATTATTTGGGCTTTATATAGCAGTATTATTTGGACTGTATTTGACAGTATTATTTTGGCTGAGTATAGCAGTATTATTTGAGCTGTATATAGCAGTATTATTTGGACTGTATTTGACAGTATTATTTTGGCTGAGTATAGCAGTATTATTTGAGCTGTATTTGACAGTATTATTTGGGCTGTATGTAGTAGTATTATTTGGGCTGTATGTGACAGTATTATTTGGGCTGTATATAGCAGTATTACTTGGACTGTATTTGACAGTATTATTTTGGCTGAGTATAGCAGTATTATTTGGGCTGTATATAGCAGTATTATTTGGACTGTATTTGACAGTATTATTTTTGCTGAGCATAGCAGTATTATTTGGGCTGTATGTGACAGTATTATTTGGGCTGTATGTGACAGTATTATTTGGGCTGTATATAGCAGTATTATTTGGACTGTATTTGACAGTATTATTTTGGCTGAGTATAGCAGTATTATTTGGGCTGTATGTGACAGTATTATTTGGGCTGTATATAGCAGTATTATTTGGACTGTATTTGACAGTATTATTTTGGCTGAGTATAGCAGTATTATTTGAGCTGTATGTGACAGTATTATTTGGGCTGTATGTGACAGTATTATTTGGGCTGTATATAGCAGTATTAATTGGGCTGTATGTGACAGTATTATTTGGGCTGTATGTGACAGAATTATTTGGGCTGTATATAGCAGTATTATTTGGACTGTATTTGACAGTATTATTTTGGCTGTATATAGCAGTATTATTTGGACTGTATTTGACAGTATTATTTTGGCTGAGTATAGCAGTATTATTTGGGCTGTATGTGACAGTATTATTTGGGCTGTATGTGACAGTATTATTTGGGCTGTATATAGCAGTATTATTTGGACTGTATTTGACAGTATTATTTTGGCTGAGTATAGCAGTATTATTTGGGCTGTGTAAAGCAGTATTATTTGGGCTGTATATAGCAGTATTATTTGAGCTGTATATGGCAGTATTATTTGGGCTGTATGTGACAGTATTATTTGGGCTGTATATAGCAGTATTATTTGGGCTGTATATGGCAGTATTATTTGGGCTGTATATAGCAGTATTATTTGGGCTGTATGTAGCAGTATTATTTGAGATGTATGTGAAAGTATTATTTGAGCTGTATATGGCAGTATTATTTGGGCTGTATGTGACAGTATTATTTGGGCTGTATGTAGCAGTATTATTTGAGCTGTATGTGACAGTATTATTTTGGCTGTATATAGCAGTATTATTTGGGCTGTATATGGCAGTATTATTTGAGCTGTATGTGACAGTATTATTTGGGCTGTATATAGCAGTATTATTTGGGCTGTATATGGCAGTATTATTTGAGCTGTATATAGAAGTATTATTTTGGCTGTATGTGACAGTATTATTTGGGCTGTATGTGACAGTATTATTTGGGCTGTATATGGCAGTATTATTTGGGCTGTATGTGACAGTATTATTTGGGCTGTATGTGACAGTATTATTTGGGCTGTATATAGCAGTATTATTTGGACTGTATTTGACAGTATTATTTTGGCTGAGTATAGCAGTATTATTTGGGCTGTATGTGACAGTATTATTTGGGCTGTGTAAAGCAGTATTATTTGGGCTGTATATAGCAGTATTATTTGAGCTGTATATGGCAGTATTATTTGGGCTTTATGTGACAGTATTATTTGGGCTGTATATAGCAGTATTATTTGGGCTGTATATGGCAGTATTATTTGGGCTGTATGTGACAGTATTATTTGGGCTGTATGTAGCAGTATTATTTGGACTGTATTTGACAGTATTATTTTGGCTGAGTATAACAGTATTATTTGGGCTGTATATAGCAGTATTATTTGGACTGTATTTGACAGTATTATTTTGGCTGAGTAGAGCAGTATTATTTGAGCTGTATATAGCAGTATTATTTGGACTGTATTTGACAGTATTATTTTGGCTGAGTATAGCAGTATTATTTGAGCTGTATATAGCAGTATTATTTGGACTGTATTTGACAGTATTATTTTGGCTGAGTATAGCAGTATTATTTGAGCTGTATTTGACAGTATTATTTGGGCTGTATGTAGTAGTATTATTTGGGCTGTATGTGACAGTATTATTTGGGCTGTATATAGCAGTATTACTTGGACTGTATTTGACAGTATTATTTTGGCTGAGTATAGCAGTATTATTTGGGCTGTATATAGCAGTATTATTTGGACTGTATTTGACAGTATTATTTTTGCTGAGCATAGCAGTATTATTTGGGCTGTATGTGACAGTATTATTTGGGCTGTATGTGACAGTATTATTTGGGCTGTATGTGACAGTATTATTTGGGCTGTATATAGCAGTATTATTTGGACTGTATTTGACAGTATTATTTTGGCTGAGTATAGCAGTATTATTTGGGCTGTATGTGACAGTATTAATTGGGCTGTATATAGCAGTATTATTTGGACTGTATTTGACAGTATTATTTTGGCTGAGTATAGCAGTATTATTTGAGCTGTATGTGACAGTATTATTTGGGCTGTATGTGACAGTATTATTTGGGCTGTATATAGCAGTATTAATTGGGCTGTATGTGACAGTATTATTTGGGCTGTATGTGACAGAATTATTTGGGCTGTATGTGACAGTATTATTTGGGCTGTATATAGCAGTATTATTTGGACTGTATTTGACAGTATTATTTTGGCTGAGTATAGCAGTATTATTTGGGCTGTATGTGACAGTATTATTTGGGCTGTGTAAAGCAGTATTATTTGGGCTGTATATAGCAGTATTATTTGAGCTGTATATGGCAGTATTATTTGGGCTGTATGTGACAGTATTATTTGGGCTGTATATAGCAGTATTATTTGGGCTGTATATGGCAGTATTATTTGGGCTGTATATAGCAGTATTATTTGGGCTGTATGTAGCAGTATTATTTGAGATGTATGTGAAAGTATTATTTGAGCTGTATATGGCAGTATTATTTGGGCTGTATGTGACAGTATTATTTGGGCTGTATGTAGCAGTATTATTTGAGTTGTATGTGACAGTATTATTTTGGCTGTATATAGCAGTATTATTTGGGCTGTATATGGCAGTATTATTTGAGCTGTATGTGACAGTATTATTTGGGCTGTATATAGCAGTATTATTTGGGCTGTATATGGCAGTATTATTTGAGCTGTATATAGAAGTATTATTTTGGCTGTATGTGACAGTATTATTTGGGCTGTATGTGACAGTATTATTTGGGCTGTATATGGCAGTATTATTTGGGCTGTATATGGCAGTTTTATTTGGGCTGTATATGGCAGTTTTATTTGGGCTGTATATGGCAGTTTTATTTGAGCTGTATGTGACAGTATTATTTAGGCTGTATATAGCAGTATTATTTGGGCTGTATGTGACAGTATTATTTGGGCTGTATATAGCAGTATTATTTGGGCTGTATATGGCAGTATTATTTGGGCTGTATGTGACAGTATTATTTGGACTGTATGTGACAGTATTATTTGGGCTGTATATGGCAGTATTATTTGAGCTGTATATAGAAGTATTATTTGGGCTGTATTTGACAGTATTATTTTGGCTGAGTATAGCAGTATTATTTGGGCTGTATATAGCAGTATTATTTGGACTGTATTTGACAGTATTATTTTGGCTGAGTATAGCAGTATTATTTGGGCTGTATGTGACAGTATTATTTGGGCTGTATGTGACAGTATTATTTGGGCTGTATGTGACAGTATTATTTGGGCTGTATATAGCAGTATTATTTGGACTGTATTTGACGGTATTATTTTGGCTGAGTATAGCAGTATTATTTGGGCTGTATGTGACAGTATTATTTGGGCTGTGTAAAGCAGTGTTATTTGGGCTGTATATAGCAGTATTATTTGAGCTGTATATGGCAGTATTATTTGGGCTGTATGTGACAGTATTATTTGGGCTGTATATAGCAGTATTATTTGGGCTGTATATGGCAGTATTATTTGGGCTGTATGTGACAGTATTATTTGGGCTGTATATAGCAGTATTATTTGGTCTGTATGTGACAGTATTATTTGGGCTGTATGTGACAGTATTATTTGGGCTGTATGTGACAGTATTATTTGGGCTGTATATAGCAGTATTATTTGGGTTGTATATAGCAGTATTATTTGGGCTGTATATAGCAGTATTATTTGGACTGTATTTGACAGTATTTTTTTGGCTGAGTATAGCAGTATTATTTGGGCTGTATGTGACAGTATTATTTGGGCTGTATATAGCAGTATTATTTGGGCTGTATATAGCAGTATTATTTGAGCTGTATATGGCAGTATTATTTGGGCTGTATATAGCAGTATTATTTTGGCTGAGTATAGCAGTATTATTTGGGCTGTATATAGCAGTATTATTTGGGCTGTATATAGCAGTATTATTTGGACTGTATTTGACAGTATTATTTTGGCTGAGTATAGCAGTATTATTTGGACTGTATTTGACAGTATTATTTTGGCTGAGTATAGCAGTATTATTTGGGCTGTATGTGACAGTATTATTTGGGCTGTGTAAAGCAATATTATTTGGGCTGTATATAGCAGTATTATTTGAGCTATATATGGCAGTATTTTTTGGGCTGTATATAGAAGTATTATTTGGGCTGTATGTAGCAGTATTATTTGAGCTGTATGTGACAGTATTATTTGAGCTGTATATGGCAGTATTATTTGAGCTGCATGTGACAGTATTATTTTGGCTGTATATAGAAGTATTATTTGGGCTGTATGTAGCAGTATTATTTGGGCTGTATGTGACAGTATTATTTGGGCTGTATATAGCAGTATTATTTGAGCTGCATGTGACAGTATTATTTTGGCTGTATATAGAAGTATTATTTGGGCTGTATGTAGCAGTATTATTTGGGCTGTATGTAGCAGTATTATTTGAGCTGCATGTGACAGTATTATTTTGGCTGTATATAGAAGTATTATTTGGGCTGTATGTAGCAGTATTATTTGGGCTGTATGTGACAGTATTATTTGGGCTGTATATAGCAGTATTATTTGGGCTGTATATGGCAGTATTATTTGGTCTGTATGTGACAGTATTATTTGGTCTGTATATGGCAGTATTATTTGGTCTGTATGTGACAGTATTATTTGGGCTGTATATGGCAGCATTATTTGGGCTGTATATAGCAGTATTATTTGGTCTGTATGTGACAGTATTATTTATGCTGTTTGTAGCAGTATTCTTTAGTCTGTATGTGACAGTATTATTTTGGCTGTATATAGAAGTATAATTTGGGCTGTATATAGCAGTATTATTTGGGCTGTATGTGACAGTATTATTTGGGCTGTATGTGATAGTATTATTTGGGCTGTATGTAGCAGTATTATTTGGGCTGTATGGTGCAGTATTATTTGAGCTGTATGTGACAGTATTATTTGAGCTGTATGTGACAGTATTATTTGGTTCTGTATAGCCGTATTATTTGGGCTGTATGTGACAGTATCATTTGAGCTGTATGTGACAGTATTATTTGGGCTGTATGTAGCAGTATTTGGGCTGTATGTACCAGTATTATTTGAGCCGTATATGGCAGTATTATTTGGGCTGTATGTGACAGTATTATTTGGGCTGTACATGGCAGTATTATTTGGGCTGTACATGGCAGTATTATTTGGTCTGTATGTGACAGTATTATTTGGGCTGTATGTGACAGTATTATTTGGGCTGTATATGGCAGTATTATTTGAGCTGTATATAGAAGTATTATTTGGGCTGTATGTGACAGTATTATTTGGGCTGTATGTAGCAGTATTATTTGGACTGTATTTGACAGTATTATTTTGGCTGAGTATAGCAGTATTATTTGGGCTGTATATAGCAGTATTATTTGGACTGTATTTGACAGTATTATTTTGGCTGAGTATAGCAGTATTATTTGGGCTGTATGTGACAGTATTATTTGGGCTGTATGTGACAGTATTATTTGGGCTTTATATAGCAGTATTATTTGGACTGTATTTGACAGTATTATTTTGGCTGAGTATAGCAGTATTATTTGAGCTGTATATAGCAGTATTATTTGGACTGTATTTGACAGTATTATTTTGGCTGAGTATAGCAGTATTATTTGAGCTGTATATAGCAGTATTATTTGGACTGTATTTGACAGTATTATTTTGGCTGAGTATAGCAGTATTATTTGGGCTGTATGTAGTAGTATTATTTGGGCTGTATGTGACAGTATTATTTGGGCTGTATATAGCAGTATTACTTGGACTGTATTTGACAGTATTATTTTGGCTGAGTATAGCAGTATTATTTGGGCTGTATATAGCAGTATTATTTGGACTGTATTTGACAGTATTATTTTTGCTGAGCATAGCAGTATTATTTGGGCTGTATGTGACAGTATTATTTGGGCTGTATGTGACAGTATTATTTGGGCTGTATATAGCAGTATTATTTGGACTGTATTTGACAGTATTATTTTGGCTGAGTATAGCAGTATTATTTGGGCTGTATGTGACAGTATTATTTGGGCTGTATATAGCAGTATTATTTGGACTGTATTTGACAGTATTATTTTGGCTGAGTATAGCAGTATTATTTGAGCTGTATGTGACAGTATTATTTGGGCTGTATGTGACAGTATTATTTGGGCTGTATATAGCAGTATTAATTGGGCTGTATGTGACAGTATTATTTGGGCTGTATGTGACAGAATTATTTGGGCTGTATATAGCAGTATTATTTGGACTGTATTTGACAGTATTATTTTGGCTGTATATAGCAGTATTATTTGGACTGTATTTGACAGTATTATTTTGGCTGAGTATAGCAGTATTATTTGGGCTGTATGTGACAGTATTATTTGGGCTGTATGTGACAGTATTATTTGGGCTGTATATAGCAGTATTATTTGGACTGTATTTGACAGTATTATTTTGGCTGAGTATAGCAGTATTATTTGGGCTGTGTAAAGCAGTATTATTTGGGCTGTATATAGCAGTATTATTTGAGCTGTATATGGCAGTATTATTTGGGCTGTATGTGACAGTATTATTTGGGCTGTATATAGCAGTATTATTTGGGCTGTATATGGCAGTATTATTTGGGCTGTATATAGCAGTATTATTTGGGCTGTATGTAGCAGTATTATTTGAGCTGTATATGGCAGTATTATTTGGGCTGTATGTGACAGTATTATTTGGGCTGTATGTAGCAGTATTATTTGAGCTGTATGTGACAGTATTATTTTGGCTGTATATAGCAGTATTATTTGGGCTGTATATGGCAGTATTATTTGAGCTGTATGTGACAGTATTATTTGGGCTGTATATAGCAGTATTATTTGGGCTGTATATGGCAGTATTATTTGAGCTGTATATAGAAGTATTATTTTGGCTGTATGTGACAGTATTATTTGGGCTGTATGTGACAGTATTATTTGGGCTGTATATGGCAGTATTATTTGGGCTGTTTGTGACAGTATTATTTGGGCTGTATGTGACAGTATTATTTGGGCTGTATATAGCAGTATTATTTGGACTGTATTTGACAGTATTATTTTGGCTGAGTATAGCAGTATTATTTGGGCTGTATGTGACAGTATTATTTGGGCTGTGTAAAGCAGTATTATTTGGGCTGTATATAGCAGTATTATTTGAGCTGTATATGGCAGTATTATTTGGGCTTTATGTGACAGTATTATTTGGGCTGTATATAGCAGTATTATTTGGGCTGTATATGGCAGTATTATTTGGGCTGTATGTGACAGTATTATTTGAGCTGTATGTGACAGTATTATTTGGTTCTGTATAGCCGTATTATTTGGGCTGTATGTGACAGTATCATTTGAGCTGTATGTGACAGTATTATTTGGGCTGTATGTAGCAGTATTTGGGCTGTATGTACCAGTATTATTTGAGCCGTATATGGCAGTATTATTTGGGCTGTATGTGACAGTATTATTTGGGCTGTACATGGCAGTATTATTTGGGCTGTACATGGCAGTATTATTTGGTCTGTATGTGACAGTATTATTTGGGCTGTATGTGACAGTATTATTTGGGCTGTATATGGCAGTATTATTTGAGCTGTATATAGAAGTATTATTTGGGCTGTATGTGACAGTATTATTTGGGCTGTATGTAGCAGTATTATTTGGACTGTATTTGACAGTATTATTTTGGCTGAGTATAGCAGTATTATTTGGGCTGTATATAGCAGTATTATTTGGACTGTATTTGACAGTATTATTTTGGCTGAGTATAGCAGTATTATTTGGGCTGTATGTGACAGTATTATTTGGGCTGTATGTGACAGTATTATTTGGGCTTTATATAGCAGTATTATTTGGACTGTATTTGACAGTATTATTTTGGCTGAGTATAGCAGTATTATTTGAGCTGTATATAGCAGTATTATTTGGACTGTATTTGACAGTATTATTTTGGCTGAGTATAGCAGTATTATTTGAGCTGTATATAGCAGTATTATTTGGACTGTATTTGACAGTATTATTTTGGCTGAGTATAGCAGTATTATTTGGGCTGTATGTAGTAGTATTATTTGGGCTGTATGTGACAGTATTATTTGGGCTGTATATAGCAGTATTACTTGGACTGTATTTGACAGTATTATTTTGGCTGAGTATAGCAGTATTATTTGGGCTGTATATAGCAGTATTATTTGGACTGTATTTGACAGTATTATTTTTGCTGAGCATAGCAGTATTATTTGGGCTGTATGTGACAGTATTATTTGGGCTGTATGTGACAGTATTATTTGGGCTGTATATAGCAGTATTATTTGGACTGTATTTGACAGTATTATTTTGGCTGAGTATAGCAGTATTATTTGGGCTGTATGTGACAGTATTATTTGGGCTGTATATAGCAGTATTATTTGGACTGTATTTGACAGTATTATTTTGGCTGAGTATAGCAGTATTATTTGAGCTGTATGTGACAGTATTATTTGGGCTGTATGTGACAGTATTATTTGGGCTGTATATAGCAGTATTAATTGGGCTGTATGTGACAGTATTATTTGGGCTGTATGTGACAGAATTATTTGGGCTGTATATAGCAGTATTATTTGGACTGTATTTGACAGTATTATTTTGGCTGTATATAGCAGTATTATTTGGACTGTATTTGACAGTATTATTTTGGCTGAGTATAGCAGTATTATTTGGGCTGTATGTGACAGTATTATTTGGGCTGTATATAGCAGTATTATTTGGACTGTATTTGACAGTATTATTTTGGCTGAGTATAGCAGTATTATTTGGGCTGTGTAAAGCAGTATTATTTGGGCTGTATATAGCAGTATTATTTGAGCTGTATATGGCAGTATTATTTGGGCTGTATGTGACAGTATTATTTGGGCTGTATATAGCAGTATTATTTGGGCTGTATATGGCAGTATTATTTGGGCTGTATATAGCAGTATTATTTGGGCTGTATGTAGCAGTATTATTTGAGATGTATGTGAAAGTATTATTTGAGCTGTATATGGCAGTATTATTTGTGCTGTATGTGACAGTATTATTTGGGCTGTATGTAGCAGTATTATTTGAGCTGTATGTGACAGTATTATTTTGGCTGTATATAGCAGTATTATTTGGGCTGTATATGGCAGTATTATTTGAGCTGTATGTGACAGTATTATTTGGGCTGTATATAGCAGTATTATTTGGGCTGTATATGGCAGTATTATTTGAGCTGTATATAGAAGTATTATTTTGGCTGTATGTGACAGTATTATTTGGGCTGTATGTGACAGTATTATTTGGGCTGTATATGGCAGTATTATTTGGGCTGTATGTGACAGTATTATTTGGGCTGTATGTGACAGTATTATTTGGGCTGTATATAGCAGTATTATTTGGACTGTATTTGACAGTATTATTTTGGCTGAGTATAGCAGTATTATTTGGGCTGTATGTGACAGTATTATTTGGGCTGTGTAAAGCAGTATTATTTGGGCTGTATATAGCAGTATTATTTGAGCTGTATATGGCAGTATTATTTGGGCTTTATGTGACAGTATTATTTGGGCTGTATATAGCAGTATTATTTGGGCTGTATATGGCAGTATTATTTGGGCTGTATGTGACAGTATTATTTGGGCTGTATGTAGCAGTATTATTTGGACTGTATTTGACAGTATTATTTTGGCTGAGTATAACAGTATTATTTGGGCTGTATATAGCAGTATTATTTGGACTGTATTTGACAGTATTATTTTGGCTGAGTATAGCAGTATTATTTGAGCTGTATATAGCAGTATTATTTGGACTGTATTTGACAGTATTATTTTGGCTGAGTATAGCAGTATTATTTGAGCTGTATATAGCAGTATTATTTGGACTGTATTTGACAGTATTATTTTCGCTGAGTATAGCAGTATTATTTGAGCTGTATTTGACAGTATTATTTGGGCTGTATGTAGTAGTATTATTTGGGCTGTATGTGACAGTATTATTTGGGCTGTATATAGCAGTATTACTTGGACTGTATTTGACAGTATTATTTTGGCTGAGTATAGCAGTATTATTTGGGCTGTATATAGCAGTATTATTTGGACTGTATTTGACAGTATTATTTTTGCTGAGCATAGCAGTATTATTTGGGCTGTATGTGACAGTATTATTTGGGCTGTATGTGACAGTATTATTTGGGCTGTATATAGCAGTATTATTTGGACTGTATTTGACAGTATTATTTTGGCTGAGTATAGCAGTATTATTTGGGCTGTATGTGACAGTATTAATTGGGCTGTATATAGCAGTATTATTTGGACTGTATTTGACAGTATTATTTTGGCTGAGTATAGCAGTATTATTTGAGCTGTATGTGACAGTATTATTTGGGCTGTATGTGACAGTATTATTTGGGCTGTATATAGCAGTATTAATTGGGCTGTATGTGACAGTATTATTTGGGCTGTATGTGACAGAATTATTTGGGCTGTATGTGACAGTATTATTTGGGCTGTATATAGCAGTATTATTTGGACTGTATTTGACAGTATTATTTTGGCTGAGTATAGCAGTATTATTTGGGCTGTATGTGACAGTATTATTTGGGCTGTGTAAAGCAGTATTATTTGGGCTGTATATAGCAGTATTATTTGAGCTGTATATGGCAGTATTATTTGGGCTGTATGTGACAGTATTATTTGGGCTGTATATAGCAGTATTATTTGGGCTGTATATGGCAGTATTATTTGGGCTGTATATAGCAGTATTATTTGGGCTGTATGTAGCAGTATTATTTGAGATGTATGTGAAAGTATTATTTGAGCTGTATATGGCAGTATTATTTGGGCTGTATGTGACAGTATTATTTGGGCCGTATGTAGCAGTATTATTTGAGTTGTATGTGACAGTATTATTTTGGCTGTATATAGCAGTATTATTTGGGCTGTATATGGCAGTATTATTTGAGCTGTATGTGACAGTATTATTTGGGCTGTATATAGCAGTATTATTTGGGCTGTATATGGCAGTATTATTTGAGCTGTATATAGAAGTATTATTTTGGCTGTATGTGACAGTATTATTTGGGCTGTATGTGACAGTATTATTTGGGCTGTATATGGCAGTATTATTTGAGCTGTATATAGAAGTATTATTTGGGCTGTATATGGCAGTTTTATTTGGGCTGTATATGGCAGTTTTATTTGAGCTGTATGTGACAGTATTATTTAGGCTGTATATAGCAGTATTATTTGGGCTGTATGTGACAGTATTATTTGGGCTGTATATAGCAGTATTATTTGGGCTGTATATGGCAGTATTATTTGGGCTGTATGTGACAGTATTATTTGGACTGTATGTGACAGTATTATTTGGGCTGTATATGGCAGTATTATTTGAGCTGTATATAGAAGTATTATTTGGGCTGTATTTGACAGTATTATTTTGGCTGAGTATAGCAGTATTATTTGGGCTGTATGTGACAGTATTATTTGGGCTGTATGTGACAGTATTATTTGGGCTGTATGTAGCAGTATTATTTGGACTGTATTTGACAGTATTATTTTGGCTGAGTATAGCAGTATTATTTGGGCTGTATATAGCAGTATTATTTGGACTGTATTTGACAGTATTATTTTGGCTGAGTATAGCAGTATTATTTGGGCTGTATGTGACAGTATTATTTGGGCTGTATGTGACAGTATTATTTGGGCTGTATATAGCAGTATTATTTGGACTGTATTTGACAGTATTATTTTGGCTGAGTATAGCAGTATTATTTGAGCTGTATATAGCAGTATTATTTGGACTGTATTTGACAGTATTATTTTGGCTGAGTATAGCAGTATTATTTGAGCTGTATATAGCAGTATTATTTGGACTGCATTTGACAGTATTATTTTGGCTGAGTATAGCAGTATTATTTGAGCTGTATTTGACAGCATTATTTGGGCTGTATGTAGTAGTATTATTTGGGCTGTATGTGACAGTATTATTTGGGCTGTATATAGCAGTATTACTTGGACTGTATTTGACAGTATTATTTTGGCTGAGTATAGCAGTATTATTTGGGCTGTATATAGCAGTATTATTTGGACTGTATTTGACAGTATTATTTTTGCTGAGCATAGCAGTATTATTTGGGCTGTATGTGACAGTATTATTTGGGCTGTATGTGACAGTATTATTTGGGCTGTATATAGCAGTATTATTTGGACTGTATTTGACAGTATTATTTTGGCTGAGTATAGCAGTATTATTTGAGCTGCATGTGACAGTATTATTTGGGCTGTATGTGACAGTATTATTTGGGCTGTATATGGCAGTATTATTTGGGCTGTATGTGACAGTATTATTTGGGCTGTATGTGACAGTATTATTTGGGCTGTATATAGCAGTATTATTTGGACTGTATTTGACAGTATTATTTTGGCTGAGTATAGCAGTATTATTTGGGCTGTATGTGACAGTATTATTTGGGCTGTGTAAAGCAGTATTATTTGGGCTGTATATAGCAGTATTATTTGAGCTGTATATGGCAGTATTATTTGGGCTTTATGTGACAGTATTATTTGGGCTGTATATAGCAGTATTATTTGGGCTGTATATGGCAGTATTATTTGGGCTGTATGTGACAGTATTATTTGGGCTGTATATAGCAGTATTATTTGGTCTGTATGTGACAGTATTATTTGGGCTGTATGTGACAGTATTATTTGGGCTGTATATAGCAGTATTATTTGGGCTGTATATAGCAGTATTATTTGGGCTGTATATAGCAGTATTATTTGGACTGTATTTGACAGTATTATTTTGGCTGAGTATAGGAGTATTATTTGGGCTGTATGTGACAGTATTATTTGGGCTGTATATAGCAGTATTATTTGGGCTGTATATAGCAGTATTATTTGAGCTGTATATGTCAGTATTATTTGGGCTGTATATAGCAGTATTATTTTGGCTGAGTATAGCAGTATTATTTGGGCTGTATATAGCAGTATTATTTGGGCTGTATATAGCAGTATTATTTGGACTGTATTTGACAGTATTATTTTGGCTGAGTACAGCAGTATTATTTGGACTGTATTTGACAGTATTATTTTGGCTGAGTATAGCAGTATTATTTGGGCTGTATGTGACAGTATTATTTGGGCTGTGTAAAGCAGTATTATTTGGGCTGTATATAGCAGTATTTTTTGAGCTGTATATGGCAGTATTATTTGGGCTGTATATAGAAGTATTATTTGGGCTGTATGTAGCAGTATTATTTGAGCTGTATGTGACAGTATTATTTGAGCTGTATATGGCAGTATTATTTGGGCTGTATGTGACAGTATTATTTGGGCTGTATATGGCAGTATTATTTGAGCTGTATATAGAAGTATTATTTGGGCTGTATGTGACAGTATTATTTGGGCTGTATGTAGCAGTATTATTTGGACTGTATTTGACAGTATTATTTTGGCTGAGTATAGCAGTATTATTTGGGCTGTATATAGCAGTATTATTTGGACTGTATTTGACAGTATTATTTTGGCTGAGTATAGCAGTATTATTTGGGCTGTATGTGACAGTATTATTTGGGCTGTATGTGACAGTATTATTTGGGCTGTATATAGCAGTATTATTTGGACTGTATTTGACAGTATTATTTTGGCTGAGTATAGCAGTATTATTTGAGCTGTATATAGCAGTATTATTTGGACTGTATTTGACAGTATTATTTTGGCTGAGTATAGCAGTATTATTTGAGCTGTATATAGCAGTATTATTTGGACTGTATTTGACAGTATTATTTTGGCTGAGTATACCAGTATTATTTGAGCTGTATTTGACAGTATTATTTGGGCTGTATGTAGTAGTATTATTTGGGCTATATGTGACAGTATTATTTGGGCTGTATATAGCAGTATTACTTGGACTGTATTTGACAGTATTATTTTGGCTGAGTATAGCAGTATTATTTGGGCTGTATATAGCAGTATTATTTGGACTGTATTTGACAGTATTATTTTTGCTGAGCATAGCAGTATTATTTGGGCTGTATGTGACAGTATTATTTGGGCTGTATATAGCAGTATTATTTGGACTGTATTTGACAGTATTATTTTGGCTGAGTATAGCTGTATTATTTGAGCTGTATGTGACAGTATTATTTGGGCTGTATGTGACAGTATTATTTGGGCTGTATATGGCAGTATTATTTGGGCTGTATATAGCAGTATTATTTGGGCTGTATGTGACAGTATTATTTGGGCTGTATGTGACAGTATTATTTGGGCTGTATGTGACAGTATTATTTGGGCTGTATATAGCAGTATTATTTGGACTGTATTTGACAGTATTATTTTGGCTGAGTATAGCAGTATTATTTGGGCTGTATGTGACAGTATTATTTGGGCTGTGTAAAGCAGTATTATTTGGGCTGTATATAGCAGTATTATTTGAGCTGTATATGGCAGTATTATTTGAGCTGTATGTGACAGTATTATTTGGGCTGTATATAGCAGTATTATTTGGGCTGTATATGGCAGTATTATTTGGGCTGTATGTGACAGTATTATTTGGGCTGTATATAGCAGTATTATTTGGTCTGTATGTGACAGTATTATTTGGGCTGTATGTGACAGTATTATTTGAGCTGTATGTGACAGTATTATTTGGGCTGTATATAGCAGTATTATTTGGACTGTATTTGACAGTATTATTTTGGCTGAGTATAGCAGTATTATTTGGGCTGTATGTGACAGTATTATTTGGGCTGTATATAGCAGTATTATTTGGGCTGTATATAGCAGTATTATTTGAGCTGTATATGGCAGTATTATTTGGGCTGTATATAGCAGTATTATTTTGGCTGAGTATAGCAGTATTATTTGAGCTGTATATAGCAGTATTATTTGGACTGTATTTGACAGTATTATTTTGGCTGAGTATAGCAGTATTATTTGGACTGTATTTGACAGTATTATTTTGGCTGAGTATAGCAGTATTATTTGGGCTGTATGTGACAGTATTATTTGGGCTGTGTAAAGCAGTATTATTTGGGCTGTATATAGCAGTATTATTTGAGCTATATATGGCAGTATTATTTGGGCTGTATATAGAAGTATTATTTGGGCTGTATGTAGCAGTATTATTTGAGCTGTATGTGACAGTATTATTTGAGCTGTATATGGCAGTATTATTTGGGCTGTATGTGACAGTATTATTTGGGCTGTATGTAGCAGTATTATTTGAGCTGCATGTGTCAGTATTATTTTGGCTGTATATAGAAGTATTATTTGGGCTGTATGTAGCAGTATTATTTGGGCTGTATGTGACAGTATTATTTGGGCTGTATATAGCAGTATTATTTGGGCTGTATATGGCAGTATTATTTGGTCTGTATGTGACAGTATTATTTGGTCTGTATATGGCAGTATTATTTGGTCTGTATGTGACAGTATTATTTGGGCTGTATATGGCAGTATTATTTGGGCTGTATATAGCAGTATTATTTGGTCTGTATGTGACAGTATTATTTGGGCTGTTTGTAGCAGTATTCTTTAGTCTGTATGTGACAGTATTATTTTGGCTGTATACAGAAGTATAATTTGGGCTGTATATAGCAGTATTATTTGGGCTGTATGTGACAGTATTATTTGGGCTGTATGTGACAGTATTATTTGGGCTGTATGTAGCAGTATTATTTGGGCTGTATGTGACAGTATTATTTGAGCTGTATGTGACAGTATTATTTGGTTCTGTATAGCCGTATTATTTGGGCTGTATGTGACAGTATCATTTGGGCTGTATGTAGCAGTATTATTTGGGCTGTATGTAGCAGTATTATTTGAGCTGTATGTGACAGTATTATTTTGGCTGTATGTAGCAGTATTATTTGGGCTGTATGTAGCAGTATTATTTGGGCTGTATGTGACAGTATTATTTGGGCTGTACATGGCAGTATTATTTGGGCTGTATATGGCAGTATTATTTGGTCTGTATGTGACAGTATTATTTGGGCTGTATGTGACAGTATTATTTGGGCTGTATATGGCAGTATTATTTGAGCTGTATATAGAAGTATTATTTGGGCTGTATGTGACAGTATTATTTGGGCTGTATGTAGCAGTATTTTTTGGACTGTATTTGACAGTATTATTTTGGCTGAGTATAGCAGTATTATTTGGGCTGTATATAGCAGTATTATTTGGACTGTATTTGACAGTATTATTTTGGCTGAGTATAGCAGTATTATTTGGGCTGTATGTGACAGTATTATTTGGGCTGTATGTGACAGTATTATTTGGGCTGTATATAGCAGTATTATTTGGACTGTATTTGACAGTATTATTTTGGCTGAGTATAGCAGTATTATTTGAGCTGTATATAGCAGTATTATTTGGACTGTATTTGACAGTATTATTTTGGCTGAGTATAGCAGTATTATTTGAGCTGTATTTGACAGTATTATTTGGGCTGTATGTAGTAGTATTATTTGGGCTGTATGTGACAGTATTATTTGGGCTGTATATAGCAGTATTTCTTGGACTGTATTTGACAGTATTATTTTGGCTGAGTATAGCAGTTTTATTTGGGCTGTACATAGCAGTATTATTTCGACTGTATTTGACAGTATTATTTTGGCTGAGCATAGCAGTATTATTTGGGCTGTATGTGACAGTATTATTTGGGCTGTATGTGACAGTATTATTTGGGCTGTATATAGCAGTATTATTTGGACTGTATTTGACAGTATTATTTTGGCTGAGTATAGCAGTATTATTTGAGCTGCATGTGACAGTATTATTTGGGCTGTATGTGACAGTATTATTTGGGCTGTATATGGCAGTATTATTTGGGCTGTATATATCAGTATTATTTGGGCTGTATGTGACAGTATTATTTGGGCTGTATGTGACAGTATTATTTGGGCTGTATATAGCAGTATTATTTGGACTGTATTTGACAGTATTATTTTGGCTGAGTATAGCAGTATTATTTGGGCTGTATGTGACAGTATTATTTGGGCTGTGTAAAGCAGTATTATTTGGGCTGTATATAGCAGTATTATTTGAGCTGTATATGGCAGTATTATTTGGGCTTTATGTGACAGTATTATTTGGGCTGTATATAGCAGTATTATTTGGGCTGTATATGGCAGTATTATTTGGGCTGTATGTGACAGTATTATTTGGGCTGTATATAGCAGTATTATTTGGTCTGTATGTGACAGTATTATTTGGGCTGTATGTGACAGTATTATTTGGGCTGTATATAGCAGTATTATTTGGGCTGTATATAGCAGTATTATTTGAGCTGTATATGGCAGTATTATTTGGGCTGTATATAGCAGTATTATTTTGGCTGAGTATAGCAGTATTATTTGGACTGTATATAGCAGTATTATTTGGGCTGTATATAGCAGTATTATTTGGACTGTATTTGACAGTATTATTTTGGCTGAGTATAGCAGTATTATTTGGACTGTATTTGACAGTATTATTTTGGCTGAGTATAGCAGTATTATTTGGGCTGTATGTGACAGTATTATTTGGGCTGTGTAAAGCAGTATTATTTGGGTTGTATATAGCAATATTATTTGAGCTGTATATGGCAGTATTATTTGGGCTGTATATAGAAGTATTATTTGGGCTGTATGTAGCAGTATTATTTGAGCTGTATGTGACAGTATTATTTGAGCTGTATATGGCAGTATTATTTGGGCTGTATGTGACAGTATTATTTGGGCTGTATATGGCAGTATTATTTGAGCTGTATATAGAAGTATTATTTGGGCTGTATGTGACAGTATTATTTGGGCTGTATGTGACAGTATTATTTGGGCTGTATATAGCAGTATTATTTGGACTGTATTTGACAGTATTATTTTGGCTGAGTATAGCAGTATTATTTGAGCTGTATATAGCAGTATTATTTGGACTGTATTTGACAGTATTATTTTGGCTGAGTATAGCAGTATTATTTGAGCTGTATATAGCAGTATTATTTGAGCTGTATATAGCAGTATTATTTGGAATGTATTTGACAGTATTATTTTGGCTGAGTATAGCAGTATTATTTGAGCTGTATATAGCAGTATTATTTGAGCTGTATTTGACAGTATTATTTGGGCTGTATGTAGTAGTATTATTTGGGCTGTATGTGACAGTATTATTTGGGCTGTATATAGCAGTATTACTTGGACTGTATTTGACAGTATTATTTTGGCTGAGTATAGCAGTATTATTTGGGCTGTATATAGCAGTATTATTTGGACTGTATTTGACAGTATTATTTTTGCTGAGCATAGCAGTATTATTTGGGCTGTACGTGACATTATTATTTGGGCTGTATGTGACAGTATTATTTGGGCTGTATATAGCAGTATTATTTGGACTGTATTTGACAGTATTATTTTGGCTGAGTATAGCAGTATTATTTGAGCTGTATGTGACAGTATTATTTGGGCTGTATGTGACAGTATTATTTGGGCTGTATATGGCAGCATTATTTGGGCTGTATATAACAGTATTGTTTGGGCTGTATGTGACAGTATTATTTGGGCTGTATGTGACAGTATTATTTGGGCTGTATATAGCAGTATTATTTGGACTGTATTTGACAGTATTATTTTGGCTGAGTATAGCAGTATTATTTGGGCTGTATGTGACAGTATTATTTGGGCTGTGTAAAGCAGTATTATTTGGGCTGTATATAGCAGTATTTTTTGAGCTGTATATGGCAGTATTATTTGGGCTGTATGTGACAGTATTATTTGGGCTGTATATAGCAGTATTATTTGGGCTGTATATGGCAGTATTATTTGGGCTGTATGCGACAGTATTATTTGGGCTGTATATAGCAGTATTATTTGGTCTGTATGTGACAGTATTATTTGGGCTGTATGTGACAGTATTATTTGGGCTGTATATAGCAGTATTATTTGGGCTGTATATAGCAGTATTATTTGGACTGTATTTGACAGTATTATTTTGGCTGAGTATAGCAGTATTATTTGGGCTGTATGTGACAGTATTATTTGGGCTGTATATAGCAGTATTATTAGGGCTGTATATAGCAGTATTATTTGAGCTGTATATGGCAGTATTATTTGGGCTGTATATAGCAGTATTATTTTGGCTGAGTATAGCAGTATTATTTGGGCTGTATATAGCAGTATTATTTGGGCTGTATATAGCAGTATTATTTGGACTGTATTTGACAGTATTATTTTGGCTGAGTATAGCAGTATTATTTGGACTGTATTTGACAGTATTATTTTGGCTGAGTATAGCAGTATTATTTGGGCTGTATGTGACAGTATTATTTGGGCTGTGTAAAGCAGTATTATTTGGGCTGTATATAGCAGTATTATTTGAGCTATATATGGCAGTATTATTTGGGCTGTATATAGAAGTATTATTTGGGCTGTATGTAGCAGTATTATTTGAGCTGTATGTGACAGTATTATTTGAGCTGTATATGGCAGTATTATTTGGGCTGTATGTGACAGTATTATTTGGGCTGTATGTAGCAGTATTATTTGAGCTGTATGTGACAGTATTATTTTGGCTGTATATAGAAGTATTATTTGGGCTGTATGTAGCAGTATTATTTGGGCTGTATGTGACAGTATTATTTGGGCTGTATATAGCAGTATTATTTGGGCTGTATATGGCAGTATTATTTGGTCTGTATGTGACAGTATTATTTGGTCTGTATATGGCAGTATTATTTGGTCTGTATGTGACAGTATTATTTGGGCTGTATATGGCAGTATTATTTGGGCTGTATATAGCAGTATTATTTGGTCTGTATGTGACAGTATTATTTGGGCTGTTTGTAGCAGTATTCTTTAGTCTGTATGTGACAGTATTATTTTGGCTGTATATAGAAGTATAATTTGGGCTGCATATAGCAGTATTATTTGGGCTGTATGTGACAGTATTATTTGGGCTGTATGTGACAGTATTATTTGGGCTGTATGTAGCAGTATTATTTGGGCTGTATACAGCTGTATTATTTGGGCTGTATGTAGCAGTATTATTTGGGCTGTATGGTGCAGTATTATTTGAGCTGTATGTAGCAGTATCATTTGAGCTGTATGTGACAGTATTATTTGAGCTGTATGTGACAGTATTATTTGGTTCTGTATAGCCGTATTATTTGGGCTGTATGTGACAGTATCATTTGAGCTGTATGTGACAGTATTATTTGGGCTGTATGTAGCAGTATTTGGGCTGTATGTACCAGTATTATTTGAGCCGTATATGGCAGTATTATTTGGGCTGTATGTGACAGTATTATTTGGGCTGTATGTAGCAGTATTATTTGAGCTGTATGTGACAGTATTATTTTGGCTGTATATAGAAGTATTATTTGGGCTGTATGTAGCAGTATTATTTGGGCTGTATGTGACAGTATTATTTGGGCTGTACATGGCAGTATTATTTGGGCTGTATATGGCAGTATTATTTGGTCTGTATGTGACAGTATTATTTGGGCTGTATATGGCAGTATTATTTGGGCTGTATATAGCAGTATTATTTGGTCTGTATGTGACAGTATTATTTGGGCTGTTTGTAGCAGTATTCTTTAGTCTGTATGTGACAGTATTATTTTGGCTGTATATAGAAGTATAATTTGGGCTGTATATAGCAGTATTATTTGGGCTGTATGTGACAGTATTATTTGGGCTGTATGTGACAGTATTATTTGGGCTGTATGTAGCAGTATTATTTGGGCTGTATACAGCTGTATTATTTGAGCTGTATGTGACAGTATTATTTGGTTCTGTATAGCCGTATTATTTGGGCTGTATGTGACAGTATCATTTGAGCTGTATGTGACAGTATTATTTGGGCTGTATGTAGCAGTATTTGGGCTGTATGTAGCAGTATTATTTGAGCCGTATATGGCAGTATTATTTGGGCTGTATGTAGCAGTATTATTTGGGCTGTATGTGACAGTATTATTTGGGCTGTATATGGCAGTATTATTTTGGCTGTATATAGCAGTATTATTTGGGCTGTATATATCAGTATTATTTGGGCTGTATATAGTAGTATTATTTGGGCTGTATGTGACAGTATTATTTGGGCTGTTTGTAGCAGTATTCTTTAGTCTGTATGTGACAGTATTATTTTGGCTGTATATAGAAGTATTATTTGGGCTGTATATAGCAGTATTATTTGGGCTGTATGTGACAGTATTATTTGGGCTGTATGTAGCAGTATTATTTGGGCTGTATACAGCTGTATTATTTGGGCTGTATGTAGCAGTATTATTTGGGCTGTATATAGCAGTATTATTTGAGCTGTATGTGACAGTATTATTTGGTTCTGCATAGCCGTATTATTTGGGCTGTATGTGACAGTATCATTTGAGCTGTATGTGACAGTATTATTTGGGCTGTATGTAGCAGCATTTGGACTGTATATAGCAGTATTATTTGGGCTGTATATATCAGTATTATTTGGGCTGTATGTGACAGTATTATTTGGGCTGTATGTGACAGTATTATTTGGGCTGTATGTGACAGTATTATTTGGGCTGTATGTGACAGTATTATTTGGGCTGTATATAGCAGTATTATTTGGGCTGTATGTGACAGTATTATTTGGGCTGTATGTGACAGTATTATTTGGGCTGTATATAGCAGTATTATTTGGGCTGTATGTAGCAGTATTATTTGCGCTGTATGCAGGGGTGGATTAAGAGTAGCAAGGGCCCCGGGCAGTTTAGACGGCATGGCCCCCCCCCCACACACACACACCTGATGTATCACATGACTTGTCACATGATCCCCCTTTGATAGATCATGTGATAGTTCATGTGAAATTAATTCTGCACAATATTAATATATTAATTATAATTATTTTTTTATATTAATTGTATGACTTAATATTGAGCACAATTAAGTATGCTGACATGCCCCTATGTATGTAGGGTCTCATACTGTATAATATGAGCTTTCACATCCTCCTACACACAGCAGGAGGCCGCACGGCGCCCCCCCCCCCAGATACAGCCGGAGGCCGCACAGCGTCCCCCACAGATACAGCTAGAGGCCGCACGGCGCCCCCCCCAGATACAGCAGGGGGCCGCACACACACAAACAAACATATACAGACATATACAAAGACAAATACATACACGCATAGGCTGCGTGCCCACTGTGTATTTTTCAAGCGTTTTTGCCACGGAAAACTCTGAAAAAACGCTTGGTAATACGCCCCCCATGTTCCCCAATGATAATCCGCTGTGCTGTGCACATGCGGAAATTTCCAATGCGGATTATCACTGCAGAAAAAAACGCAGCATGTCCATTAATTTTGCGGACACGCAGCGTAATTGCCGCCATTGACTTGCATTGAAACGCTTAATATCCGCATGACTACATGTGCACATGCGGATATTAAGCGATTCAATGTGCGGATGGTACCGAGGTCTGGAGAAGAGGAGACTGTCATCCGACCCGGGTACCATAGTATCTGTAAAAAAAAGAATTTAAAATAAAAAAAATAAAGATTATACTCACCTTCCGATGGCCCCCGGTCTCCTCAGCGATACGTCCAGTCTGTTGTATGCGTCGCGGTGGTGTGAAAGGACCTGCCATGACGTCATTTAGTCATGTGACAGGTCACGCGACAGCTGACATCGGCTGTCGCGTGACCTGTCACATGACTAAATGACATCATGAAAGGTCCTTTCACACCACCGCGAGCCGCCCAACACACCGGACGCATCGCTGAGGAGGCCGGGGGACATCGGAAGGTGAGTATAATCTTTATTTTTTACCATTCTTATTCTTTTTAACTATTACTTGGTCACACTATATATGCCGGCTGCCGGTTGCATGGATTTATATAGTGTGACCAGGTTGTCAAGCACTTTTCCAAGTGATGCTAAAATCGCTTGGAAAGTGCTTGATAACCCGCATGCAGAAATGCATGTGAAGAACGCTAGACAAAAGCTTCTACCTGGCGGGAAAAACGCATGTAAAATCTGCATGTACAATCCGCATGTACAATCCGCATGTGTTTTTCCTGCCAGGGAGAAGCGGAAAAAATATGCAGCATTTCTGCATCGTGGGCACTTAGCCATAAACACATTTGAAACACAAAAATACATATAAACAGACATATCACACAATGATATCTGCACACATTGACACATCACTCACCGTCCCCCTGCTCGGCTCCAGTCATCCAGCTCCTCTATGGTGGTAAGAAGCAGTGCAGGGCCGTGTCTTCTAGCTGTGATGCGGCCGGGCCAGCACACGTACGTACGCACGATATGCAGATATGCGCACACATGCACACAGTACGCAGATATGCGCACAGACACATGCATACGTACATATCTTATAAACACATAAAACTGTCCTGTCCAGCAGCTCCTCAGGCATGTATCAGTGCAGGGCCGCCGGCATGTCACAGACATGGCCCTGGACCATCAGAGGGGCCCACTCGCCGTTGGGGCCTGGGCTGCTTCTACAGCATCTGTGTAGGACCTCTGGCGCTGCTTGATTGCCGGCACTTCACCTGACATGGCCGTGCACTGTGCGGTTGTGTCTGGTAGTAATGGCGCGGCAGGGGCAATACACAAGCACAATTATAGGCGCAGTGTCACCCCTGCCGTGTCATTAATACCAGACACAGCCGCACAGCTCACGGCCATGTCAGGTGAAGTGCCGGCGGTCCTGCACAGATGCCAGGGAAGCCGCCCGGGCCACGACAGCGAGTGAGCCCCCCTGATGGTCCACAAATACATAGACATAGATATGTGGCACCCCAGGGGTCTGGTTTCCAAAGTAATAACAATATTATGTCTGAGAGCAGGTGGGAGGTCTCTTGGTCAGGAATCCTATGCATGCCACACCTCCTGCCCAGTCCTGGGAGGGGAAGAACTTCCCCTATATAAAACTGGGGCTGAGGCAGGGTTAGAGAAGAAGAGAAGCAGCTATAGGAAAGAAAGATCAGGAGCTCAGTGGGAGCAGTGCTAAAAGGAATCAGGGGCTGGCAGCTGAAGAGCTCGCCCTGATTGAAGAGTTACCACCGGACCCGGAGTCCGAGGCTGTGGGGATTAACCCTGACCCAGCAGCAGAAACCAACCGGCAGGGGATTTCAGGTCCTCTGGCCAAGAAACCCGAAGGCACGGTCACAATCGTGGGACCAGCACCGCCGTCGTGGAGCGGAAGCCACTAGAAGGCCCCGAGTCACCGGCCATACGGGTGAGCACCACACAGTACACTCAGGGACGTGGGCTACTTTTACCCGCCTCTAGCAAGGAAGCCAGAAGAGTACAATTAGTTGGGGAGGCCTACAACTCCGCCTGGCCAGGGGAGATCCCATCTGCTCAAGGACTGACCAGGCCCCAATCGCTAGCCAGTACTCCGGGAGGGTCTATCTTTGTCACCAGTAAAGACCCTGAACTACACCGCATCGTCTCTGAGTGGTTCCTGCTACCCCCATCATCCACGTCGGCTGCCCTGAGGCCATACCCCTCCCGTTGGGGGTTATCCCATCCACGCTGCACAACCCTTCCACCGGCCTCAGCGGTCTGCCCTGCAGCGGCAGCTCCATAGCTGCATTCAACGGGTGGCGTAGTCGTCCAACATCTACTGCTAATACACCGCCACTTAGTCTGACACCCTGGGCACGGACCGGGTCACCGCCACGAGACTACTACCCCCAACAGGCCCGGCTCCGGGTACTCCCCGCGTGCGCAACGCTACACCAAGTAGGCCCAGGGGCGCGTCAACTTTTGGCGTAGTCGGCAGGATTTCGTGCCCGCAACCACCGGGTACTGCGTGCCTGAAAGAGACTGTTCAAACTTACCAGTGGTGAAGATTCCCGCCATCCGTGGAGGTTTCCCGCCATCCGGCGCCATCTTCTACCTTCTTTCCGCCATCCGCGAAGTTTTCCCGCCATCCGGCGCCATCTTCTGCCTTCTTCCCGCCATCCGTGGAGTTTTCCCGCCGTTGGACGCCATCTTGAAGACGCCGCGCGGGAAGAAGAGGGGCGTGGACTCCGAAAGCGCGCGAGAACTGAAGCCCCGCCTCACGTCCGGACGTTGCGTAAGGTCCTGGAAGGAGCCCAGCAGACGCCGACGTCACAGGAGCGCGACGGAAGGTCCTCAACCCTGACGATCCACTGCGGAGCCGCGGCCTACGGAAGAGGATCATCGCAAGGTAGGCCACGGTCCACTAGGGGGGGAGAAAGATGTCGGATACGGAGGAGAGCTTCACTGCCTCAACCCCCGCCAGCGCCACCGCTGCTGCAGTCATGCCTTTCACCATGCCCTATATCCCGGGAGCAGCCTGGCTACCCCAGTACTCAGGGGAGTCACATACCCTGAATGACTTTAAAGAAAAGCTGGATAGCCTCTTCCAGGTGTACCCCCTCACAGAAGAGCAAAAAGTGAGCATCCTGGTGGCCCAACTAACCGGGGCAGCCTAAAGGGAGGTAAAGTCCTGGCCACCTGGGAGGAGGACTGTCGCAGGGATATTAACCCGGCTGAAGGACACCTTTGATACCCGCACCTCAGCCGAGATTAAGCTTAGATTCTACGGGTGCAAACAGCGAGCACATGAGAATATAAGGGACTATGCACTAAACCTACAAGAGGCCCTGAGAGCCATTAAGCAGACCGACCCTGACAGCGTGGGAAACGAGGACAGGCTGTTGACCGAACAATTTATAGAGGGACTATATTGCAATGTCCACCGAACCCAGTTGCGGGCCATAGCCTTACAGGATCCTCATCTGGACTTTGCACAGTTCAAGGACAGAGCCATCCGGGTGCTCCGAGAACCGACACCGGGTGGCGTTGTGACCCACAGGCGCCCAGCTATCACTTACCACCATTAGGCGGCGCCCTTGTCGGCAGGGCCTGTGGGGGCTGATGCGCAGGCTTTGAACAATGACCCGGCTCCGGACCTGCACTATCAGGTCCAAGAGCTAGCTAAAAGCGTTGCTGCGCTAACCCGAACTGTGCAGTCTTTACAGGTTTCCACTCCAGGGAAGATCCAGCTGGCATCCGGACCGGAGGACATCCCGTGGCGTCGACCAAGGAGGACCCCACCGGCCAGAGGAAGACCCAGCGACCGGTACAACGAGGACGGACAACCTATCTGCCGCCGCTGCAATCAACCCGGACATATGGCAAGGTACTGTCCTTTAAACTGGCACAACCTGGGGTAGAGGGCCAACCCCCAGGAAAAAGATCACCAGGCCCATCGAACTGGCGCGACAAATATGTGGGAGGACGTCCAGTCTTGCCTGTGGTACTGGATGGCATTCCTATGAGTGCCCTACTGGACACCGGGTCACAGGTCACCACCATCCCGTACGTGCTCTTCAAGCAGTACTGGAATGACTCGGATATAACCCGCTATCCAGACGACGACTTGAGTATCATCGCCAGCAATGGTCAGCCCGTGCCACAGATCGGATTTAAAGAAATGACCATTAAAATCGGTAGAGTCGAACTGGCAGCACAGGGACTGATCATTGTAGACATTGACAAGCGCGAGAGTCACCCAAAGATAACTCTAGGAACTAATGTGATTGAAAATTGTCTTGCAGAGGTGATTTTCATTTTACAGCAGGTTGCCAAGAACGCCAGCTCCGGTCAGCAGCGAGTGCTCCAGAAAGAGATCCGGGCACTGATGCGACGGCAACAAGTGGAACTCTCCGGCGGTGAGATTGGTAGCGTAAGAATGTGTGACCCTTTCCCTATTGCCATACCCCCGAAAAGTGAAATGATGATTTGGTGCCGGGCAGCTATTGGTCTGAGAGGTAGAGATTACCAGGCCATGGTAGAACCAGTCTACTCAGACAGTAGGCCCACCATTTTGACAGCCCGGGGGGTAGTTGATGTACGCCATGGGAGGGTGCCCGTTCGCATAATAAATATCGGGAAGAGGGAAGTGTACCTGCCCCGGTATGCCACGCTAGCCAAATTGTATACCATCAATCAGAATTCTATACAGTCCGTAGAACCCTTGCCTCCATCTCACCCGGAGGAAGGTAACGGCTCTAAGGAAATAATGGAGGATTGGTGTCAGCAACTACATTTGGGTACTGACTCCACTCCCTCCCACCAGAAACAGGGAGTCTACCGGGTGGTTCAAGAGTACGAGAGAGTGTTTAGTAAACACCCGTTAGACTTCGGGCGAGTCAAAGGGGTAGAACACCACATCCCCACGGGAGACCATCCTCCCATAAAAGAGAGGTATCGACCCGTACCCCCTGCACACTACCAACACGCCAAGGGGATGCTTAGAGACATGAAGGAGGCTGGGGTAATCAGGGATAGCTGTAGCCCCTGGGCAGCTCCACTAGTCTTGGTCAAAAAGAAAGACAACACCATGAGAATGTGTGTAGATTACCGGAAAATTAACCGTATCACACACAAAGATGCGTACCCCTTACCAAGAATAGAGGAGTCTTTGGCTGCTTTAAAATCTGCTAACTTCTTCTCCACCTTGGATCTCACTAGCGGGTACTGGCAGGTTCCTGTAGCAGAGGCGGACCGGGAGAAGACCGCATTCACCACCCCGATGGGACTTAGCGAGTTCACCTGCATGCCGTTCGGACTCTGCAACGCACCAGGAACCTTCCAGCGATTGATGGAATGCTGTCTGGGACACCGAAACTTTGAGACGGTCCTGTTATACCTGGACGATGTCATCGTCTATTCCAAGACCTACGAGGACCACCTGAAACACCTGGCGGAAGTGTTCGAAGCTCTGGCAAGTTACGGCCTAAAGGTGAAACCCTCCAAGTGTCACCTCCTGAAGCCAAGGGTGCAGTACCTGGGACACGTGGTGAGTGCTGACGGAGTGGCTCCCGACCCTGATAAGATCACCGCAATTAAGGAATGGCCAAGCCCCTCCAGAGTAAAGGAAGTGAGGCAGTTCCTCAGGTTGGTAGGCTACTACCGAAGGTTCATTCCTGGTTTCACCAAAAAGGCAGCTCCTATGCAGGACCTCCTGATAGGCCAGTCCAGGAAGGCCAAGAACCAGAAGCCACCCTTCAGATGGGAGAAGCTGGAAGAAGAGTCCTTCCGCCAGCTGAAGATGGCCCTCACGGGGGATGAAATCCTGGCATACCCTGATTATAGCCAGCCCTTTATCCTCTACACTGACGCCAGTAACATCGGGCTAGGAGCCGTACTGTCCCAGATCCAGCAGGGGAAGGAACGGGTAATTGCTTACGACAGCCGAAAACTGCGACCCACCGAAAGAAACCCTGAGAATTACAGCTCATTTAAGCTAGAGTTCCTGGCAGTGGTGTGGGCAGTCACCGAACGCTTTAAGCACTACCTCGCTGCTTCCCGGTTCACCGTGTACACGGATAACAACCCGTTGACACACCTGGACACTGCAAGACTCGGTGCCCTAGAGCAGAGATGGATGGCCCGCTTGTCCAATTATGAGTTTACAATCAAATACCAGGCAGGACGCTCCAATACCAACGCGGACGCCCTGTCCAGGATGCCGAACCTACCGGACGTAGGGGAAGATTCAGAGGAACTGGAAGAAGTTGAACTCCCCGCGTTCCACCGTCATGGGACTATCCAGTATTCCCACCGTGTAAGGAGTAAGCAATCCGCTACGTTCAACCCATTACCTCATTACAACTGGGCGGAGACGCAAGACAGTGACCCTGCCGTCCGACTGGTAAAGGAGATGCTGACTCGGCCAGATGCACGCCTTGACCCAGACGCTCCGGAGGAAGCCAAGCAACTGTGGGCTGAGAAGAGTCGACTGTTCCTTTACAAGGGAAAGTTGTGCCGCAGAATGGTTAACTCCCGGACGCATGAACTAATCTGGCAAGTAGTGGTGCCAAGAAGAGACGCAGCTATGGTGATGGAGGCATACCACGACGGAGCTGGGCATTTCGGATGGAAGAAGCTGGAGTTCCTGCTGCGCGGGCGGTTCCATTGGGTAGGCATGAGAGGAACCATCGAGAGGTGGTGCAGAGACTGCGGCCCATGCAACTTAAGAAGGAGGGACCGTGCCAGCCAGAAGACTCCCCTGCGGTCCATCATCACCAGACAGCCGTTGGAACTGGTAGCCTTGGATCATGTAAAACTGACCCCAAGCAGAAGTGGCTACGTCTACGCGTTAACCATCGTGGATCACTACTCCCGGTTCTTGGTTGTCGTCCCCGTCAAGGACTTAACGGCTCAAACAGCAGCTAGAGCCTTCCAGCAGCACTTCTGCCGTCCGCACGGATACCCGGAGCAGGTGCTGACGGACCAGGGGCCTGCCTTTGAAGCGGAAGTCTTCCAGGAGTTCTGCACCCTGTATGGCTGCCGGAAGATAAGAACAACACCCTATCACCTGCAAACTAATGGACTTTGTGAGAAAATGAACCAGGTGGTGATAGATCTTCTGAAAACATTGCCCCTGGAAGAACGTAGTCTGTGGCCTGAAAAGCTGCCCGACCTGGTGGACCTATACAACCACATCCCTGTAGGTTCCACCAACTGTACCCCGGCTTACCTAATGAGGGCAAGACCTGGTAAGTTACCTGTTGATCTGGAGATGGGAGTCCTGACACCCGAGGACACTTCACCAGAAGCAGACTGGGACACAGAGAGGCAGCAGCAGTACCGGAAAGTACAGGAGAGCGTGGAGCGAAGTCTCTGTCAAGCTAGGGAAACACAAGAGAAAACTTACAACCAGTATGCTCCCGCTGTTCCCCTGGTGCCCGGAGAGCAGGTCTTGAAGAGGAAAAGACGGCTCCACAAGTTGGACGACCAGTGGGAGAAGGACCCGTACACCGTACTGCCCTCAAGCCACGACAACCCAAAGATCTGTACAATCAGTAAAGACGGAGGGGAAACCACAGCCATTGTATCCCGGGATCACCTGAAGAAGTGTCCCGAACAGCTACGGAACCCTGAAGAGGAACGAGAAGACCCTCGACCCGTAGAGGAAAGGGAAGATATGGTTAGTACTGTGCTCGGAGACTTCCCTCGGTCTTGGACTCAAGTCAATGGTGCTGTTGTGGTACCCGTCCTCACGTTCCTCCAACCAGCATCCCAAGTGCCTACGGAGACACAGGTAGAGCTGGAATAACAGCCGGTCCAGGAGGCAGAAGACCCCACACAAGCAGACCAGGAGAATCAACCCTCTGCTTATAGTGAGCCTGCCATACCCCTAGTGAGCCAAAGAGTCCGTAGACGGCTGCCCAGTTTACCCTTGACAGCTCCTATACCCTGTAGCTCAGGACCAGTCAGCCAGCTCCGTAGGTCCACTAGGGTCACTAGAGGCCAGTTGCCCATACGGTGGAGGATCTAAATGTTCAAGCTATTTTATTAATGTTTACCTGTTTATTGTTGCTTGTGTATAATTTTGTGTTTCTAGTTATTTGTAGGAGTCTTTGGTGGATTTACCGGGAATCCTTTTTGCATATAGTTGGAGCGTAACCCAGGATGGACTAAAAGACTGTTAAGGACTCGGGGCAGGACAGACCCCTACCTGGTTACGTCTCCCTGTTTTGGTGAAATGGACACCTTTGTTTTCTTCAAAGACTGCACCCGGTTGCGGACATGCCGTGACCATCCTAATGTCTTTCTTTATTGTACTGTTTCTGTTTTTACTTGTTATGTTTTACAAAAATGTGTTTAGTCCCGGAGTACTAAAATTCACTAGGGGGGAATGTGGCACCCCAGGGGTCTGGTTTCCACAGTAATAACAATATTATGTCTGAGAGCAGGTGGGAGGTCTCTTGGTCAGGAATCCTATGCATGCCACACCTCCTGCCCAGTCCTGGGAGGGGAAGAACTTCCCCTATATAAAACTGGGGCTGAGGCAGGGTTAGAGAAGAAGAGTAGAGAAGAAGAGGAGCAGCTTAGGAAAGAAAGATCAGGAGCTCAGTGGGAGCAGTGCTAAAAGGAATCAGGGGCTGGCAGCTGAAGAGCTCGCCCTGATTGAAGAGTTACCACCGGACCCGGAGTCCGAGGCTGTGGGGATTAACCCTGACCCAGCAGCAGAAACCGACCGGCAGGGGATTTCAGGTCCTCTGGCCAAGAAACCCGAAGGCACGGTCACACGCGTGGGACCAGCACCGCCGTCGTGGAGCGGAAGCCACTAGAAGGCCCCGAGTCACCGGCCATACGGGTGAGCACCACACAGTACACTCAGGGACGTGGGCTACTTTTACCCGCCTCTAGCAAGGTAGCCAGAAGAGTACAATTAGTTGGGGAGGCCTACAACTCCGCCTGGCCAGGGGAGATCCCATCTGCTCAAGGACTGACCAGGCCCCAATCGCTAGCCAGTACTCCGGGAGGGTCTATCTTTGTCACCAGTAAAGACCCTGAACTACACCGCATCGTCTCTGAGTGGTTCCTGCTACCCCCATCATCCACGTCGGCTGCCCTGAAGCCATACCCCTCCCGTTGGGGGTTATCCCATCCACGCTGCACAACCCTTCCACCGGCCTCAGCGGTCTGCCCTGCAGCGGCAGCTCCATAGCTGCATTCAACGGGTGGCGTAGTCGTCCAACATCTACTGCTAATACACCGCCACTTAGTCTGACACCCTGGGCACGGACCGGGTCACCGCCACGAGACTACTACCCCCAACAGGCCCGGCTCCGGGTAGTCCCCGCGTGCGCAACGCTACACCAAGTAGGCCCAGGGGCGCGTCAGATACATACACACACACATATACATACACACACACATATACATACATACACATATATGTATATATATTTGTATATACACACACACACATTGCACATGGACTTACCCTTTCTGTACATGATGCAGGTTCTTCCATCTTCTCTGTGGGGCAGCCTCCCCTCCTCTTGAGGCCCGACTGCAGAGCTCTAGTGTAATTGCAGGGCAGGAGGGGGAGAGCGGAGAGGTAACATTCAGAGCAGGGGAGAGGGCAGGGAGAACAGTGGCCATGCTGTAAACTGGCTCTGTGCTCTGCTGGAGGCCGGAGCAGGTGGGCGGAGCCTCCTCTACTGCACTTACACAGTCAGCTGCTGGTGAGTCATCCTCGCAGCGCCGCTGGACACAGCAGAGAAGATTCCATCTTCCGACTCCCGGGCCCTCCTGTCACACATTATAATGAGGTCAATCCGGCCCCGGGCCCCATGGCAGTCCCGGGCCCCGGGCGGTAGCCCGGATTGACCTCATTATAATCCGCCTATGGCTGTATGTGACAGTATTATTTGGGCTGTATGTGACAGTATTATTTTGGCTGTATGTGACAGTATTATTTGGGCTGTATATAGCAGTATTATTTGGGCTGTATGTGACAGTATTATTTGGGCTGTATGTGACAGTATTATTTGGGCTGTATGTGACAGTATTATTTTGGCTGTATACAGAAGTATTATTTGGGCTGTATGTAGCAGTATTATTTAGGATGTACAGTACAGACCAAAAGTTTGGACACACCTCATTTAAAGATTTTTCTGTATTTTCATGACTATGAAAATTGTACATTCACACTGAAGGCATCAAAACTATGAATTACCACATGTGGAATTATATACTTAACAAAAAAGTGTGAAACCACTGAAAATATGTCTTATATTCTAGGTTCTTCACAGTAGCCTCCTTTTGCTTTGATGACTGCTTTGCACACTCTTGGCATTCTCTTGATGAGCGTCAAGAGGTAGTCACCAGAAATGGTCTTCCAACAATCTTGAAGGAGTTCCCAGAGATGCTTAGCACTTGTTGGCCCTTTTGCCTTCACTCTGCGGTCCAGCTCACCCCAAACCATCTCGATTGGGTTCAGGTCTGGTGACTGTGGAGGCCAGGTCATCTGGCGTAGCCCCCCATCACTCTCCTTCTTGGTCAAATAGCCCTTACACAGCCTGGAGGTGTTTGGGGTCATTGTCCTGTTGAAAAATAAATGATGGTCCAACTAAATGCAAACCGGATGGAATAGCATGCCGCTGCAAGATGCTGTGGTAGCCATGCTGGTTCAGCATGCCTTCAATTTTGAATAAATCCCCAACAGTGTCACCAGCAAAGCCCCCCCACACCATCACACCTCCTCCTCCATGCTTCACGGTGGGAACCAGGCATGTAGAGTCCATCCGTTCACCTTTTCTACGTCGCACAAAGACACGGTGGTTGGAACCAAAGATCTCAAATTTGGACTCATCAGACCAAAGCACAGATTTCCACTGGTCTAATGTCCCTTCCTTGTGTTCTTTAGCCCAAACAAGTCTCTTCTGCTTGTTGCCTGTCCTTAGCAGTGGTTTCCTAGCAGCTATTTTACCATGAAGGCCTGCTGCACAAAGTCTCCTCTTAACAGTTGTTGTAGAGATGTGTCTGCTGCTAGAACTCTGTGTGGCATTGACCTGGTCTCTAATCTGAGCTGCTGTTAACCTGCGATTTCTGAGGCTGTTGACTCGGATAAACTTATCCTCAGAAGCAGAGGTGACTCTTGGTCTTCCTTTCCTGAGGCGGTCCTCATGTGAGCCAGTTTCTTTGTAGCGCTTGATGGTTTTTGCAACTGCACTTGGGGACACTTTCAAAGTTTTCCCAATTTTTCGCACTGACTGACCTTCATTTCTTAAAGTAATGATGGCCACTCGTTTTTCTTTACTTAGCTGCTTTTTTCTTGCCATAATACAAATTCTAACAGTCTATTCAGTAGGACTATCAGCTGTGTATCCACCAGACTTCTGCACAACACAACTGATGGTCCCAACACCATTTATAAGGCGAGAAATCCCACTTATTAAACCTGACAGGGCACACCTGTGAAGTGAAGACCATTTCCGGTGACTACCTATTGAAGCTCATCAAGAGAATGCCAAGAGTGTGCAAAGCAGTCATCAAAGCAAAAGGTGGCTACTGTGAAGACCCTAGAATATAAGACATATTTTCAGTTGTTTCACACTTTTTTGTTAAGTATATAATTCCACATGTGGTAATTCATAGTTTTGATGCCTTCAGTGTGAATGTACAATTTTCATAGTCATGAAAATACAGAAAAATCTTTAAATGAGAAGGTGTGTCCAAACTTTTGGTCTGTACTGTATGTGACAGTATTATTTGAGCTGTATATAGCAGTATTATTTGGGCTGTATATAGAAGTATTATTTGGGCTGTATATAGAAGTATTATTTGGGCTGTATGTAGCAGTATTATTTGGGCTGTATGTGACAGTATTATTTGGGCTGTATGTGACAGTATTATTTTGGCTGTATATAGAAGTATTATTTGGGCTGTATGTAGCAGTATTATTTGGGTTGTATATAGCAGTATTATTTGAGCTGTATGTAGCAGTATTATTTGGGCTGTATGTAGCAGTATTATTTGAGCTGTATGTAGCAGTATTATTTGGGCTGTATGTAGCAGTATTATTTGGGCTGTATGTAGCAGTATTATTTGGGCTGTATGTAGCAGTATTATTTGAGCTGTATGTAGCAGTATTATTTGAGCTGTATGTGACAGTATTATTTGGGTTCTGTATAGCAGTATTATTTGGGCTGTATGTGACAGTATTATTTGGGCTGTATATGGCAGTATTATTTGGGCTGTATATAGCAGTATTATTTGGGCTGTATATAGGAGTATTATTTGAGCTGTATGTCACAGTATTATTTGGGTTCGTTATAGCAGTATTATTTGGGCTGTATATGACAGTATCATTTGAGCTGTATATAGCAGTATTATTTGAGCTGTATATAGCAGTATTATTTGCAACAATTTTTGATGCTATTTCCTTTGCTGATTGTTTCCAAAGATGCAATGTTGAAGCCCGTAATCCCATAATCCTTCATCAGACTGAATGGCACAAGAAATGCTCCAGGCCCGTGGTATTTTATGGGATTAAATTATATAGATAAATTGGGGTTCTTCTCTGCTGGTTGCCGAGGTCCCCATTGTGACCCATGTGGACGTGTCAGTCTTTACCGTAAGTCTGCCATTCTATTCATGAGCCAGGATGAGATCTCCAGGATCTCCTTGATCCCAGTAGACGTTCAGTGATGAGGTTCTGAGCATCACGTGTCTTGACACGAAAATGCGCTGGAATAATGAGAATCTGCTGCCCCTATTTTATTTTAAGAATATAGAATAGGAAGCAAATCCATTTTCTGCTTTTGAAGTCCGATAACATCGCCCATTTCCTGAGCATCTGCCGCCCCTCACATCAACTCCCACCTGAGCGCTGCTGCCCTGAAAAATCCCATTATTTCCCTTTTAATTGGTAAATATTCATTACGTACCCGAGACGCGCGTCACGGGACAAGATAAACGGGGTCTGGGGCTCCTCGTCCTGAAATCCCACCATTTCCTATGTATCACACACAAGGATTCGACTATTAAAGGGCCGGCGTCTCTATATTTTTTGTACTGTTATTTATTGTATAATTAAACCTCAGATCAGTCGCTGACAAAACCATCTGCTGCCCTCGATCAGCGACCGAAACCTGGTGAATGCGAGGAGCTGCGAACTGCCGTCTATTTCTACCAATAAAAAGAAATCAGTGAAATAGTTTCCTTTTTATAATGTAATAAATTTCTGATCTGAAAAACATAATTCAGCAAAAGGAAAATACAAGACAGAAAAAAAAAGAAGTAAAATAAAGAAACCAGAGAAGAAATAGAAAAGATGGAAGATGAAATTATATACAAATAAAATAGAAACATTGCATCAAAAGTGTCCAAAAAAATATAAAATGAAATCTGAAATCAGATCAGATAAAGGAGAAATAAAAGGTAACAATGTAGAATGAAATGTTCCCGAAAACCCGACGATACTCGGAGCGACGCGGTATCTGCATCGTTCTCAATGGGCAGCGTGCTGAGCCATCGCTATAATGTAATGGCGACTATTACACATTATTACCCCAGATGCTTGCAGCGTTCGGCCCATGCACGGTGTGTATCCACGTACAGCTGCAAATATCCCTAGGAAAATACCGCACGGTATATACTTTTTTTATATCATTATTTTGGGCATTGTTAAGGCAAATATATCTTCAATTATCTTGGCTGAAACCTACCAAAAGGGCACGGTATTGGCAGATGTTTGGCTAGCGGCGTGGAGTCCGATGGGCCCTGGTGCAAAATTTGGACCTGGCCCCCTCTTCCATGTTAGTCAGATGTATGGGCCCTTGTAGCGTTCAAAATTCTGTAAGGAGATATGTGTTGTCCCCCCATCATGTATTAATGTCCCCCATCCTGAACCTCTTCCTGATATATATGTCCCCCATCCTGGTATATATGTCCCTCATCCTGGTATAATGTCCCTCATCCTGGTATATGTTTCCCATCCTAGTATAATGTCCCTCATCCTGGTATAATGTCCCCCATCCTGGTATAATGTCTCCCATCCTGGTATAATATCCCTCATCCTGGTATAATGTCCACCATCCTGGTATAATGTCCCCCATCCTGATATATACTGTATATCCCCTATCCTGGTATAATGTCCCCTATCCTGGTATAATGTCCCTCATCCTGGTATAATGTCCCTCATCCTGGTATAATGTCGCTCATCCTGGTATATATGTCCCCCATCCTGGTATATATGTCCACCATCCTGGTATATATGTCCCTCATCCTGGTATAATGTCCCTCATCCTGGTATATGTTTCTCATCCTGGTATAATGTCCTCATCCTGGTATATGTTTCCCATCCTAGTATAATGTCCCTCATCCTGGTATAATGTCCCTCATCCTGGTATAATGTCCCCCATCCTGGTATAATGTCTCCCATCCTGGTATAATGTCCCTCATCCTGGTATAATGTCCCCCATCCTGATATAATGTCCCTCATCCTGGTATAATGTCCCTCATCCTGGTATAATGTCCCTGATCCTGGTATATATGTCGCCCATCCTGGTATATATGTCCACCATCCTGGTATATTATATATGTCCCTCATCCTGGTATATGTTTCTCATCCTGGTATAATGTCCTTCATCCTGGTATAATGTCCCTCATCCTGGTATATATGTCCCTCATCCTGGTATATATGTCCCTCATCCTGCTATATATGTCCCTCATCCTTGTATAATGTCCTCCATCCTGGTATATATATCCCCTATCCTGGTATAATGTCCCTCATCCTGGTATAATGTCCCTCTTCCTGGTATATATGTCCCCCATCCTGGTATTTGTTTCCCATCCTGGTATAATGTCCTTCATCCTGGTATAATGTCCCCCATCCTGGTATAATGTCCCCTTTCCTAGTATAATGTCCCCCATCCTGGTATAATGTCCCCTTTCCTAGTATAATGTCCTTCATCCTGGTATAATGTCCCCCATCCTGGTATAATGTCCCCTTTCCTAGTATAATGTCCCCCATCCTGGTATATATGTCCACCATCCTGGTATATTATATATGTCCCTCATCCTGGTATATGTTTCTCATCCTGGTATAATGTCCTTCATCCTGGTATAATGTCCCTCATCCTGGTATATATGTCCCTCATCCTGGTATATATGTCCCTCATCCTGCTATATATGTCCCTCATCCTTGTATAATGTCCTCCATCCTGGTATATATATCCCCTATCCTGGTATAATGTCCCTCATCCTGGTATAATGTCCCTCTTCCTGGTATATATGTCCCCCATCCTGGTATTTGTTTCCCATCCTGGTATAATGTCCTTCATCCTGGTATAATGTCCCCCATCCTGGTATAATGTCCCCTTTCCTAGTATAATGTTCCTCATCCTGGTATAATGTCCCCCATCCTGGTATATATACCCCTTATCCTGGTATAATGTCCCACATCCTGGTTTAATGTCCCTCATCTGGGTATAATGTCCCTCATCCGGGGATAATGTCCCCCATCCTGGTTTAATGTCCCCCATCCTGGTTTAATGTCCCTCATCCTGGTATAATGTCTCCCATCCTGATATAATGTCCCCATCCTGGTATAATGTCCCTCTTCCTGGTATAATGTCCCTCATCCTGCTATATATGTCCCTCATCCTGGTATAATGTCCCCCATCCTGGTATAATGTCCCCCATCCTGGTATATATATCCTCCATCCTGGTATAATGTCCCCTATCCTGGTGTAATGTCCCTCTTCCTGGTATATATGTCCCCCATCCTGGTATATGTTTCCCATCCTGGTATAATGTCCCTCATCCTGGTATAATGTCCCCCATCCTGGTATAATGTCCCCTTTCCTAGTATAATGTCCCTCATCCTGGTATAATGTCCCCCATCCTGGTATATATATCCCCTATCCTGGTATAATGTCCCCTATCCTGGTATAATGTCCCTCATCCTGGTATAATGTCCCTCATCCTGGTATAATGTCCCCCATCCTGGTATAATGTCCCCTGTCCTTGTATAATGTCCCTCATCCTGGTATAATGTCCCCCATCCTGGTATATATATCCCCTATCCTGGTATAATGTCCCCTATCCTGGTATAATGTCCCTCATCCTGGTATAATGTCCCTCATCCTGGTTTATATGTCCCTCATCCTGGTATAATGTCCCTCATCCTGGTATAACGTCCCCCATCCTGGTATATATGTCCCTCATCCTGGTATAATGTCCCCCATCCTGGTATATATATCCCCCATCCTGGTATAATGTCCCCTATTCTGGTGTAATGTCCCTCTTCCTGGTATATATGTCCCCCATCCTGGTATATGTTTCCCATCCTGGTATAATGTCCCTCATCCTGGTATAATGTCCCCCATCCTGGTATAATGTCCCCTTTCCTAGTATAATGTCCCTCATCCTGGTATAATGTCCCCCATCCTGGTATATATATCCCCTATCCTGGTATAATGTCCCCTATCCTGGTATAATGTCCCTCATCCTGGTATAATGTCCCCATCCTCGTGTAATGTCCCCATCCTTGTGTAATGTCCCCATCCTGGTATAATGTCGCTCATCCTGATATAATGTCCCTCATCCTGGTATAATGTCCCTCATCCTGGTATATATGTCCCCCATCCTGGTATATATATCCCCTATCCTGGTATAATGTCCCCTATCCTGGTATAATGTCGCTCATCCTGGTATAATGTCCCTCATCCTGGTATAATGTCCCCTATCCTGGTATAATGTCGCTCATCCCGGTATAATGTCCCTCATCCTGGTATAATGTCCCTCATCCTGGTATAACGTCCGCCATCCTGGTATATTGTCCCTCATCCTGGTATAATGTCCCCCATCCTGATATAATGTCTCCCATCCTGGTATAATGTCCCCTTCCTGGTATAATGTCCCCATCCTGGTATAATGTTCCTCATCCTGGTATAATGTCCCCATACTTGTGTAATGTCCCCATCCTGGTATAACGTTCCCCATCCTGGTATAATGTCCCCCATCCTTGTGTAATGTCCCCATCCCTGTGTAATGTCCCCATCCTGGTATATACAGTGGGGAAAATAAGTATTTTATCCTCTGCGGATTTTCCAAGTTTTCCAACCTACAAAGAATGGAGAGGTCTGTAATTTTTATCGTAGGTCACTCCACCTGTGAGAGAGAGAATCTAAAAATAAAATCCAGACAATCACATTGTATGATTGTTACATAATTAAATAGCATTTTATTGCATAAAATAAGTATTTGATCACCAACCAACCAGCAAGAATCCTGGCGCTTAAAGACCTGTTAGTTTCTCTTTAAGAAGTCCTCCTACTCTGCACTCATTACCTGTATTAATTGAACCAGTTTGAACTTGTTACCTGTATAAAAGACACCTGTCCACACACTCAATCACACTCCAACCTCTCCACCATGGCCAAGACCAAAGAGCTGCCTATGGACACCAGGGACAATATTGTAGACCTGCATAAGGCTGTGATGGGCTACAGGACAATAGGCAAGCAGCTCGGTGAGAAGACAACAACTATTGGCACAATTATTAGAAAATGGAAGAAACACAAGATGACTGTCACTCTTCCTCGGTCTGGGGCTCCATGCATCATCTCGCCTTGTGGGGTAAGGATGATTCTGAGAAAGGTCAGGAATCAGCTCAAAACTACATGGGAGGACCTGGTCAATGACCTGAAGAGAGCTGGGACCACAGTTTCACATTTTACCATTAGTAACACACCACGCCGTCATGGATTAAAATCCTGCAGGGCACGTAAGGTCCCCCTACTCACACCAGCACATGCCCAGGCCCATTTGAAGTTCGCCAATGACCATCTGGATGATCCAGAGGAGGCATGGGAGAAGGTCATGTGGTCAGATGAGACCAAAATAGAGATTTTTGGTATCAACCCCACTTGCCATGTTTGGAGGAAGAAAGATGAGAATAACCTCAAAAACACCGTCCCAACCGTGAAGCATGGTGGGGGAAACATCATACTTTGGGGGTGCTTTTTCTCAAAGGGGACAGAACGACAGCACCGTATTGAAGGGAGGATGGATGGGGTAATATATTGGGAGACTGGGTCTTTCAGCATGACAATGACCTGAAACACACAGCCAGGGCGATGAAGGAGTGGCTCTGTAAGGAGCATTTCAAGGTCCTGGAGTGGCCTAGACATTCTCCAGACCTGAACCCAATAGAAAATCTTTGGAGGGAGCTGAAACTCAATGTTGCCCAGTGACAGCCCCGAAACCTGAAAGGTCTGGAGAAGATCTGTATGGAGGAGGGGGCCAAAATCCCTGCAGCAGTGTGTGCAAACCTGGTCAAGACCTACAGGAAACGTCTGAAGTGAATCAAATACTTATTTTACTCATGGTATGTCCCCCCATCCAGGTATATATGTCTCCCATTCTGGTATACACTGTGTTCCAAATTATTATGCAAATAATATTTTCTCAGATTTTCCCAAATTACCTATATGAATTGCAGTCATTGTAATTTTCCAGTCAAATAACTATTAGAGTACAATTGAAAGGTTTTTGTATAAACTGCCGATGATAACAGGATATTTTTAAAAAAATAAAAGACTAAAACTGCACTCAAAATGCATGTTCCAAATTATTCTGCACAGCAGAGTTTTCAACCTTTTCATTTTAATAAAGAACAAAAAAATGGTCATTTTTGAAATTCTAAGCATTAGCAGGTTATTACACACTGAAATCAAACAGTTTTCAACTCAAAACTTTATTCTAGGTGATGTTACATTTGCACATAGGACCCCTTGTTGGAAAGGAGCTTCTGAACTCTCTCGCCCATTGAATTTGTCAGGTTTTGGATGGTTTCTGCTTCAATTGTTTTGCATGAGGACAGAATACCCTCCCAGAGCTGTTGCTTAGATGTGAACTGCCTCCCGCCATCATAGACACTCCTTTTGATGATGCTCCAGAGGTTCTCAATGGGGTTGAGGTCAGGGGAGCATGGGGGTCACACCATAAGTTTGTCCCCTTTTATGCCCATAGCAGCCAGAGATGCAGATGTGTTATGTGCAGCATGAGACGGGGCATTATCATGCATGAAATGATCTCGATGGTCCAGATGGATGGAGTGGAGGGTGGCTGGTTGATGGACACCCCATGCAAACACGGCTACAGCGCCAACAAGGAGGAGGTGGAGTAATGTTTTGGGCTGGAATCATGGGGAGAGAGATTGTCGGCCCTTTTAGGAGCCCTGAAGGGGTAAAGATGAACTCCATAATGTATGTGGAGTTTCTCAAACAGCACTTCCTGCCATGGTTCAAGAAGAAGAACCGTGTATTCTGCAGCAAGATCATTTCATGCATGATAATGCCCCGTCTCATGCTGCACATAACACATCTGCATCTCTGGCTGCTGTGGGCATAAAAGGGGACAAACTTATGGTGTGACCCCCATGCTCCCCTGACCTCAACCCCATTGAGAACCTCTGGAGCATCATCAAAAGGAGTGTCTATGATGGCGGGAGGCAGTTCACATCTAAGCAACAGCTCTGGGAGGGTATTCTGTCCTCATGCAAAACAATTGAAGCAGAAACCATCCAAAACCTGACAAATTCAATGGACGAGAGAGTTCAGAAGCTCCTTTCCAACAAGGGGTCCTATGTGCAAATGTAACATCACCTAGAATAAAGTTTTGAGTTGAAAACTGTTTGATTTCAGTGTGTAATAACCTGCTAATGCTTAGAATTTCACAAATGACCATTTTTTTGTTCTTTATTAAAATGAAAAGGTTGAAAACTCTGCTGGGCATAATAATTTGGAACATGCATTTTGAGGGCAGTTTGAGTGTTTTATTTTTTTAAAAATATCCTGTTATCATCGGCAGTTTATACAAAAACCTTTCAGTTGTCCTCTAATAGTTATTTGACTGGAAAATTACAATGACTGCAATTCATATAGGGAATTTGGGAAAATCTGAGAAAATATTATTTGCATAATAATTTGGAACACAGTGTATATATCCTCTGATTGGCTGGCGGCGTGTATTGCAGTGCAGGGACCCAGTGAGTCTCTGCGTTGCGAAGCATTTCAGCTGGATGTGCGTCTTTTGCTTGCGGTCCTATAAGCACTGTATACACCTTCACGGTATGTGGCGCATGCTTGAGGTGACGCATATATACGATGGCTCACGATGGCTTCACTGTTCCCTGTTGGACGGTGAGCGGAGCCGGTGACATCACATGCACGTATGTCCGCGCGGCTCGTGCGCGGCAGTTGTTGCTGGTCACCTGCCTGATTCAACGCTCGGCAATATCTGTAGATGTGAAGTCACCGGCTCCGCGCTCCTCTCGATGCGGAATCGAGCCGTGACGGATTTCCCCTTTAAGTGCTTCATTGGCGACTTCAATGTCACAACACAAAGTACCATTCGCAGTGATATCGCTGCCCGGGTTATTGTGCTGCCGCCATTGTCCCCTCATTTCATTAAGGAGAGAATTATGCGCGGTGGCGGTGGTGGCGGCGGCCGCCTTTGTGCCATCTATACGGCTTCTTGTTGTTATTCTCTTCCTGATACAATTCTCTTTCTGCAACCGCAAAACAAAGGGAAGCACAGACGGCGGCGGCTCTGAATAGAAAGTGTCTGATTGATAAGCCGGCCGCGGCCAAAGCTGCTCCCGCTAATTGCCTTTCAAATGCCCTCATTAATCAAAGTGAGAAGAAACTCTGACAGGAGGCTGTCACCGTCACCGAGTCCTCGCCACTCACCTCTCAGCGTGAGGCCGAGCCCTGGCCTTTACATGGAAGTGTGCAGCCTGCGCACCGCCGCGCGCACCTGGGCTTATCTGCGGAAGGTCTGCCGGCTCCGCGCCCGCGCCGTCTCCAGGGGCCAATTTACTTCTTATTTAACGATTCCTAACTTTCATGTTTGTAAATGAGCGCCGCATGATAACGCAGATAAACAAATTTAATTAGTCTCCTCGTTTTAGTCTTTTTTCCGCCCCCGACGCCTGTGTCTGTGTGAACGCCGCCAGGAAAACCGCCGTGCGGAGCGACGATGGAACGTGGCGCCAGGACACAGCGAGAGGCACCACAATATAATGGCAAATTATATCCGGCTCTTTACGTCCTGCCGCTTCTGTCGCCGATTCTGACGGCCCCTCGAGCTAGGAAAGATAAAACCGCCAGAGGTTCTGTAAACAAAACGGCGCCGCCGCCCGCCCGCTCCGCCGGATGGTTCTGCACTAGTTGGTTGTATTGTTTGCAGAAAGTCCAGGGAGAAGAACAAAAATACCTGGAAACCGCCAGACTGTGCACCGGCCAGGGGAGAGCAACCGGGATAAAGAAACAACTGGGGGAAGAGAGAAAACAAGAGAAAAGGTGAGGAAAAGAATATCTGGTAAAAAATAAGGGACAGCGACAAGCTGAGAACCCCTCACACATGTGTACAGGCGGGTTACCAGCAGTGATAGATGAGGGGGCGGGGCTGAGAACCCCTCACACATGTGTACAGGCGGGTTACCAGCAGTGATAGATGAGGGGGCGGGGCTGAGAACCCCTCACACATGTGTACAGGCGGGTTACCAGCAGTGATAGATGAGGGGGCGGGGCTGAGAACCCCTCACACAGGTGTACAGGTGGGTTACCAGCAGTGATAGATGAGGGGGTGGGGCTGAGAACCCCTCACACAGGTGTACAGGCGGGTTACCAGCAGTGATAGATGAGGGGGTGGGGCTGAGAACCCCTCACACAGGTGTACAGGCGGGTTACCAGCAGTGATAGATGAGGGGGCGGGGCTGAGAACCCCTCACACAGGTGTACAGGCGGGTTACCAGCAGTGATAGATGAAGGGGCGGGGCTGAGAACCCCTCACACAGGTGTACAGGCGGGTTACCAGCAGTGATAGATGAGGGGGCGGGGCTGAGAACCCCTCACACATGTGTACAGGCGGGTTACCAGCAGTGATAGATGAGGGGGCGAGGCTGAGAACCCCTCACACATGTGTACAGGCAGGTTACCAGCAGTGATAGATGAGGGGGCGGGGCTGAGAACCCCTCACACATGTGTACAGGCGGGTTACCAGCAGTGATAGATGAGGGGGCGAGGCTGAGAACCCCTCACACATGTGTACAGGCAGGTTACCAGCAGTGATAGATGAGGGGGCGGGGCTGAGAACCCCTCACACAGGTGTACAGGCGGGTTACCAGCAGTGATAGATGAGGGGGCGGGGCTGAGAACCCCTCACACATGTGTACAGGCGGGTTACCAGCAGTGATAGATGAGGGGGCGAGGCTGAGAACCCCTCACACATGTGTACAGGCAGGTTACCAGCAGTGATAGATGAGGGGGCGGGCTGAGAACCCTTCACACATGTGTACAGGCAGGTTACCAGCAGTGATAGATGAGGGGGCGGGGCTGAGAACCCCTCTCACATGTGTACAGGCGGGTTACCAGCAGTGATAGATGAGGGGGTGGGGCTGAGAACCCCTCACACATGTGTAGCACCCCGAGGACTCGGCTGCTACAGGGGTATTGCACCTCGAACCAGAGGTGCGGTATTCCACTCCCGGGTAAGGAAGGAGTGTGGAACGGGGCTCAGTTAGCTGCATACACTACACTCACCCCATTTCCGGGGGACAGATCAACGGTACTCCCACCAGATAGATGTGCAGGTACGACAGCGTCTGTCCCTGGCTGGAGTGGGGAGGGGGGAGGAATATCCCAGTGGTGCAGGAGCAGAGAGGGGAGGGACTCTGGGCATAGGTAGGAGCCCATTGGGTGCTGGTCACCTGGGCTCGGGTGTCAGAAGGGAGTATAAAAGGTGGGCACCATGATAGAACGGGGGGAGAGGTGCAGAGGAGTGCAGTCTGAGAGAGTTCAGCCAGAGAGGGCTGACAGGGAGCTGTGGCTCAGTCCGGCCCCAGCTCCAGAGCCAGGCCTGAAGTGGAGGCCTGAAGCAGAGAGAGAGAGAGAAGTAAGAGGAAGAAGGAACATAAACACCAGGAAAGGCCCAGAGACACAAGAAAAGAGGGAACCCTGAGATCCCACGGAATAACGGGTGAAGGGTTGGCAGAACAGGGTACCGGATCCCAAACTGGTGGAGGCCAATTATCCTTAGCCAGGAACCGGAAGTCGTGGTCAAGTCTTGGCGCGACCCCTCACCATATCCACCAGGAAGGCATACCGTATAGGGTCAGGGAAACCGGGAAAGGCTTCGCCACCAGAAGGCCCGAGGGAGCCGGACAAAGGTGGGTCCCTGGTGGGGACGGCCAGTAGGAAGGAAGAGAGGGGAGCCCTGGACCACGCTCTGGAATTGCCTGGGAGTTGGCCGAGTCCCTGACCTGGTGGACGCAGCATGACTCGGGCGGTCTTGACTGCGCACAAGGGACCTGATAAAGAACTGTGAGTAAAGCATTGAAAACTGCAGCTGTACGTCTCACTGATTCCTTGTCGCATTAGCACTATTAGGACGGGGACTACTATAACATCACTACCATCATCCCCTCTTCGCCTGCTGCCCTGGGGCCATACCCCTCCCGTTGGGGGTTATACTATCCACGCTGCACACCCGTACCACCGGCCTCAGCGGTCTGCCCTGCAGCGGCGGCTTCATAGCCGCAATCAACGGGTGGCGTAGTCGAACAATATAACATCTTATTCTAAGTTCTGCCACTTGGTTTGACACCCTGGGCACGGACCGGGTCACCGCCACGAGGACTACTACCCCTATCAGATCCGGCTCCGGGTATTCCCCGCATGCGCAACGCTGCACAACATGGCCCAGGGGGCGCGTCACATGTGTACAGGCGGGTTACCAGCAGTGATAGATGAGGGGGCGGGGCTGAGAACCCCTCACACATGTGTACAGGCGGGTTACCAGCAGTGATAAATGAGGGGGTGGGGCTGAGAACCCCTCACACATGTGTACAGGCGGGTTACCAGCAGTGATAGATGAGGGGGCGGGGCTGAGAACCCCTCACACATGTGTACAGGCGGGTTACCAGCAGTGATAGATGAGGGGGTGGGGCTGAGAACCCCTCACACATGTGTACAGGCGGGTTACCAGCAGTGATAGATGAGGGGGTGGGGCTGAGGACCCCTCACACATGTGTACAGGCGGGTTACCAGCAGTGATAGATGAGGGGGCGGGGCTGAGAACCCCTCACACATGTGTACAGGCGGGTTACCAGTGTGATAGATGAGGGGGCGGGCTGAGAACCCCTCACACAGGTGTACAGGCGGGTTACCAGCAGTGATAGATGAGGGGGCGGGCTGAGAACCCCTCACACAGGTGTACAGGCGGGTTACCAGCAGTGATAGATGAGGGGGCGGGGCTGAGAACCCCTCACACATGTGTACAGGTGGGTTACCAGCAGTGATAGATGAGGGGGCGGGCTGAGAACCCCTCACACATGTGTACAGGCGAGTTACCAGCAGTGATAGATGAGGGGGCGGGGCTGATAACCCCTCACACATGTGTACAGGCAGGTTACCAGCAGTGATAGATGAGGGGGGCGGGGCTGAGAACCCCTCACACAGGTGTACAGGCGGGTTACCAGCAGTGATAGATGAGGGGGCGGGGCTGAGAACCCCTCACACATGTGTACAGGCGGGTTACCAGCAGTGATAGATGAGGGGGCGGGCTAAGAACCCCTCACACAAGTGTACAGGCGGGTTACCAGCAGTGATAGATGAGGGGGCGGGGCTGAGAACCCCTCACACATGTGTACAGGCGGGTTACCAGCAGGGTTAGATGAGGGGGCGGGGCTGAGAACCCCTCACACATGTGTCCAGGCGGGTTACCAGCAGTGATAGATGAGGGGGTGGGGCTGATAACCCCTCACACATGTGTACAGGCGGGTTACCAGCAGTGATAGATGAGGGGGCGGGGCTGAGAACCCCTCACACAGGTGTACAGGCGGGTTAACAGCAGTGATAGATGAGGGAGGCGGGCCTGAGAACCCCTCACACAGGTGTACAGGCGGGTTACCAGCAGTGATAGACGAGGGGGCGGGGCTGAGATCCCCTCACACATGTGTACAGGTGAGTTACCAGCAGTGATAGATGAGGGGGCGGGGCTGATAACCCCTCACACATGTGTACAGGCAGGTTACCAGCAGTGATAGATGAGGGGGGCGGGGCTGAGAACCCCTCACACAGGTGTACAGGCGGGTTACCAGCAGTGATAGATGAGGGGGCGGGGCTGAGAACCCCTCACACGTGTCCAGGCGGGTTACCAGCAGTGATAGATGAGGGGGCGGGGCTGATAACCCCTCACACATGTGTACAGGCGGGTTACCAGCAGTGATAGATGAGGGGGGCGGGGCTGAGAACCCCTCACACAGGTGTACAGGCAGGTTACCAGCAGTGATAGATGAGGGGGGCGGGGCTGAGAACCCCTCACACAGGTGTACAGGCGGGTTACCAGCAGTGATAGATGAGGGGGCGGGGCTGAGAACCCCTCACACAGGTGTACAGGCAGGTTACCAGCAGTGATAGATGAGGGGGCGGGCTGAGAACCCCTCACACATGTGTACAGGCGGGTTACCAGCAGTGATAGTGTGACACCCCAGGGGTCTGGTTGCCACAGTGATAGAGATATTACGTCTGAGAGCAGGTGGGAGGTCTCTTGGTCAGGAATCCTATGCATGCCACACCTCCTGCACAGTCCTGGGAGGGGAAGAACTTCCCCTATATAAAACTGGGGCTGAGGCAGGGTTAGTGAGTAGAGAAGAAGTAGAGACAGAGAAAAGAAGCAAATATAGGAACAGAACATCAGGAGCTCTGTGGGAGCAGTGTTACAAGGAGTCAGGGGCTGGCAGCTGCAGAGCTCGCCCTGACTGAGAAGATTTCTTACCGGACCCGGAGTCCGAGGCTGTGGGGACTAACTCCTACCCAGCAGCAGAATCCGTCAGGCAGGGGATTCCAGGTCCTCTGGCCAAGAAACCCGAAGGCACGGTCACACGCATGGGACCAGCACCGCCGTCGTGGAGCGGAAGCTACTAGAAGGCCCCGAGTCACCGGCCATACGGGTGAGCACCACACGGTACACTCAGGGACATGGGCTACTTATACCCTCCTCTAGCAAGGTAGCCAGAAGAGTACAGTTAGTTTGGGAGGCCTACAACTCCGCCTGGCCAGGGGAGATCCCATCTGCTCAAGGACTGACCAGGCCCCAATCGCTAGCCAGTACTCCGGGAGGGTCTATCTTTGTCACCAGTAAAGACCCTGAACTACACCGTACCGTCTCCGAGTGGTTCCTGCTACCCCCATCATCCACGTCGGCTGCCCTGAGGCCATACCCCTCCCGTTGGGGGTTATACTATCACGCTGCACAATCCTACCACCGGCCTCAGCGGTCTGCCCTGCAGCAGCAGCTCCTTAGCTGTACTCAACGGGTGGCGTAGTCGTCCAACATCTACCGCTGATACATCGCCGCTCAGTTTGACTCCCTGGGCACGGACCGGGTCACCGCCACGAGACTACAACCCTCAACAGATCCGGCTCCGGGTAAGCTCCCGCGTGCGCAACGCAGCGCGACACAGGCCCAGGGGCGCGTCAACTTTTGGCGTAGTCGGCAGGATTTCGTGCCCGCAACCACCGGGTACTGCGTGCCTGAAAGAGACTGTTCAAACTTACCTGTGGTGAAGATTCCCGCGATCCGGCGCCATTTTCAGCCTTCTTCCCGCCTTCCGTGGAGTTTTCCCGCCGTTGGACGCCATCTTGAAGACGTCACGCGGGAAGAAGAGGGGCGTGGACTCCGAAAGCGCACGAGAACTGAAGCCCCGCCTCACGTCCGGACGTCGCGTAAGGTCCTGGAAGGAGCCCAGCAGATGCCGACGTCACAGGAGCGCGACGGAAGGTCCTCAACCCTGACGATCTACTGCGGAGCCGCGGCCTACGGAAGAGGATCATCGCAAGGTAGGCCACGGTCCACTAGTGGGGAGGAGGATGTCGGATACGGAGGAGAGCTTCACTGCCTCAACCCCCGCCAGCGCCATCGCTGCTGCAGTCATGCCTTTCACCATGCCCTATATCCCGGGAGCGGCCTGGCTACCCCAGTACTCAGGGGAGTCACATACCCTGCATGACTTTAGAGAAAAGCTGGATAGCCTCTTCCAGGTGTACCCCCTCACAGAAGAGCAAAAAGTGAGCATCCTGGTGGCCCAATTAACTGGGGCAGCCCGAAGGTAGGTAAAGTCCTGGCCACCTGGGGGGAGGACTGTCGCAGGGATACTAACCCAGCTGAGGGACACCTTTGATACCCGCACCTCAGCCGAGATCAAGCTTAGATTCTACGGGTGCAAACAGCGGGCACATGAGAGTATAAGGGACTATGCCCTGAACCTACAAGAGGCCCTGAGAGCCATTAAGCAGACCGACCCTGACGGCGTGGGAGACGAGGACAGGCTGTTGACTGAACAATTTATAGAGGGTTTATATTGCAATGCCCACCGAACCCAGTTGCGGGCAATGGCCTTACAGGACCCTCATCTGGGATTTGCACAGTTCAAGGACAGAGCCATCCGGGTGCTCCGAGAACCGGCACCAGGTTGCGTTGTGACCCACAGACGCCCCACTACTACTTACCACCAGGAGGCGGCGACCTTGTCGGCAGGGCCTGTGGGAGCTGATGCGCAGGCTTTGAACAATGACCCGGCTCCAGACCTGCACCATCAGGTCCAAGAGCTAGCTAAAAGCGTTGCTGCGCTAACCCGAACTGTGCAGTCTTTACAGGTTTCCACTCCAGGGAAGATCCAGCTGGCATCCGGACCGGAGGACATCCCGTGGCGTCGACCAAGGAGGACCCCACCGGCCAGAGGAAGACCCAGCGACCGATACAACGAGGACGGACGACCCATCTGCCGCCGCTGTAATCAACCCGGACATATGGCAAGGTACTGTCCTTTAAACTGGCACAACCTAGGGTAGAGGGCCAACCCCTAGGAAAAAGATCATCAGGCCCATCGAACTGGCGCGACAAATATGTGGGAGGACGTCCAGTCTTGCCTGTGGTACTGGATGGCATTCCTATGAGTGCCCTACTGGACACCGGGTCACAGGTCACCACCATCCCGTACGTGCTCTTCAAGCAGTACTGGAATGACTCGGATATTACCCGCTACCCTGACGACGACTTGAGTATCATCGCCAGCAATGGTCAGCCCGTGCCACAGATCGGATTTAAAGAGGTGACCATTAAAATTGGTAGAGTTGAACTGGCAGCACAGGGACTGATCATTGTAGACATTGACAAACACGAGAGTCACCCAAAGATAACTCTAGGAACTAATGTAATTGAAAATTGTCTTGCAGAGGTGATTTTCCTTTTACAGCAGGTTGCCAAGAACGCCAGCTCCGGCGAGCAGCGAGTGCTCCAAAAAGAGATCCGGGCACTGATGCGACGGCAACAGGTGGAACTCTCCGGCGGTGAGATTGGTAGCGTGAGAATGTGTGACCCTTTCCCTATTGCCATGCCCCCAAAAAGTGAAATGATGATTTGGTGCCGGGCAGCTATTGGTCTGAGAGGTAGAGACTACCAGGCAATGGTAGAACCAGTTTACTCAGACAGTAGGCCCACCATCTTGACAGCACGGGGGGTGGTTAATGTACGCCATGGGAGGGTGCCCGTTCGCATAATCAATATCGGGAAGAGGGAAGTGTACCTGCCCCGGTATGCCACGCTAGCCAAATTATATACCATTAACCAAAATGCTATACAATCTGTGGAACCCTTGCCTCCATCTCACCCGGAGGAAGGTAACGGCTCTAAGAAAACAATGGAGGACTGGTGTCAGCAACTACATTTGGGTACTGACTCCACTCCCTCACACCAGAAACAGGGAGTCTATCGGGTGGTTCAAGAGTACGAGAGAGTGTTTAGTAAACACCCGTTAGACTTCGGGCGAGTCAAGGGGGTAGAACACCACATCCCCACGGGAGACAATCCTCCCATGAAAGAGAGGTATCGACCCGTACCCCCTGCACACTACCAACACGCCAAGGGGATGCTTAGAGACATGAAGGAGGCTGGGGTGATCAGGGATAGCTGTAGCCCCTGGGCAGCTCCACTAGTCTTAGTCAAAAAGAAAGACAACACCATGAGGATGTGTGTAGATTACCGGAAAATCAACCGTATCACACACAAGGATGCGTACCCCTTACCAAGGATAGAGGAGTCTTTGGCTGCTTTAAGATCTGCTAACTTCTTCTCTACCTTGGATCTCACTAGTGGGTACTGGCAGGTTCCTGTAGCAGAGGCGGACCGGGAGAAGACCGCATTCACCACCCCGATGGGACTTAGTGAGTTTACCTGCATGCCGTTCGGACTCTGCAACGCACCAGGAACCTTCCAACGATTAATGGAGTGCTGTCTGGGCCACAGAAACTTCGAGACGGTACTGTTGTACCTGGACGATGTCATCGTATATTCTAAGACTTATGAGGACCACCTGAAACACCTGGCGGAAGTGTTCGAAGCTCTGGCAAGCTACGGCCTAAAGGTGAAACCCTCCAAGTGTCACCTCCTGAAACCAAAGGTGCAGTACCTGGGACACGTGGTGAGCGCTGACGGAGTGGCTCCCGACCCTGATAAGATCACCGCAATTAAGGAATGGCCAAGTCCCTCCAGTGTAAAGGAAGTGCGGCAGTTCCTCGGGTTGGTAGGCTACTACCGCAGGTTCATCCCCGGTTTCACCAAAAAGGCAGCTCCTATGCAGGACCTCCTGATAGGCCAGTCCCGGAAGGCCAAGAACCAGAAGCCGCCCTTCAGATGGGAGAAGTTGGAAGAAGAGTCCTTCCGCCAGCTGAAGATGGCCCTCACGGGGGATGAAATCCTGGCGTACCCGGATTACAGCCAGCCCTTTATCCTCTACACCGACGCAAGTAACATCGGGCTAGGAGCCGTGCTGTCCCAGATCCAGCAGGGGAAAGAGCGAGTAATCGCTTATGTGACACCCCAGGGGTCTGGTTGCCACAGTGATAGAGATATTACGTCTGAGAGCAGGTGGGAGGTCCTTTGGTCAGGGATCCTGTGCATGCCACACCTCCTGCCCAGTCTTGGGAGGGGAAGGACTTCACCTATATAAACCTGGGGCTGAGGCAGGGTAGAGAGTTCTGAGAGGAGAAGACAGGGAGCAGAGCTGCTCTATGGGCTCTGCTCCACAGGCAGGCCCTGTCCAGGGGCCTGAGCCTGGAGACAAGGAGAGTGGAGACAAGAAGCAGCATAGGAAACAGCAGAGTTACAAGGAGTCAGGGGCTGGCAGCTGCAGAGCTCGCCCTGACTAAGAAGATTCTTTACCGGACCCGGAGTCCGAGGCTGTGGGGACTAATTCCTGCCCAGCAGCAGAATCCGTCAGGCAGGGGATTTCAGGTCCTTTGGCCCAGAAGCCCGAAGGCACGGTCACACGCGTGGGACCAGCACCGCCATCGTGGAGCGGAAGCCATTAGAAGGCCCAGAGTCACCGGCCATACGGGTGAGCACCACACGGTACACTCAGGGACGTGGGCTACTTACATCAGCTCCTAGCAAGGTAGCCAGAAGAGTACAGTCAGTTTGGGAGGCCTACAACTACGCCTGGCCAGGGGAGATCCCATCTGCTCAAGGACTGACCAGGCCCCATCCGCTAGCAAGTACTCCGGGAGGGTCTTTTGTTGTTACCAGTAAAGACCCTGAACTACACCGTACCGTCTCTGAGTGGTTCCTGCTACCCCCATCATCCACGTCGGCTGCCCTGAGGCCATACCCCTCCCGTTGGGGGTTATACTATCACGCTGCACAATCCCACCATCGGCCTCAGCGGTCTGCCCTGCAGCAGCAGCCCCCTGGCTGCACTCAACGGGTGGCGTAGTCATCAACCATTTACTACTAATGGACTGCCGTCTAGTTTGACTCCCTGGGCACGGACCGGGTCACCGCCACGAGACTACAACCCTCCACAGATCCGGCTCCGGGTAAGCTCCCGCATGCGCAGCGCAGCGCGACACAGGCCCAGGGGCGCGTCAACTTTGGCGTAGTCGGCAGGATTTCGTGCCCGCAACCACCGGGTACTGCGTGCCTGAAAAGCAAAGACTGTTCAAACTTACCAGTGGTGAAGGTTTCCCGCCATCCGGCGCCATCTTCTACCTTCTTCCCGCCATCCGCGAAGTTTTCCCGCCATCCGGCGCCATCTTCGACCTTCTTCCCGCCATCCGTGGAGTTTTCCCGCCATTGGACGCCATCTTGAGGACGCCGCGCGGGAAGAAGAGGGGCGTGGACTCCGAAAGCGCGCGAGAACTGAAGCCCCGCCTCACGTCCGGACGTTGCGTAAGGTCCTGGAAGGAGCCCAGCAGACGCCGACGTCACAGGAGCGCGACGGAAGGTCCTCAACCCTGACGATCCACTGCGGAGCCGCGGCCTACGGAAGAGGATCATCGCAAGGTAGGCCACGGTCCACTAGGGGGGAGGAAGATGTCGGATACGGAGGAGAGCTTCACTGCCTCAACCCCCGCCAGCGCTACCGCTGCTGCAGTTATGCCCTTCACCATGCCCTATATCCCGGGAGCAGCTTGGCTACCCCAGTACTCAGGGGAGTCACATACCCTGCATGACTTTAGAGAAAAGCTGGATAGCCTCTTCCAGGTGTACCCCCTCACAGAAGAGCAAAAAGTGAGCATCCTGGTGGCCCAACTAACCGGGGCAGCCAAAAGGGAAGTAAAATCCTGGCCACCTGGGAGGAAGACTGTCGCAGGGATACTAACCCGGCTGAAGGACACCTTTGATACCCGCACCTCAGCCGAGATTAAGCTTAGATTCTACGGGTGCAAGCAGCGAGCGCATGAGAGTATAAGGGACTATGCACTAAACCTACAAGAGGCCCTGAGGGCCATAAAGCAGACCGACCCTGATGGGGTGGGAAACGAGGACAGGCTGTTGACTGAACAATTTATAGAGGGTTTATATTGCAATGCCCACCGAACCCAGTTGCGGGCAATGGCCTTACAGGATCCCCATCTGGACTTTGCACAGTTCAAGGACAGAGCCATCCGGGTGCTCCGAGAACCGGCACCAGGTGGCGTTGTGACCCACAGACGCCCCACTACCACTTACTACCAGGAGGCGGCGCCCTTGTCAGCAGGGCCTGTGGGAGCTGATGCGCAGGCTTTGGACAATGACCCGGCTCCAGACCTACACCATCAGGTCCAAGAGCTAGCTAAGAGCGTTGCTGCGCTAACCCGAACTGTGCAGTCTTTACAGGTTTCCACCCCAGGGAAGATCCAGCTGGCATCCGGACCGGAGGACATCCCGTGGCGTCGACCAAGGAGGACCCCACCGGCCAGAGGAAGACCCAGTGACCGATACAGTGAGGACGGACGACCCATCTGCCGCCGCTGCAATCAACCCGGACATATGGCAAGGTACTGTTCTTTAAACGGGCACAACCTGGGGTAGAGGGCCAACCCCCAGGAAAAAGATCACCAGGCCCATCGAACTGGCGCGACAGATATGTGGGAGGACGTCCAGTCTTGCCTGTGGTACTGGATGGCATTCCCATGAGTGCCCTACTGGACACCGGGTCACAGGTCACCACCATCCCGTACGTGCTCTTCAAGCAGTACTGGAATGACTCGGATATTACCCGCTACCCCGACGACGACTTGAGTATCATCGCCAGCAATGGTCAGCCCGTGCCACAGATCGGATTTAAAGAGGTGACCATCAAAATTGGTAGAGTCGAACTGGCCGCACAGGGACTGATCATTGTAGATATCGATAAACATGAGAGTCACCCAAAAATAACTCTAGGAACTAATGTAATTGAAAATTGTCTTGCAGAGGTGATTTTCCTTTTACAGCAGGTTGCCAAGAATGCCAGCTCCGGCGAGCAGCGGGTGCTCCAGAAAGAGATCCGGGCACTGATGCAACGGCAACAAGTGGAACTCTCCGGCGGTGAGATTGGTAGCGTAAGAATGTGTGACCCTTTTCCTATTGCCATGCCCCCAAAAAGTGAAATGATGATTTGGTGCCGGGCAGCTATTGGTCTGAGAGGTAGGGATTACCAGGCAATGGTAGAACCAGTTTACTCAGACAGTAGGCCCACCATTTTGACAGCACGGGGGGTGGTCAATGTACGCCATGGGAGGGTGCCCATTCGCATAATAAATATCGGGGAGAGGGAAGTGTACCTGCCCCGGTATGCCACGCTAGCCAAATTATATACCACTAATCAAAGTTCTATACAATCTGTGGAACCCTTGCCTCCATCTCACCCGGAGGAAGGTAACGGCTCTAAGAAAGACATGGAGGACTGGTGTCAGCAACTACATTTGGGTACTGACTCCACTCCCTCACATCAGAAACAAGGAGTCTATCGGGTGGTTCAAGAGTATGAGAGAGTGTTTAGTAAACACCCGTTAGACTTCGGGCGAGTCAAGGGGGTAGAACATCGCATCCCCACGGGAGATCATCCTCCCATAAAAGGGAGGTATCGACCCGTACCCCCTGCACATTACCAACACGCCAAGGGGATGCTTAGAGATATGAAGGAGGCTGGGGTAATCCGGGATAGTTGTAGCCCCTGGGCAGCCCCATTAGTTTTAGTCAAAAAGAAAGACAACACCATGAGGATGTGTGTAGATTACCGGAAAATCAACCGTATCACACACAAGAAGGAGCAGGAGGATGCCGTTACTGAAGTACGGTAAAGTGGAACTGTACATAGTTACCCGTAGGGGTACTTGTGTTGCTAATTAAAATATGGTCCCCGTTGGGACAAGTGTGAACTGTTCCCGTGTGTCCCCTATCCTTAACCAGGCTGAGGACTGTGAGCAGCCATCCCATCTCCCCACAGGCTGAGGACTGTGAGCAGCCAATCCTTATCCCCACTGGACGAGGACTGAGAGCGGCCATATCTTGTAAATATTATGTGTTTCCAGTTATTTATAGGAGTCCTTGGTGGATTTACCGGGAATCCTTTGTACAGTTAGTGGAGCGTAACCCAGGATGGACTAAAAGACTGTTAAGGACTCGGGGTAGGACAGACCCCTACCTGGTTACGTCTCCCTGTTTTGGTGAAATGGACACCTTGCTTTCTTCAAAGACTGCACCCGGTTACGGACACGCCGTGACCAGCTTTATGCGTTTCCTTATTGTAATGTTATTGTTTATACTTTGTTATGTTACAAAAATATGTTTAGTCCCGGAGTACTAAATTTCACTAGGGGGGAATGTGACACCCCAGGGGTCTGGTTGCCACAGTGATAGAGATATTACGTCTGAGAGCAGGTGGGAGGTCCTTTGGTCAGGGATCCTGTGCATGCCACACCTCCTGCCCAGTCTTGGGAGGGGAAGGACTTCCCCTATATAAACCTGGGGCTGAGGCAGGGTAGAGAGTTCTGAGAGGAGAAGACAGGGAGCAGAGCTGCTCTATGGGCTCTGCTCCACAGGCAGGCCCTGTCCAGGGGCCTGAGCCTGGAGACAAGGAGAGTGGAGACAAGAAGCAGCATAGGAAACAGCAGAGTTACAAGGAGTCAGGGGCTGGCAGCTGCAGAGCTCGCCCTGACTAAGAAGATTCTTTACCGGACCCGGAGTCCGAGGCTGTGGGGACTAATTCCTGCCCAGCAGCAGAATCCGTCAGGCAGGGGATTTCAGGTCCTCTGGCCCAGAAGCCCGAAGGCACGGTCACACGCGTGGGACCAGCACCGCCATCGTGGAGCGGAAGCCATTAGAAGGCCCCGAGTCACCGGCCATACGGGTGAGCACCACACGGTACACTCAGGGACGTGGGCTACTTACATCAGCTCCTAGCAAGGTAGCCAGAAGAGTACAGTCAGTTTGGGAGGCCTACAACTACGCCTGGCCAGGGGAGATCCCATCTGCTCAAGGACTGACCAGGCCCCATCCGCTAGCAAGTACTCCGGGAGGGTCTTTTGTTGTTACCAGTAAAGACCCTGAACTACACCGTACCGTCTCTGAGTGGTTCCTGCTACCCCCATCATCCACGTCGGCTGCCCTGAGGCCATACCCCTCCCGTTGGGGGTTATACTATCACGCTGCACAATCCCACCATCGGCCTCAGCGGTCTGCCCTGCAGCAGCAGCCCCCTGGCTGCACTCAACGGGTGGCGTAGTCATCAACCATTTACTACTAATGGACTGCCGTCTAGTTTGACTCCCTGGGCACGGACCGGGTCACCGCCACGAGACTACAACCCTCCACAGATCCGGCTCCGGGTAAGCTCCCGCATGCGCAGCGCAGCGCGACACAGGCCCAGGGGCGCGTCAGCTTACGCCAGCCGAAAACTGCGACCCACCGAAAGAAACCCTGAGAATTACAGCTCATTTAAGCTAGAGTTCCTGGCAGTGGTGTGGGCAGTCACCGAACGCTTTAAGCACTACCTCGCTTCTTCCCGGTTCGTCGTGTACACGGATAACAACCCGTTGACACACCTGGACACGGCAAGACTCGGTGCCCTAGAGCAGAGATGGATGGCCCGCCTGTCCAACTACGAGTTCACCATCAAATACCGGGCAGGACGCTCCAATACCAACGCGGACGCCCTGTCCAGGATGCCAAACCTACCGGACGTAGGAGAAGATCCAGAGGGACTGGAAGAAGTCGAACTCCCCGCGTTTCACCGTCATGGGACTATCCAGTATTCCCATCGGGTAAGGAGTAAGCAAGGCGCTACGCTTAACCCCTTACCTCACTACAACTGGGCGGAAACGCAAGACAGTGACCCTGCTGTCCGGCTGGTGAAGGAGATGCTGACTCAGCCAGAGGCTCGCCTTGACCCAGACGCTCCGGAGGAAGCCAAGCAACTGTGGGCAGAAAAGAGTAGACTGTTCCTTTACAAGGGGAAGTTGTGCCGCAGGATGGTTAACTCCCGGACGCATGAACTAATCTGGCAAGTAGTGGTGCCACGACGAGACGCAGCCATGGTGATGGAGGCATACCACGATGGAGCTGGGCATTTCGGATGGAAGAAGCTGGAGTTCCTGCTGCGCGGGCGGTTCCATTGGGTAGGCATGAGGGGAACCATCGAGAGGTGGTGCAGAGACTGTGGCCCGTGCAACCTGAGGAGGAAGGACCGTGCCAGCCAGAAGACTCCCCTGCAGTCCATCGTCACCCGGCAGCCGTTGGAACTGGTAGCCTTGGATCATGTAAAACTGACCCCAAGCAGAAGTGGCTACGTCTACGCGTTAACCATCGTGGATCATTACTCCCGGTTCTTGGTTGTCGTCCCCGTCAAGGACTTAACGGCTCAAACAGCAGCTAGAGCCTTCCAGCAGCACTTCTGCCGTCCACACGGGTACCCGGACCAAGTGCTGACGGACCAGGGACCTGCCTTTGAAGCGGAGGTCTTCCAGGAATTCTGCAATCTGTATGGCTGCCGGAAGATAAGGACGACACCCTATCATCCGCAAACTAATGGACTTTGTGAGAAAATGAACCAGGTGGTAATGGATCTTCTGAAAACGTTGCCCCTGGAAGAACGCAGTCTGTGGCCTGAGAAGCTGCCCGATCTGGTGGACCTATACAACCACATCCCGGTAGGTTCCACCAACTGTACCCCGGCTTACCTAATGAGGGCGAGACCTGGTAAGTTACCTGTTGACCTGGAAATGGGAGTCCTGACACCCGAGGACACTTCACCAGAAGCAGACTGGGACACAGAGAGGCAGCAGCAGTACCGGAAAGTACTGGAGAGCGTGGAGCGAAGTCTCTGTCTCGCTAGGGAAAGACAAGAGAAAACTTACAACCAGTATGCTCCCGCTGTTCCCCTGGTGCCCGGAGAGCAGGTCTTGAAGAGGAAAAGACGGCTCCACAAGTTGGACGACCAGTGGGAGAAGGACCCGTACACCGTACTGCCCTCAAGCCACGAGAACCCGAAGGTCTGTACCATCAGTAAAGACAGAGGGGAGACCACAGCCATTGTATCCCGGGATCACCTGAAGAAGTGTCCTGAACAGCTACGGAACCCTGAAGAGGAACAAGAAGACCATCGACCCGTAGAGGAAAGGGAAGATATGGTTAGTACTGTGCTCGGAGACTTCCCTCGGTCTTGGACTCAAGTCAATGGTGCAGTTGTGGTACCCGTACTCACCTTCCTCCAACCAGCATCCCAAGCACCTACGGAGCAACAGGTAGAGCTGAAAGAACAGCCGGTCCAGGAGGCAGAAGACCCCACACCAGCAGATCAGGAGGATCAACCCTCTGCTTGCAGTGAGCCTGCCATATCCCTAGTGAGCCAAAGGGCCCGTAGACAGCTGCCCAATTTACCCTTGACAGCTCCTACACCCTGTAGTTCAGGGCCAGACAGTCAGCTCCGTAGGTCCACTAGGGCCACTAGAGGCCAGTTACCCGCACGTTGGAGGATTTGAAGTGTATAAATTGTTTTATTTGTGGTTACCTGTTTTTCTTGTTGCTTGTGTATAATTATGTGTTTCTAGTTGTTTATAGGAGTCTTTGGTGGATTTACCGGGAATCCTGTGTACATAGTTGGAGCGTAACCCAGGACGGACTAAAGACTGTTAAGGACTCGGGGCAGGACAGACCCCTACCTGGTTACGTCTCCCTGTTTTGGTGAAATGGACACCTTGCTTTTCTTCAAAACTGCACCCGGTTGCGGACACGCCGTAACCATCTTTATGTGTTTTTCTTATTGTATTATTATTGTTTATACCTTGTTATGTTTTTCTAAAAATATGTTTAGTCCCGGAGTACTAAATTTCACTAGGGGGGAATGTGACACCCCAGGGGTCTGGTTGCCACAGTGATAGAGATATTACGTCTGAGAGCAGGTGGGAGGTCTCTTGGTCAGGAATCCTATGCATGCCACACCTCCTGCACAGTCCTGGGAGGGGAAGAACTTCCCCTATATAAAACTGGGGCTGAGGCAGGGTTAGTGAGTAGAGAAGAAGTAGAGACAGAGAAAAGAAGCAAATATAGGAACAGAACATCAGGAGCTCTGTGGGAGCAGTGTTACAAGGAGTCAGGGGCTGGCAGCTGCAGAGCTCGCCCTGACTGAGAAGATTTCTTACCGGACCCGGAGTCCGAGGCTGTGGGGACTAACTCCTACCCAGCAGCAGAATCCGTCAGGCAGGGGATTCCAGGTCCTCTGGCCAAGAAACCCGAAGGCACGGTCACACGCATGGGACCAGCACCGCCGTCGTGGAGCGGAAGCTACTAGAAGGCCCCGAGTCACCGGCCATACGGGTGAGCACCACACGGTACACTCAGGGACGTTGGCTACTTATACCCGCCTCTAGCAAGGTAGCCAGAAGAGTACAGTTAGTTTGGGAGGCCTACAACTCCGCCTGGCCAGGGGAGATCCCATCTGCTCAAGGACTGACCAGGCCCCAATCGCTAGCCAGTACTCCGGGAGGGTCTATCTTTGTCACCAGTAAAGACCCTGAACTACACCGTACCGTCTCCGAGTGGTTCCTGCTACCCCCATCATCCACGTCGGCCGCCCTGAGGCCATACCCCTCCCGTTGGGGGTTATACTATCACGCTGCACAATCCTACCACCGGCCTCAGCGGTCTGCCCTGCAGCAGCAGCTCCTTAGCTGTACTCAACGGGTGGCGTAGTCGTCCAACATCTACCGCTGATACATTGCCGCTCAGTTTGACTCCCTGGGCACGGACCGGGTCACCGCCACGAGACTACAACCCTCAACAGATCCGGCTCCGGGTAAGCTCCCGCGTGCGCAACGCAGCGCGACACAGGGCCAGGGGCGCGTTAATAGATGAGGGGGCGGGGCTGAGAACCCCTCACACATGTGTACAGGCGGGTTACCAGCAGTGATAGATGAGGGGGCGGGGCTGAGAACCCCTCACACATGTGTACAGGCAGGTTACCAGCAGTGATAGATGAGGGGGCGGGGCTGAGAACCCCTCACACATGTGTACAGGCAGGTTACCAGCAGTGATAGATGAGGGGGCGGGGCTGAGAACCCCTCTCACATGTGTACAGGCGGGTTACCAGCAGTGATAGATGAGGGGGCGGGGCTGAGAACCCCTCACACATGTGTACAGGCAGGTTACCAGCAGTGATAGATGAGGGGGCGGGGCTGAGAACCCCTCACACATGTGTACAGGTGGGTTACCAGCAGTGATAGATGAGGGGGCGGGCTGAGAACCCCTCACACATGTGTACAGGCGAGTTACCAGCAGTGATAGATGAGGGGGCGGGGCTGATAACCCCTCACACATGTGTACAGGCAGGTTACCAGCAGTGATAGATGAGGGGGGCGGGGCTGAGAACCCCTCACACAGGTGTACAGGCGGGTTACCAGCAGTGATAGATGAGGGGGCGGGGCTGAGAACCCCTCACACATGTGTACAGGCGGGTTACCAGCAGTGATAGATGAGGGGGCGGGGCTGAGAACCCCTCACACAGGTGTACAGGCGGGTTACCAGCAGTGATAGATGAGGGGGCGGGGCTGAGAACCCCTCACACAGGTGTACAGGCAGGTTACCAGCAGTGATAGATGAGGGGGCGGGGCTGATAACCCCTCACACATGTGTACAGGCGGGTTACCAGCAGTGATAGATGAGGGGGCGGGGCTGAGAACCCCTCACACATGTGTACAGGTGGGTTACCAGCAGTGATAGATGAGGGGGCGGGCTGAGAACCCCTCACACATGTGTACAGGCGAGTTACCAGCAGTGATAGATGAGGGGGCGGGGCTGATAACCCCTCACACATGTGTACAGGCAGGTTACCAGCAGTGATAGATGAGGGGGCGGGGCTGAGAACCCCTCACACATGTGTACAGGCGGGTTACCAGCAGTGATAGATGAGGGGGCGGGGCTGAGAACCCCTCACACATGTGTACAGGCGGGTTACCAGCAGTGATAGATGAGGGGGCGGGGCTGAGAACCCCTCACACAGGTGTACAGGCGGGTTACCAGCAGTGATAGATGAGGGGGCGGGGCTGAGAACCCCTCACACATGTGTACAGGCGGGTTACCAGCAGTGATAGATGAGGGGGCGGGGCTGAGAACCCCTCACACAGGTGTACAGGCGGGTTACCAGCAGTGATAGATGAGGGGGCGGGGCTGAGAACCCCTCACACATGTGTACAGGCGGGTTACCAGCAGTGATAGATGAGGGGGCGGGGCTGAGAACCCCTCACACATGTGTACAGGCGGGTTACCAGCAGTGATAGATGAGGGGGCGGGGCTGAGAACCCCTCACACATGTGTACAGGCGGGTTACCAGCAGTGATAGATGAGGGGGCGGGGCTGAGAACCCCTCATGTAGCACCCTGAGGATTCGGCTGCTACAGGGGTATTGCACCTCAACCCAGAGGTGTGATGTTCCACTCCCGGGTAAGGATGGAGTGTGGAACTGAGCTCAGAAAGCTGCATGCACTACACACATCCCATTTCCGAGGAACAGACCAACGGTACTCCCACTTAGAAATGTGCAGGTACGACCGAGTCTGTTCCTGGCTGGAGTGGGAGGGGGGTGGTACATCCCATTAGTGTAGGGGCAGATAGGGGGAGCAGCCTGGGTAAAGATAGGAGCTCATTGGGTGCTGGTCACCTGAGCTCACACATAGAGGGAGTATTTAAGGTGGGCACCATCTAAGATCAGGGTCAGTCTGTCAGCCTTTTGTCAGAGCAGAGCAGAGGAAGAGAGCAGAGGAGAAGAGCAGCTCCAAGGCCCAGAGAGAGAGAGGAGAAAGAAAGACCCAGAGGGGGAGAAAGAAGGAACTCTGAGAGCCCAAACTAAATCAAAGGGTGAAGAGTTGGCAACAGGGTACCGGATCCCAAGCTGGCAGAGGCTACAGTACACCTTAGCCAGAGACCGGAGGTCGTGGGCAGGATCTGCCACGATCACCCACTAAATCCACCCGGAAGGCATACCACGAATAGGGTCAGGAAAGCCAGAGAAGGTTTTGCCAACAAGAGGCCCGAGGGAGCCGGACATAGGTGGATCCCTGGTGGGGAAGGCCAGAGACGAGGACAGGTCAGAACGGGAGCTCAGAACCACGCTCCAGAACTACTTGGGGGTTGGCCGAGTCCAGGACCTGATGGACGCAGCACGGCTCGGGTGGTCACTCAAGGCCGGAGTGACCGGAACATCTGCAGTAAGTAAAGAACCCTGAACTGCACAACCCGACTCTGTCTCTGATTACCATCATCCCTGCACTTCCACAACCACCATCCTCTGCACCTGACCCCCTGAGGCTATACCCCTCCCGTTGGGGGTTATACTACCTAAGCTGCACAAACACCATCAGCCTCAGTGGACCCTGCTGCAGCGGCGGCCGTAGTGACCGCAATTCAACGGGTGGCGTAGTCGACATAAAGAACATCCAGTAACATCATAGGACTGCCACACACTGAGCTTGACACCCTGGGCACGGACCGGGTCACCGCCACTCGGAGACTACAACCCCCATCTGATCCGGCTCCGGGTATCCCCAACAACACTGGCCCAGGGGGCGCGTCAACTTTGGCGTAGTCGGCAGGATCACGTGCCCGCAACAACCGGGTACTGCGTGCCTGAAGAAAAGAACAAGTTTACCTCAAAAAGAAGTCTCCTGCCGGTTCCGGAGGGTCCCCGCCATCGGACTCCATCACAGGTCGATTCCCGCCGGTTGTCCGCCATTAACAGCTTTTTCCCGCCATCTGCAGAGTTTCCCGCCACTGGGAGACGATTCCCGCCATTTCTGAAGATTTCCCGCCTTGGGGGAGCGGACGCCATTATGGGCGTGCCAGAGGGTGGCAAAAGGCCACCTCCCATCGTGGGCTGGGACCGAAGAATGGCGCCAAAAGCGGAAACCGCCCCCACCAACAGAGACTGTGATGCTAGAGGTGTCTGTCAGCGTGAAAGAACTGCCCCTGGAGCTGACAATCACCAAGTGGCCCCGGGACCGCCCTCGAGGTGGGAGGACTGAGAAGAAGAGAGCAAAGATGGGTGTCGCTTGGAGCAGTCTGGAGAGAGCGCACCCGGAGACAAGACGTCTGGAAGAGAGTCCAGAGAGAGCCTACCCGGAGATGGAGGGAGAGCCAGGCAGCACCGACCCAACGGTCAGGAGCCTGATGCGGGCCGCCACTCCAGGCAGCACCGACCCAGTGGTCAGGAGCCTGTTGCCGGTCGCCACTCCAGAAGGCCTGCTGGAGACAACGAGAGGAGAGCAGAGCAGCACCGACCCGTTGGTCAGGAGCCTGCTAGAAGCAACGACCCCACTAGGCTTAGTGGAGGTCTTGGCACAGCTCCCCCGAGATCGGGAGTGTGCACAGACTGCGCTGGAGGGCCTCGCACGGAGGATGGCCCGGGTGCAGCGAGAGACGTTAGCAGAATGGAGCCGTGAGATGGCCCAGCAGACAAGAACCCGTCAGCGGAGCACGCCACCCGAGACGAGGAGACAGACCGCCTCTGAGGATGGCGCAGGAGGACTGAAGGCCGGAGACGGCGCCGAGAAGGGAGCCGAACGAAAGGAGGCAGGTAAAGGGGACGTCTCTACCCCAAACCGGGAAACCGCGTACCTGCCCCAGCTCCCCGTCGCAGAGCCCGAAGTATCCCCTGCCGTGCCCGTCGCTGCAACGTCACCGCCGCAGACTGGGCCTCAAACGGGAGCCGCGACCCCTGTGACGTCACACGCCTCGACCCCGAGCGTGACCAAGCAGGAAGTACCACCAGCCTGGTCGCAGGGCCTAGTACCCCCGGGCGCCGCAATACCAACAGCGCCCCCTACCTCCGCGGAGCCACCGGCCTGGTCGCAGGGCCAAGTAGCCCAGGGCGCCGCCGTCCTTACGGTGCCCTTCACTTTCCAGGTGCCCCAGGCCTGGCCGCAAGGCCTGGGCAACCCGGGCGCCACCACCACCGCGCCCATAAAACCAAGAGTGCCGCATCTGGGAGAAGATCTGTTCGCCCAACATACGTGCCCGGATGGGCAGCCCTTCATATGGCCACCGGAGTTTCACCATCCTCGACTCCGGAAAGAGAGACCCCTAGACGAACCCCTGATCCCGGCTCCAAAGCCCATAAAGAGGATCTCGCCCCCGCTAGAGGAGGCACAGTTTGAGTGGGACCCCACCGGAGAAGATCTCATGGGGTTCACTCAGGAGACTCGGGCGGCTGCAGCGGAGCGTGCACAGTGCTGCCGGCAGCAGCTCGAGGTCTTTGAGAGGGAGCGGAGAGAGAGGCGGGTCCGGGAACAACAAGCCCAAATAAAGAGCGCGGAGCAGAAGAGCCGGGCCAGGAGGAGTCCCCGTGCAGCTCATGGTCCCCCTTCCACCGGGACTGTGATCAAGTTTAATATGCAGCACGGGTGGGGCTTCATCCGAGATCACCGCACCCCAGGCGACGTCTTCGTGACCAGGAGAGACGTTGAGTCCCACCTACCGGAGGGACACAGAGGTCGTGACCTGTATGTAGGGGACGAGGTCACCTTCACCCGGCACAAGTGTGCCAAAGGACCCTACGCCCTCCATGTGCATCGCCTGACGGAGGAGGAGCTGCGGTGTGAGGAGGAGCAAGAGGACCCGGACGGGTCTGAAGCTAAAGGTAACCACAAAGAAAGAGCAGGAGGACGTCGTCGTTGAGTACAGCAGAGTAGAAGCTGTATATAGTTGCCCGTCGGGGCACAGTGAACCGTTGCTGCTAATATAGTCCCCGTTGGGACCAGAGAACTGAACTGTTAACCCGTGTGTCCCTATTCCCACTGACCGAGGACTGAGAGCGGTCATCCCTATTCCCATTACCTGGCCGAGGACTGAGAGCGGCCATACCTCCCCTTGTATATAGTTGCGCTTTCTAAAGCGCCCCCTACTGGTTTTATGGGAAAACCATTTTCTTCAAGAGACAGTCGCACTTTACCCGGTCACAAGTTGCACCGTGACCGGAGGAACCAGAGACAAGAGTGTTATTTATGAAAAGTTTTATATGAAAAGTTTTATATGATGTTTTATTATGTTGTTTATGCAAAAATTGTATGTTTTGGTGTTTTTTGTATCTTACAGCCCGAGGACGTGCTGTGATTTACCAGGGGGGAATGTAGCACCCTGAGGATTCGGCTGCTACAGGGGTATTGCACCTCAACCCAGAGGTGTGATGTTCCACTCCCGGGTAAGGATGGAGTGTGGAACTGAGCTCAGAAAGCTGCATGCACTACACACATCCCATTTCCGAGGAACAGACCAACGGTACTCCCACTTAGAAATGTGCAGGTACGACCGAGTCTGTTCCTGGCTGGAGTGGGAGGGGGGTGGTACATCCCAGTAGTGTAGGGGCAGATAGGGGGAGCAGCCTGGGTAAAGATAGGAGCTCATTGGGTGCTGGTCACCTGAGCTCACACATAGAGGGAGTATTTAAGGTGGGCACCATCTAAGATCAGGGTCAGTCTGTCAGCCTTTTGTCAGAGCAGAGCAGAGGAAGAGAGCAGAGGAGAAGAGCAGCTCCAAGGCCCAGAGAGAGAGAGGAGAAAGAAAGACCCAGAGGGGGAGAAAGAAGGAACTCTGAGAGCCCAAACTAAATCAAAGGGTGAAGAGTTGGCAACAGGGTACCGGATCCCAAGCTGGCAGAGGCTACAGTACACCTTAGCCAGAGACCGGAGGTCGTGGGCAGGATCTGCCACGATCACCCACTAAATCCACCCGGAAGGCATACCACGAATAGGGTCAGGAAAGCCAGAGAAGGTTTTGCCAACAAGAGGCCCGAGGGAGCCGGACATAGGTGGATCCCTGGTGGGGAAGGCCAGAGACGAGGACAGGTCAGAACGGGAGCTCAGAACCACGCTCCAGAACTACTTGGGGGTTGGCCGAGTCCAGGACCTGGTGGACGCAGCACGGCTCGGGTGGTCACTCAAGGCCGGAGTGACCGGAACATCTGCAGTAAGTAAAGAACCCTGAACTGCACAACCCGACTCTGTCTCTGATTACCATCATCCCTGCACTTCCACAACCACCATCCTCTGCACCTGACCCCCTGAGGCTATACCCCTCCCGTTGGGGGTTATACTACCTAAGCTGCACAAACACCATCAGCCTCAGTGGACCCTGCTGCAGCGGCGGCCGTAGTGACCGCAATTCAACGGGTGGCGTAGTCGACATAAAGAACATCCAGTAGCATCATAGGACTGCCACACACTGAGCTTGACACCCTGGGCACGGACCGGGTCACCGCCACTCGGAGACTACAACCCCCATCTGATCCGGCTCCGGGTATCCCCAACAACACTGGCCCAGGGGGCGCGTCACTCACACATGTGTCCAGGCGGGTTACCAGCAGTGATAGATGAGGGGGTGGGGCTGATAACCCCTCACACATGTGTAAAGGCGGGTTACCAGCAGTGATAGATGAGAGGGGCGGGGCTGAGAACCCCTCACACAGGTGTACAGGCGAGTTACCAGCAGTGATAGATGAGGGGGCGGGGCTGAGAACCCCTCACACATGTGTACAGGTGGGTTACAAGCAGTGATAGATGAGGGGGCGGGGCTGAGAACCCCTCACACATGTGTACAGGCGGGTTACCAGCAGTGATAGATGAGGGGGCGGGGTTGAGAACCCCTCATACAGGTGTACAGGCGGGTTACCAGCAGTGATAGATGAGGGGGCGGGGCTGAGAACCCCTCACACATGTGTACAGGCGGGTTACCTGCAGTGATAAATGAGGGGGCGGGGCTGAGAACCCCTCACACATGTGTACAGGCGGGTTACCAGCAGTGATAGATGAGGGGGCGGGGCTGAGAACCCCTCACACAGGTGTACAGGCGGGTTACCAGCAGTGATAGATGAGGGGGCGGGGCTGAGAACCCCTCACACAGGTGTACAGGCGGGTTACCAGCAGTGATAGATGAGGGGGCGGGGCTGAGAACCCCTCTCACATGTGTACAGGCGGGTTACCAGCAGTGATAGATGAGGGGGCGGGGCTGAGAACCCCTCACACATGTGTACAGGCGGGTTACCTGCAGTGATAGATGAGGGGGCGGGGCTGAGAACCCCTCACACATGTGTCCAGGCGGGTTACCAGCAGTGATAGATGAGGGGGCGGGGCTGAGAACCCCTCACACATGTGTCCAGGCGGGTTACCAGCAGTGATAGATGAGGGGGCGGGGCTGAGAACCCCTCACACAGGTGTACAGGCGGGTTACCAGCAGTGATAGATGAGGGGGCGGGGCTGAGAACCCCTCTCACATGTGTACAGGCGGGTTACCAGCAGTGATAGATGAGGGGGCGGGGCTGAGAACCCCTCACACATGTGTACAGGCGGGTTACCTGCAGTGATAGATGAGGGGGTGGGGCTGAGAACCCCTCACACAGGTGTACAGGCGGTTTACCAGCAGTGATAGATGAGGGGGCGGGGCTGAGAACCCCTCACACAGGTGTACAGGCGGGTTACCAGCAGTGATAGATGAGGGGGCGGGGCTGAGAACCCCTCACACAGGTGTACAGGCGGGTTACCAGCAGTGATAGATGAGGGGGCGGGGCTGAGAACCCCTCACACATGTGTACAGGCGGGTTACCAGCAGTGATAGATGAGGGGGCGGAGCTGAGAACCCCTCACACAGGTGTACAGGCGGGTTACCAGCAGTGATAGATGAGGGGGCGGGGCTGAGAACCCCTCTCACATGTGTACAGGCGGGTTACCAGCAGTGATAGATGAGGGGGCGGGGCTGTGAACCCCTCACACAGGTATACAGGCGGGTTACCAGCAGTGATAGATGAGGGGGCGGGGCTGAGAACCCCTCACACATGTGTACAGGCGGGTTACCAGCAGTGATAGATGAGGGGGCGGGCTGAGAACCCTTCACACATGTGTACAGGCGGGTTACCAGCAGTGATAGATGAGGGGGCGGGGCTGTGAACCCCTCACACAGGTGTACAGGCGGGTTACCAGCAGTGATAGATGAGGGGGCGGGGCTGAGAACCCCTCACACATGTGTACAGGCGGGTTACCAGCAGTGATAGATGAGGGGGCGGGCTGAGAACCCTTCACACATGTGTACAGGCGGGTTACCAGCAGTGATAGATGAGGGGGCGGGGCTGAGAACCCCTCACACAGGTGTACAGGCGGGTTACCAGCAGTGATAGATGAGGGGGCGGGGCTGAGAACCCCTCACACATGTGTCCAGGCGGGTTACCAGCAGTGATAGATGAGGGGGCGGGGCTGAGAACCCCTCACACATGTGTCCAGGCGGGTTACCAGCAGTGATAGATGAGGGGGCGGGGCTGAGAACCCCTCACACAGGTGTACAGGCGGGTTACCAGCAGTGATAGATGAGGGGGCGGGGCTGAGAACCCCTCTCACATGTGTACAGGCGGGTTACCAGCAGTGATAGATGAGGGGGCGGGGCTGAGAACCCCTCACACATGTGTCCAGGAGGGTTACCAGCAGTGATAGATGAGGGGGCGGGGCTGAGAACCCCTCACACATGTGTCCAGGCGGGTTACCAGCAGTGATAGATGAGGGGGCGGGGCTGAGAACCCCTCACACAGGTGTACAGGCGGGTTACCAGCAGTGATAGATGAGGGGGCGGGGCTGAGAACCCCTCACACATGTGTACAGGCGGGTTACCAGCAGTGATAGATGAGGGGGCGGGGCTGAGAACCCCTCACACAGGTGTACAGGCGGGTTACCAGCAGTGATAGATGAGGGGGCGGGGCTGAGAACCCCTCTCACATGTGTACAGGCGGGTTACCAGCAGTGATAGATGAGGGGGCGGGGCTGTGAACCCCTCACACAGGTGTACAGGCGGGTTACCAGCAGTGATAGATGAGGGGGCGGGGCTGAGAACCCCTCACACATGTGTACAGGCGGGTTACCAGCAGTGATAGATGAGGGGGCGGGCTGAGAACCCTTCACACATGTGTACAGGCGGGTTACCAGCAGTGATAGATGAGGGGGCGGGGCTGAGAACCCCTCACACAGGTGTACAGGCGGGTTACCAGCAGTGATAGATGAGGGGGCGGGGCTGAGAACCCCTCACACATGTGTACAGGCGGGTTACCAGCAGTGATAGATGAGGGGGCGGGGCTGAGAACCCCTCACACATGTGTACAGGCGGGTTACCAGCAGTGATAGATGAGGGGGCGGGGCTGAGAACCCCTCTCACATGTGTACAGGCGGGTTACCAGCAGTGATAGATGAGGGGGCGGGGCTGAGAACCCCTCTCACATGTGTACAGGCGGGTTACCAGCAGTGATAGATGAGGGGGCGGGGCTGAGAACCCCTCACACAGGTGTACAGGCGGGTTACCAGCAGTGATAGATGAGGGGGCGGGGCTGAGAACCCCTCACACATGTGTACGGGCGGGTTACCAGCAGTGATAGATGAGGGGGCGGGCTGAGAACCCTTCACACATGTGTACAGGCGGGTTACCAGCAGTGATAGATGAGGGGGCGGGCTGAGAACCCTTCACACATGTGTACGGGCGGGTTACCAGCAGTGATAGATGAGGGGGCGGGGCTGAGAACCCCTCTCACATGTGTACAGGCGGGTTACCAGCAGTGATAGATGAGGGGGCGGGGCTGAGAACCCCTCACACATGTGTACAGGCAGGTTACCAGCAGTGATAGATGAGGGGGCGGGCTGAGAACCCCTCACACATGTGTACAGGCGGGTTACCAGCAGTGATAGATGAGGGGGCGGGGCTGAGAACCCCTCACACATGTGTACAGGCGGGTTACCAGCAGTGATAGATGAGGGGGCGGGGCTGAGAACCCCTCTCACATGTGTACAGGCGGGTTACCAGCAGTGATAGATGAGGGGGCGGGGCTGAGAACCCCTCTCACATGTGTACAGGCGGGTTACCAGCAGTGATAGATGAGGGGGCGGGGCTGAGAACCCCTCACACAGGTGTACAGGCGGGTTACCAGCAGTGATAGATGAGGGGGCGGGCTGAGAACCCCTCACACATGTGTACGGGCGGGTTACCAGCAGTGATAGATGAGGGGGCGGGCTGAGAACCCTTCACACATGTGTACAGGCGGGTTACCAGCAGTGATAGATGAGGGGGCGGGCTGAGAACCCTTCACACATGTGTACGGGCGGGTTACCAGCAGTGATAGATGAGGGGGCGGGCTGAGAACCCTTCACACATGTGTACAGGCGGGTTACCAGCAGTGATAGATGAGGGGGCGGGGCTGAGAACCCCTCTCACATGTGTACAGGCGGGTTACCAGCAGTGATAGATGAGGGGGCGGGCTGAGAACCCCTCACACATGTGTACAGGCGGGTTACCAGCAGTGATAGATGAGGGGGCGGGCTGAGAACCCTTCACACATGTGTACGGGCGGGTTACCAGCAGTGATAGATGAGGGGGCGGGGCTGAGAACCCCTCTCACATGTGTACAGGCGGGTTACCAGCAGTGATAGATGAGGGGGCGGGCTGAGAACCCTTCACACATGTGTACGGGCGGGTTACCAGCAGTGATAGATGAGGGGGCGGGGCTGAGAACCCCTCTCACATGTGTACAGGCGGGTTACCAGCAGTGATAGATGAGGGGGCGGGCTGAGAACCCTTCACACATGTGTACGGGCGGGTTACCAGCAGTGATAGATGAGGGGGCGGGGCTGAGAACCCCTCTCACATGTGTACAGGCGGGTTACCAGCAGTGATAGATGAGGGGGCGGGGCTGAGAACCCCTCACACATGTGTACAGGCGGGTTACCAGCAGTGATAGATGAGGGGGCGGGGCTGAGAACCCCTCACACATGTGTACAGGCAGTTTACCAGCAGTGATAGATGAGGGGGCGGGGCTGAGAACCCCTCACACATGTGTACGGGCGGGTTACCAGCAGTGATAGATGAGGGGGCGGGGCTGAGAACCCCTCTCACATGTGTACAGGCGGGTTACCAGCAGTGATAGATGAGGGGGCGGGGCTGAGAACCCCTCTCACATGTGTACAGGCGGGTTACCAGCAGTGATAGATGAGGGGGCGGGGCTGAGAACCCCTCTCACATGTGTACAGGCGGGTTACCAGCAGTGATAGATGAGGGGGCGGGGCTGAGAACCCCTCTCACATGTGTACAGGCGGGTTACCAGCAGTGATAGATGAGGGGGCGGGGCTGGAGTGATGTGATCACCAGGGTGGGGCTAGAGTATGAGGTGTGGTCTCAGGTCATTATATCATTGGGGGCGGGGCTGGAATATAAGGGATGTGGTCTCATGTCATATCAGTGATGTAATCACTGGGGGCGGGGCTGGAGTATAAGGGGTGTGGTCTCATGTCATTATATCAGTGATGTCATCACCGAGGGCGGGGCTGGAGTATAAGAGGTGTGGTCTCATGTCATTATACCAGTGATGTCATCACCAGGGGTGGGGCTGCAGTATAATGGGTGTGGTCTCATGTCATTATACCAGTGATGTCATCACCAGGGGTGGGGCTGCAGTATAATGGGTGTGGCCTCATGTCATTATGTCAGTGATGTCATCACCAGGGGTGGGGCTGCAGTATAATGGGTGTGGCCTCATGTCATTATGTCAGTGATGTCATCACCAGGGGCGGGGCTGCAGTATAAGGGGTGTGGCCTCATGTCATTATATCACATTTCAATAGCTCACTTGCCATCTTTGAGCCTGTCACAGAAGAAGACGTTACCCAGCTCCTCATTTCTTCTCAACCTACAACCTGCAACAGTGACCCCATTCCCTCACATCTCCTGCAGTCCCTCTCACCGGTGGTCACCACTCACCTGACTAAAATAATTAACCTCTCTCTTTCTTCAGGTATCTTTCCCTCTTCTTTTAAACATGCCATCATAACCCCTTTACTTAAAAAAACATCCCTGGACCAGAACTGCGCTGCCAACTACAGACCTGTTTCCAATCTTCCCTTCATCTCTAAACTCCAGGAACGCCTGGTCCACTCCCGCCTAATCCGCTATCTCTCAGATAACTCTCTTCTTCTCTTCTTGACCCTTTACAATCCGGTTTCTGCTCCTCACACTCTACTGAAACTGCCCTCACTAAAGTCTCTAACGATCTACTAACAGCTAAATCTAATGGTCACTGCTCCCTGCTGATCTCCTGGATCTCTCTGCAGCATTCGACACTGTGGATCACCAGCTCCTCCTCACTATGCTCCGCACTATCGGCCTCAAGGACACTCTTCTCTCCTGGTTCTCCTCCTACCTCTCTGACCGCTCCTTCACTGTGTCTTTTGCCGGCTCCTCCTCCTCTAACCTCCCCCTTACTATTGGGGTCCGCAGGGCTCAGTCCTCGGCCCCCTCCTCTTCTCTGTATACACTGCCCCTATTGGACAAACCATCAGCAGATTCGGTTTTCAGTACCATCTCTATGCTGACGACACCCAACTATACACCTCTGCTCCGGACATCACTCCTACCCTAATACAAAATACCGAGGATTGTCTGTCCGCTGTGTCTAGCATCATGTCCTCCCTCTATCTGACACTGAATCTCTCCAAAACTGAACTTCTTGTGTTTCCCCCCTCTACTAACCCAACTCTACCTAACATGGAAATTACAAAAGAGAGAACCAGGTGATGGCGGTGACTTTGCCATCAAGTGAGATCACGGTGCAGGACCTTCAGGTTGCTCATAAGTAAAAAAAATGTTTTGATTATTCACCCTAATATAAAACAATAAAACCTATAAACACAACGCGTTTCGGCTTTTTGTAGCCTTCTTCAGGTGTGACATTGAACATTGAAATTACTTTGGAGGGTTCAACCATAACTCTCAGCAGCACGCCCGCTGCCTGGGGGTCATATTCGACTCTAACCTTTCCTTTACTCCCTATATCCGATCACTCACTCGCTCCTGTCACCTGTATCTTAAAAACATCTCCAGAATCCGATCTTTTCTCACCTTTGAAGCCGGTAAAACTCTTAGGCTGTGTGCGCACTATGCGTTCCGCAGAAACACTTAGAAAAACGCTTGGCAGAAGGTCTGCCATGTTCCCCAATGATAATCTGCATGTGCACATGCTGCGGAAATTTCCGCTGCGGATTATCATTGCGCAAAAATCTGCAGCACAACCATTAATTTTGCGTAATCGCGGCGTTTTAGCCGCCATTGACTTAAATTGGATCGCATAACATCCGCATCGCTACATGTGCACATGCGGATATTATGCGATTCTATGCGCGGATGGTACCCAGGTCTAGAGAAGAGGAGACTGTCATCTGACCCGGGTACCATAGTACCTGTAAAAAAAAAGAATTAAATTAAAAAAACCTTTATACTCACCTTTCCGGCGCCCCCGGCCTGATCTCAGTGGCGCTGCTGTCTCCTTGGCTTCCGGCGGTGGTCTGCAAGGACCTTCCATGATGTCATTTAGTCATGTGATGGTCACGCGACCGCTGATGTTAGTGGTCAGGTGATGGTCGCGTGACCTTCACATGACTAAATGACGTCATGGAAGGTCCTTTTTAGGGCACCGGGAGCCGCCGAACATACCAGACGCATCGCTGAGGAGACCAGGGGCCATCAGAAGGTGAGTATAATGTTTGTTTTAATTTTTTTTTACTATTGATGCTCACAACTTGGTCACACTAAGTTACTAACAACCATGCCGGTTACATGGATTTATATAGTGTGACCAAGTTGTCAAGCACTTTCCAAGTGATGCTAAAATGGCTTGTCAACCCGCATGCGGAAATGCAAGTGAAGAACGCTTCACATCCACATGTCCCTGGCAGGAAAACCGCATGTACAATCCGCATGTACAATCCGCATGCACAATCCGCATGCACAATCCGCATGTACAATCCGCATGTACAATCCGCATGTACAATCCGCATGTACAATCCGCATGTACAATCCGCATGCACAATCCGCATGCGCAATCCGCATGTGCAATCCGCATGTACAATCCGCATGTACAATCCGCATGTACAATCCACATGTACAATCCGCATGTACAATCATGTCAGGAAAAATCCGCAGCATTTCTGCATCGTGGGCACACAGCCTTACTGTCGCTCTTATCAGTCTCTTCTGGACTACTGCAACTCTCTTCTGATCGGTCTCCCTCTTACCAAACTTTCTCCTCCTCTCCAATCCGTCCTGAATGCGGCAGCCAGGGTCGTATTTCTGTCCAGCCGCTTCACCGATGCCTCCATCTTGTGCCAGTCATTACACTGGTTACCCACTCGCTACAGGCTCCAATATAAACTCCTCTCTCTCACCCACAAAGCTCTCCACAGTTCTGCACCGCATTATATCTCCTCTCTCATCTCTATCGCCCTACACGTGCCCTCCGTTCCACAAATGACCTAAGACTAACATCCCCCATAATCCGAACCTCGCACCTCCGTCTCCAAGACTTCTCTCGTGCTGCGCCAGTTCTCTGGAATGCTCTACCCCAGACGATCCAACTGATCCCTAGCCCCCACGTCTTCAAGTGCGCTTTAAAAACCCATCTCTTTAAACAAGCGTACCTGTCAGGGAACAACACCCACTTTTGGGTCAGACCTTGCAGCTCTCTGGCGCCCCCTTATCCTGCTGGTCAAGCACGGTATTGACCGAGGATAAGCACAGGCGCAGCTGCTCTAATTTATGTCGACTATTGCGGCACGTGATGTGACAGGACGTATATATACCACCAGTTCCTTCCAGGAACGTATATATACCTCCGACCAGCCACCCTCAAACCACAATATCACATAAATACTGGTATACTACCACCACCGATCGCTTAATAGGTGGATCGGGTACCCGTTAGGTAACGTGAATTAGCGGGTGAGGAACGTGTTTGCTCGACATAGGACAAGAAGAACGAAGCTGGTAAATAATAATGATTTACTCCCAAAAGGGGTGCAGCGTTTACAAAAGATATACAAGATATTATAAAAGAGACAATGTACATACATGCATAAACAGTTATTAAAATAAAAGGGATAAGTGATAGCAAAACCTGCGCCACGTGGTGATGGTCTCAGATTCTGTGGGGGGGACGGCTCCCCGGAAAGTAGATGTGATTCCTTCACGTAGCGTGTAGGGCATGGGTCTGACGTCCCTGGTTGGAATGACTTGGAAAATGGCCGTTCTGGTTTTTACTAAAGGGGCCAAACGATTAGGAGACACCCATATTGTTTACCTCACACGGGGGCTCGGTTTTGTGAAACCACCCAGCTGCATAGCACATAAAAACCTTCAGATTTCATATCTTGGTGTGGGGGGGTCCCACATCCAAGATGGAGACATCATGTTGGCCGTCACCACTATTCATGAAGATTGATATCAAATATGAAATCGCTATGATGCTCAGAAGCTCAGAATCCATTATCCCAGTTCCCGGTCGTTTCTCAGTTATGCAAGATATACTATTATAATGGGAAAAAGGTGAGCATTCCAAAAATGTGGTCCCTGTGTTTGTGACCGTCATGTGCGTTTTTAAATTCTACATTAACTGTACAAACTTTTAAACAATGGGAATTTTGGAGGGAATAACTATTTTGAACTAGAAGCTGCTCTGCGCTGAGGGTTTACGACGGTAATAAAAATTCTTAGGGTGGGGGCAAGCACTGCAGTTCTATGTCTTACAAATGGACTGGGGGGGGTGGAAATTTGAGACAGCTCTCATTTTTTTAAAGCTAGGACCAACAATACATTTTGCCTGACAGTACCACCTTAACTACTCAGTAACCTAACCTTCCCCTGTCCCCTCCTAAATATTCTTCAGAATCTGCTCCCTCCTCTTCCTCGGTCTCCGCACCCTCCATGCACACGATAACTGCACTCGATACTTGAGTATTGCACGTATACAGGCTGATGACCGGATCATACAGCTTTATATGAAAATCCCTATTTATTATGATTGCCAGACCTGAATTAACAAGCACTGATCACCTGTTGTGTCCCCCCATAGACTGTAAGCAGCGAGCAGCCGGACCCTCACTGCTAATGTAACTGTTCACTGCCTTACCTTGTATTGAATTTATTGTCTGTACATGTCCCCGATTATTGTACAGTGCTGCGGAATATGTTGGCGCTATAAAAATAAAAATTATCTTATCAGTGATGTCATCACCGGGGGCGGGGCTAACAACCTCTCACACATGTATACAGGCGTGTTGTCATCCGAAATTGATAGTTACAGGATTATACACAATTACATTCTTCATGTGTTATTTTAGACTAATTCTGGATCAATGTTGTAGCGCCCCGAGGGCTCGGCTGCTACAGAGGTATTGCACCTCAACCAGAGGTGTGATATTCCACTCCCAGGTAAGGATGGAGTGTGGACCAGGGCTTAGTTAGCTGCATACACACACAAACCCCATTTCCGGGGGACAGCTCGACGGTGCTCCCATTTATGCAGGCACGACCGACTATGTCCCTGGCTGGAGTGGGGAGGGGGGAGAGAACCCAGTGATGTAGGAGCAGAAGGGGATGGTTTCTGGAGCACAGGAAGGAGCTCATTGGGTGCAGGTCACCTGAGCTCAGACACAGAAGCAGATAAAAGGTGGGAGCCATCTTTAGTCAGAGTTCAGTTCAGAGAGTAGAGAGAGAGAAGTAGTTCAGCCAGAGAGAGCTGACAGGGAGCCGAGACTCAGCCTGAGCTCAGCTCCACGAGGCAGGCCTGGAGAGAAGGCCGGAGCCAGAGAGGAGAAGAGAAGAAGGAGAAGGAAGGAAGGAGAAGAGACAGAGGACTAGAAAGGCTCCAGAAACAAGAAGGCAGAAGGGACCCAAGAGAGCAGAACGGACAGCAACCGTTGCAAACCCGCGTTATATCAGGTGAAGGGTCAGGCTGTGGAAGGGTACCGGATTCCCAAGTTGGTGGAGGTCAATCATCCCTCAGCCAAGAACCGGAGGTCGTGATCATTTATTGGTGCGACCCCCTGCTACACCCGCTAGTAAGGCACCACATAGGATAGCGGGAAACGGAGGCCAACGCTTGCCCGATACGGTCCGCGGTAGCTGGACAGAAGTTTGGTCACTGGTGGGGCACGAGAGGCCAGAGAAAGGACAGAAGGGGGTCCTGTGCCACACTCCTGAGTTGCCTGGGGGTTGACCGAGCCCCTCACCTGGTGGACGCAGCACGGCTTGGGCAGTCATTGCTGACAGAAGTGACTTGGATAACAACTGTGAGTAAAAACCCTGGACTGCACCATTGGACTCTGTGTGATTTCTGCTGCGCCAGCACCATCACCCCCAGCATCCACCTACACTGCCCTGAGGGGGCGAGTCAATGTGTCACATCTTAAGCCCCACCCTTTAGTATAAGCCCACCCTTTAGTATAAGCCCACCCTTTAGCATAAGCCCCACCCTTCCGTATAAGCCCCACGCTTTAGCATAAACCCCACCTTTCAGCATAAGCCCCACTCTTCCGTATAAGCCCCACCCTTCAGTATAAGCCCCACCCTTTAGGATAAGCCACACCCTTCAACATAAGCCCCACCCTTCAGTATAAGCCCCACCCTTCAGTATAAGCCCCACCCTTTAGGATAAGCCACACCCTTCAACATAAGCCCCACCCTTCAGTATAAGCCCCACCCTTTAGTATAAGCCACACCCTTCACTATAAACCAAACCCTTCAGCATAAGCCGCACCCTTTGACTAGTGAGTCGCAAAAAGAGTCTGAGGCCATGTTCACACCTTCAGTATTTTGTCAGTATTTTACATCAGTATATGGTCAGTATTTTACATCAGTATACGGTCAGTATTTTACATCAGTATATGGTCAGTATTTTACATCAGTATACGGTCAGTATTTTACATCAGTATATGGTCAGTATTTTACATCAGTATACGGTCAGTATTTTACATCAGTATACGGTCAGTATTAGATCAGTATTTGTAACCAGGAGAGGAACAATCAGAGGAAAAGTATAATAGAAACTCGTCAGCACTGCTGGTTACAAATAATGATGTGAAATCCTGACCACATACTGACCGTGTGAACGCGGCCTTACTGCCTTCTTCCTGGTGTTCTCTCCTTGGTAAATCTCGGTCACCGTCGCTCTGTTACATTGTTGCGCCTGTGGTTGATCCTTCTGTTCAGTAGATTCCACCATCTGATCTCCGATAATGGAGGCGTTGTGGCCGGTATCCGCCTGCAGTCGTCTTCTCTCCGGGTCACGCGCTCGGATTTGCTGCGTTTCGCGCTCGCTTTCTGGCAGATTAACATTTCAAAGGTGTAAACGTTTCATCTATAGATTGGTGTAAGTGGAATAATAATAATAATAATAATAATAATAATATTTGCTGTCGCTGAAGACTCTTCATTTCCAAAGTGCTGTCAGCGGTCAATTATGGTTTGAAAGCAAATCGCCGCCGCGGCCAGAATAACGCGCCGCTCCACAAGCCTGAAAGTATCCGGACAGATTCCTGGGACAGCGCTGCTGCTCGTGAGAGGAAAAGTGTCGCTGCATCACGGGGATTGGCGCAGCGGTATGATTTACCCCTCCAATCAGGGCATTGATCTATTGCCTACAATTATGGAAGAAAGTATTTACCCCCCAGATTTTACTTCTAAGTAATCTTATCACACTTTTCACACTGATTGTACCCCTAAAAGCAGAGCTGCAGTGTAAAGCATGGATTAGATATGGTAGAGAAGAGCTGCAGTGTAAAGCATGCATTAGAGAAAGTAGAGCAGAGCTGCAGTGTAAAGCATAGATTAGAGACAGTAGAGCAGAGCTGCAGCATGAAGCATGGATTAGATATGGTAGAGAGGAGCATCAGTGTAAAGCATAGATTAGGTACAGTAGAGAGGAGCATCAGTGTAAAGCATGGATAAGATACAGTAGACCAGAGCTGCAGTGTAAAGCATGGATTACAGACAGTAAAATGGAGCTGCAGTGTAAAGCATGGATTAGATAAAGTAGAGAGGAGCTGCAGTGTAAAGCATGGATTAGATACGGTAGAGCAGAACTGCAGTATAAAGCATGGATTACAGACAGTAAAGCAGAGCTGCAGTGTAAAGCATGGAGTAGATATGGTAGAGAGGAGATGCAGTGTAAACCATGGATTATATACAGTAGAACAGAGCTGCAGTATGAAGCATGGATTAGATACAGTAGAAAGGAGCTTCAGTGTAAAGCATGGATTAGGTGCGGTAGAGAGGAGCTGCAGTGTAAAGCATGGATTATATACGGTAGAGCAGAGCTGCAGTATGAAGCATGGATTACAGACAGTAGAGCAGAGCGGCAGTGTAAAGCATGGTTTACAGACAGTAGAGCAGAGCTGCAGTATGAAGCATGGATTAGGTACGGTAGAGAGGAGCTTCAGTGTAAAGCATGGATTATATACGGTAGAGCAGAGCTGCAGTATGAAGCGTGGATTACAGACAGTAGAGCAGAGCTGCAGTATGAAGCATGGATTACAGACAGTAGAGCAGAGCTGCAGTATGAAGCGTGGATTACAGACAGTAGAGCAGAGCTGCAGTATGAAGCGTGGATTACAGACAGTAGAGCAGAGCTGCAGTATGAAGCGTGGATTACAGACAGTAGAGCAGAGCTGCAGTATGAAGCGTGGATTACAGACAGTAGAGCAGAGCTGCAGTATGAAGCGTGGATTACAGACTGTAGAGCAGAGCTGCAGTATGAAGCGTGGATTACAGACAGTAGAGCAGAGCTGCAGTATGAAGCGTGGATTACAGACAGTAGAGCAGAGCTGCAGTATGAAGCGTGGATTACAGACAGTAGAGCAGAGCGGCAGTGTAAAGCATGGATTATATACGGTACAGCAGAGCTGCAGTATGAAGCGTGGATTACAGACAGTAGAGCAGAGCTGCAGTATGAAGCGTGGATTACAGACAGTAGAGCAGAGCTGCAGTATGAAGCATGGATTACAGACAGTAGAGCAGAGCTGCAGTATGAAGCGTGGATTACAGACAGTAGAGCAGAGCTGCAGTATGAAGCGTGGATTACAGACAGTAGAGCAGAGCTGCAGTATGAAGCGTGGATTACAGACAGTAGAGCAGAGCGGCAGTGTAAAGCATGGATTATATACGGTAGAGCAGAGCTGCAGTATGAAGCATGGATTACAGACAGTAGAGCAGAGCTGCAGTATGAAGCGTGGATTACAGACAGTAGAGCAGAGCTGCAGTATGAAGCATGGATTACAGACAGTAGAGCAGAGCTGCAGTATGAAGCATGGATTACAGACAGTAGAGCAGAGCTGCAGTGTAAAGCATGGATTACAGACAGTAGAGCAGAGCTGCAGTATGAAGCGTGGATTACAGACAGTAGAGCAGAGCTGCAGTATGAAGCATGGATTACAGACAGTAGAGCAGAGCTGCAGTATGAAGCGTGGATTACAGACAGTAGAGCAGAGCTGCAGTATGAAGCGTGGATTACAGACAGTAGAGCAGAGCTGCAGTGTAAAGCATGGATTACAGACAGTAGAGCAGAGCTGCAGTATGAAGCGTGGATTACAGACAGTAGAGCAGAGCTGCAGTATGAAGCATGGATTACAGACAGTAGAGCAGAGCTGCAGTATGAAGCGTGGATTACAGACAGTAGAGCAGAGCTGCAGTATGAAGCATGGATTACAGACAGTAGAGCAGAGCTGCAGTGTAAAGCATGTGACGCGCCCCTGGGCCTGTGTCGCGCTGCGTTGCGCACGCGGGAGCTTACCCGGAGCCGGATCTCTTGAGGGTTGTAGTCTCGTGGCGGTGACCCGGTCCGTGCCCAGGGAGTCAAACTGGACGGCAGTAGATGTAGTACGACTACGCCACCCGTTGAATGCAGCTTATGGAGCTGCCGCTGCAGGACAGTCCGCTGAGGCCGGTGGATGGATGGTGCAGCGGGGATGGTATAACCCCCAACGGGAGGGGTATGGCCTCAGGGCAGCCGACGTGGATGATGGGGGTAGCAGGAACCACTCAGAGACGGTGCGGTGTAATTCAGGGTCTTTACTGGTAACAACGATAGACCCTCCCGGAGTACTTGCTAGCGAACGGGGCCTGGTCAGTCCTTGAGCAGATGGGATCTCCCCTGGCCAGGCGGAGTTGTAGGCCTCCCAAACTGACTGTACTCTTCTGGCTACCTTGCTAGAAGCGGATATAAGTAGCCCACGTCCCTGAGTGTACCGTGTGGTGCTCACCCGTATGGCCGGTGACTCGGGGCCTTCTAATGGCTTCCGCTCCACGATGGCGGTGCTGGTCCCACGCGTGTGACCGTGCCTTCGGGCTTCTGGGCCAGAGGACCTGAAATCCCCTGCCTGACGGATTCTGCTGCTGGGTAGGAGTTAGTCCCCACAGCCTCGGACTCCGGGTCCGGTAAAGAATCTTCTTAGTCAGGGCGAACTCTGCAGCTGCCAGCCCCTGACTCCTTGTAACTCTGCTGTTTCCTATGCTGCTTCTTGTCTCCACTCTCCTTGTTTGACTCACTCTGCCTCAGCCCCGGGTTTATATAGGGGAAGTTCTTCCCCTCCCAAGACTGGGCAGGAGGTGTGGCATGCACAGGATCCCTGACCAAAGGACCTCCCACCTGCTCTCAGACATAACATTACATTACTGTGGAAAACCAGACCCCTGGGGTGCCACATTCCCCCCTAGTGAAATTTAGTACTCCGGGACTAAACACATTTAGAAAAACATAACAAGGCAAAAAACATTAATAATACAATAAGAAAACATATAAAGATGGTTACGGCGTGTCCGCAACCGGGTGCAGTCTCTGAAAGAAGCAAGGTGTCCATTTCACCAACACAGGGAGACGTAACCAGGTAGGGGTCTGTCCTACCCCGAGTCCTTAACAGTCTCTAGTCCATCCTGGGTTACGCTCCAACTATGTACAAGGATTCCCGGTCAATCCACCAAGGTTTCCTAAAAACATCTGGAAACACAAAATTATACACAAGCAACAATACACAGATAAACATAAATAAAACTATTTTTACACTTCAAATTCTCCAGCGTGCGGGTAACTGGCCTCTAGTGGCCCTAGTGGACCTACGGAGCTGACTGTCTGGCCCTGAACTACAGGGTGTAGGAGCTGTCAAGGGTAAACTGGGCAGCTGTCTACCGGCTCTTTGTCTCACTAGGGGTACGGCAGGCTCACTATAAGCAGAGGGTTGATTCTCCTGTTCTACTCGTGTGGAGTCTTCTGCCTCCTGGACCGGCTGTTCTTCCAGCTCTACCCGTTGCTCCGTTGGTTCTTGGGATGATGGTTGGAGGAAGGTGAGTACGGGTACCACAACTGCACCATTGACTTGAGTCCAAGACCGAGGGAAGTCCCCGAGCACGGTACTAACCATATCTTCCCTTTCTCCCACGGGTCGATGGTCTTCTTGTTCCTCTTCAGGGTTCCTCAGTTGTTCGGGACACTTCTTCAGGTGGTCCCGGGACACAATGGCTGTGGTTTCCCCTCCGTCTTTACTGATGGTACAGACCTTCGGGTTCTCGTGGCTTGAGGGCAGTACGGTGTACGGGTCCTTCTCCCACTGGTCATCCAACTTGTGGAGCCGTCTTTTCCTCTTCAAGACCTGCTCTCCGGGTACCAGGGGAACAGCGGGAGCATACTGGTTGTAAGTCTTCTCTTGTCTTTCCCTAGCCTGACAGAGACTTCGCTCCACGCTCTCTTGTACTCTCCGGTACTGCTGCTGCCTCTCTGTGTCCCAGTCTGTTTCTGGTGAAGTGTCCTCAGGTGTCAGGACTCCCATTTCCAGGTCAACAGGTAACTTACCAGGTCTCGCCCTCATTAGGTAAGCCGGGGTACAGTTGGTGGAACCTACCGGGATGTGGTTGTATAGGTCCACCAGATCGGGCAACTTCTCAGGCCACAGACTGCGTTCTTCCAGGGGCAATGTTTTTAGAAGATCCATTACCACCTGGTTCATTTTTTCACAAAGTCCATTAGTTTGCGGATGGTAGGGTGTCGTCCTTATCTTCCGGCAGCCATACAGATTGCAGAATTCCTGGAAGACCTCCGCTTCAAAGGCAGGTCCCTGGTCCGTCAGCACTTGGTCCGGGTACCCGTGTGGACGGCAGAAGTGCTGCTGGAAGGCTCTAGCTGCTGTTTGAGCCGTTAAGTCCTTGACGGGGACGACAACCAAGAACTGGGAGTAATGATCCACGATGGTTAACGCGTAGACGTAGCCACTTCTGCTTGGGGTCAGTTTTACATGATCCAAGGCTACCAGTTCCAACGGTTGCCGGGTGACGATGGACTGCAGGGGAGTCTTCTGGCTGGCCCGGTCCTTCCTTCTCAGATTGCACGGGCCACAGTCTCTGCACCACTTCTCGATGGTTCCCCTCATGCCTACCCAGTGGAACCGCTCGCGCAGCAGGAACTCCAGCTTTTTCCACCCGAAGTGTCCAGCTCCGTCGTGGTATGCCTCCATCACCATGGCTGCGTCTCTTCGTGGCACCACTACTTGCCAGAGTAGTTCATGCGTCCAGGAGTTGACCATTCTGCGGCACAACTTCCCCTTGTAAAGGAATAGTCGACTCTTCTCCGCCCATAGTTGTTTGGCTTCCTCCGGAGCGTCTGGTTCAAGGCGAGCCTCCGGCCGAGTCAGCATCTCCTTCACTAGTCGGACGGCAGGGTCGCTGTCTTGCGTTTCCGCCCAGTTGTAGTGGGGTAAGGGGTTCAACGTAGCAGCCTGCTTACCCCTTACCCGGTGGGAATACTGGATAGTCCCATGACGGTGGAACGCAGGGAGTTCAACTTCTTCCAGTCCCTCCGGATCTTCTCCTTCGTCCGGCAGGTTGGGCATCCTGGACAGGGCATCCGCGTTAGTATTGGAGCGTCCTGCCCGGTATTTGATTGTGAACTACTAGTTGGACAGACGGGCCATCCACCTCTGCTCCAGGGCACCGAGTCTTGCCGTGTCCAGGTGTATCAACGGGTTGTTATCCGTGTATACGGTGAACCGGGAAGAAGCGAGGTAATGCCTAAAGCGCTCGGTGACTGCCCATACCACGGCCAGGAACTCTAACTTAAATGAGCTGTAATTCTCGGGGTTCCTTTCGGTGGGTCGCAGTTTTCGGCTGGCATAGGAGATTACTCGTTCTCTCCCCTGCTGAATCTGGGACAGTACGGCTCCTAGCCCGATGTTACTGGCGTCGGTGTAGAGGATGAAGGGCTGGCTATAGTCCGGGTACGCCAAGATTTCATCCCCCGTGAGGGCCATCTTCAGCTGGCGGAAGGACTCCTCTTCTAGCTCTTCCCATTTGAAGGGCGGCTTCTGGTTCTTGGCCTTCCGGGACTGGCCTATCAGGAGGTCCTGCATAGGCGCTGCCTTTTTGGTGAAACCGGGAATAAACCTTCGGTAGTAGCCTACCAACCCTAGGAACTGCCGCACTTCTTTTACGCTGGAGGGGCTTGGCCATCCCTTAATTGCGGTGATCTTATCGGGGTCGGGAGCCACTCCGTCAGCGCTCACCACGTGTCCCAGGTATTGCACCTTTGGTTTCAGGAGGTGACACTTGGAGGGTTTCACCTTTAGGCCGTAACTCGCCAGAGCTTCGAACACCTCCGCCAGGTGTTTCAGGTGGTCCTCATAAGTTTTGGAGTATACGATGACATCGTCCAGGTACAACAGGACCGTCTCAAAGTTTCTGTGGCCCAGACAGCACTCCATTAATCGTTGGAAGGTTCCTGGGGCGTTGCAGAGTCCGAACGGCATGCAGGTGAACTCGCTAAGTCCCATCGGGGTGGTGAATGCGGTCTTCTCCCGGTCCGCCTCTGCTACAGGAACCTGCCAGTACCCGCTAGTGAGATCCAAGGTAGAGAAGAAGTTAGCAGATCTTAAAGCAGCCAATGACTCCTCTATCCTTGGTAAGGGGTACGCATCCTTGTGTGTGATACGGTTGATTTTCCGGTAATCTACACACATCCTCATGGTGTTGTCTTTCTTTTTGACTAAAACTAGTGGGGCTGCCCAGGGGCTACAGCTATCCCGGATTACCCCAGCCTCCTTCATGTCTCGAAGCATCCCCTTGGCGTGTTGGTAGTGTGCAGGGGGTACGGGTCGATACCTCTCTTTTATGGGAGGATGATCTCCCGTGGGGATGTGGTGTTCTACCCCCTTGACCCGCCCAAAGTCTAACGGGTGTTTACTAAACACTCTCTCATACTCTTGAACCACCCGATAGACTCCTTGTTTCTGATGTGAGGGAGTGGAATCAGTACCCAAATGTAGTTGCTGACACCAGTCCTCCATGTCTTTCTTAGAGCCGTTACCTTCCTCCGGGTGAGATGGAGGCAAGGGTTCCACAGATTGTATAGAATTTTGATTAGTGGTATATAATTTGGCTAGCGTGGCATACCGGGGCAGGTACACTTCCCTCTCCCCGATATTTATTATGCGAATGGGCACCCTCCCATGGCGTACATTGACCACCCCCCGTGCTGTCAAAATGGTGGGCCTACTGTCTGAGTAAACTGGTTCCACCATTGCCTGGTAATCTCTTCCTCTCAGACCAATAGCTGCCCGGCACCAAATCATCATTTCACTTTTTGGGGGCATGGCAATAGGAAAAGGGTCACACATTCTTACGCTACCAATCTCACCGCCGGAGAGTTCCACTTGTTGCCGTTGCATCAGTGCCCGGATCTCTTTCTGGAGCACCCGCTGCTCGCCGGAGCTGGCGTTCTTGGCAACCTGCTGTAAAAGGAAAATCACCTCTGCAAGACAATTTTCAATTACGTTAGTTCCCAGAGTTATTTTTGGGTGACTCTCATGTTTATCAATATCTACAATGATCAGTCCCTGTGCGGCCAGTTCGACTCTACCGATTTTGAGGGCCACCTCTTTAAATCCGATCTGTGGCACGGGCTGGCCATTGCTGGCGATGATACTCAAGTCGTCGTCAGGGTAGTGGGTAATATCCGAGTCATTCCAGTACTGCTTGAAGAGCACGTACGGGATGGTGGTGACCTGTGACCCGGTATCCAGTAGGGCACTCATGGGAATGCCATCCAGTACCACAGGCAAGACTGGACGTCCTCCCACATATCTGTCGCGCCAGTTCGATGGGCCTGGTGATCTTTTTCCTGGGGGTTGGCCCTCTACCCCAGGTTGTGCCCGTTTAAAGAACAGTACCTTTCCATATGTCCGGATTGATTGCAGCGGCGGCAGATGGGTCGTCCGTCCTCGCTGTATCGGTCACTGGGTCTTCCTCTGGCCGGTGGGGTCCTCCTTGGTCGACGCCACGGGATGTCCTCCGGTCCGGATGCCAGCTGGATCTTCCCTGGGGTGGAAACCTGTAAAGACTGCACAGTTCGGGTTAGCGCAGCAACGCTCTTAGCTAGCTCTTGGACCTGATGGTGTAGGTCTGGAGCCGGGTCATTGTCCAAAGCCTGCGCATCAGCTCCCACAGGCCCTGCTGACAAGGGCGCCGCCTCCTGGTAGTAAGTGGTAGTGGGGCGTCTGTGGGTCACAACGCCACCTGGTGCCGGTTCTCGGAGCACCCGGATGGCTCTGTCCTTGAACTGTGCAAAGTCCAGATGGGGATCCTGTAAGGCCATTGCCCGCAACTGGGTTCGGTGGGCATTGCAATATAAACCCTCTATAAATTGTTCAGTCAACAGCCTGTCCTCGTTTCCCACCCCATCAGGGTCGGTCTGCTTTATGGCCCTCAGGGCCTCTTGTAGGTTTAGTGCATAGTCCCTTATACTCTCATGCGCTCGCTGCTTGCACCCGTAGAATCTAAGCTTAATCTCGGCTGAGGTGCGGGTATCAAAGGTGTCCTTCAGCCGGGTTAGTATCCCTGCGACAGTCTTCCTCCCAGGTGGCCAGGATTTTACTTCCCTTTTGGCTGCCCCGGTTAGTTGGGCCACCAGGATGCTCACTTTTTGCTCTTCTGTGAGGGGGTACACCTGGAAGAGGCTATCCAGCTTTTCTCTAAAGTCATGCAGGGTATGTGACTCCCCTGAGTACTGGGGTAGCCAGGCTGCTCCCGGGATATAGGGCATGGTGAAGGGCATAACTGCAGCAGCGGTAGCGCTGGCGGGGGTTGGGGCAGTGAAGCTCTCCTCCGTATCCGACATCTTCCTCCCCCCTAGTGGACCGTGGCCTACCTTGCGATGATCCTCTTCCGTAGGCCGCGGCTCCGCAGTGGATCGTCAGGGTTGAGGACCTTCCGTCGCGCTCCTGTGACGTCGGCGTCTGCTGGGCTCCTTCCAGGACCTTACGCAACGTCCGGACGTGAGGCGGGGCTTCAGTTCTCGCGCGCTTTCAGAGTCCACGCCCCTCTTCTTCCCGCGCGGCGTCCCCAAGATGGCGTCCAACGGCGGGAAAACTCCACGGATGGCGGGAAGAAGGCCGAAGATGGCGCCGGATGGCGGGAAACTTCACCGATGGCGGGAAGAAGGTAGAAGATGGCGCCGGATGGCGGGAAACCTCCACGGATAGCGGGAATCTTCACCACTGGTAAGTTTGAACAGTCTTTGCTTTTCAGGCACGCAGTACCCGGTGGTTGCGGGCACGAGATCCTGCCGACTACGCCAAAGTTGACGCGCCCCTGGGCCTGTGTCGCGCTGCGTTGCGCACGCGGGAGCTTACCCGGAGCCGGATCTCTTGAGGGTTGTAGTCTCGTGGCGGTGACCCGGTCCGTGCCCAGGGAGTCAAACTGGACGGCAGTAGATGTAGTACGACTACGCCACCCGTTGAATGCAGCTTATGGAGCTGCCGCTGCAGGACAGTCCGCTGAGGCCGGTGGATGGATGGTGCAGCGGGGATGGTATAACCCCCAACGGGAGGGGTATGGCCTCAGGGCAGCCGACGTGGATGATGGGGGTAGCAGGAACCACTCAGAGACGGTGCGGTGTAATTCAGGGTCTTTACTGGTAACAACGATAGACCCTCCCGGAGTACTTGCTAGCGAACGGGGCCTGGTCAGTCCTTGAGCAGATGGGATCTCCCCTGGCCAGGCGGAGTTGTAGGCCTCCCAAACTGACTGTACTCTTCTGGCTACCTTGCTAGAAGCGGATATAAGTAGCCCACGTCCCTGAGTGTACCGTGTGGTGCTCACCCGTATGGCCGGTGACTCGGGGCCTTCTAATGGCTTCCGCTCCACGATGGCGGTGCTGGTCCCACGCGTGTGACCGTGCCTTCGGGCTTCTGGGCCAGAGGACCTGAAATCCCCTGCCTGACGGATTCTGCTGCTGGGTAGGAGTTAGTCCCCACAGCCTCGGACTCCGGGTCCGGTAAAGAATCTTCTTAGTCAGGGCGAACTCTGCAGCTGCCAGCCCCTGATTCCTTGGAACTCTGCTGTTTCCTATGCTGTTTCTTGTCTCTACTCTCCTTGACTGACTAACCCTGCCTCAGCCCCGGGTTTATACAGGGGAAGTTCTTCCCCTCCCAAGACTGGGCAGGAGGTGTGGCATGCACAGGATCCCTGACCAAAGGACCTCCCACCTGCTCTCAGACATAACATTACATTACTGTGGAAAACCAGACCCCTGGGGTGCCACACATGGATTACAGACAGTAGAGCAGAGCTGCAGTATGAAGCGTGGATTACAGACAGTAGAGCAGACCTGCAGTGTAAAGCATGGATTACAGACAGTAGAGCACAGCTGCAGTATGAAGCGTGGATTACAGACAGTAGAGCAGAGCTGCAGTATGAAGCATGGATTACAGACAGTAGAGCAGAGCTGCAGTGTAAAGCATGAATTACAGACAGTAGAGCAGAGCTGCAGTATGAAGCGTGGATTACAGACAGTAGAGCAGAGCTGCAGTATGAAGCATGGATTACAGACAGTAGAGCAGACCTGCAGTATGAAGCGTGGATTACAGACAGTAGAGCAGAGCTGCAGTATGAAGCATGGATTACAGACAGTAGAGCAGAGCTGCAGTATGAAGCATGGATTACAGACAGTAGAGCAGAGCTGCAGTATGAAGCATGGATTACAGACAGTAGAGCAGACCTGCAGTATGAAGCGTGGATTACAGACAGTAGAGCAGAGCTGCAGTATGAAGCGTGGATTACAGACAGTAGAGCAGAGCTGCAGTGTAAAGCATGAATTACAGACAGTAGAGCAGAGCTGCAGTATGAAGCGTGGATTACAGACAGTAGAGCAGAGCTGCAGTATGAAGCGTGGATTACAGACAGTAGAGCAGAGCTGCAGTATGAAGCATGGATTACAGACAGTAGAGCAGAGCTGCAGTATGAAGCATGGATTACAGACAGTAGAGCAGACCTGCAGTATGAAGCGTGGATTACAGACAGTAGAGCAGAGCTGCAGTGTAAAGCATGGATTACAGACAGTAGAGCAGAGCTGCAGTATGAAGCGTGGATTACAGACAGTAGAGCAGAGCTGCAGTGTAAAGCATGGATTACAGACAGTAGAGCACAGCTGCAGTATGAAGCGTGGATTACAGACAGTAGAGCAGAGCTGCAGTGTAAAGCATGAATTACAGACAGTAGAGCAGACTGAGATTATAATGAGAAAGGATTTCTGACTACGTCGGCCTCCAGCAGACAATGCAGCTGCACTGGGGCCATTGATCTTAGTTGTGTCCTGATAAAGCAGAGCTGCAGTGTAAAGCATGTTGAAGAACCAGAACAGGAGACTGAGATTCTGATGCGACTCAAGGTGGATTTTAGTCTTGCACCGACTTCAATAGACGATGTAACTCATTGATGCTTCTTAATAAAGCAGAGCTGCAGTGTAAAGTATGGGCGACAGCAGCAGATCAGCTTTCTGCCGTGTTGCAGCTCAGATGGAATCATTGATCCAGCAGACGGATGATGAGGATCCGTGTGGTGGTTGTAGTGGTTCTGTGTCTGTGCGGGATCGGCGGCGTCCAGCGCAGATATCGCCCTGTTCTCTCCCTGCCGCCTGCGCTGCGCATTGTAGCCTCTCATGAAATTCATGATCTTCCCTCATCGCACAGTACAGGGGCCGTGAATATCCGCAGAGTGCGCAGTGTGAACAGCGACCGGCGGTGAGAAAAAACATAAATGCTCCGCCATAGAGAAAGCATCGGTCAGACCTCAGAGCCTGAAAGGGTTAAAAGAATGGGACAAACACCTCGGTCGCCATACTGATTTCATGCGGTATGGCAGCTTTATAGGAACGCTATTATCTGCCTTCTATGTGGCGGTATTATATTGTCGGGGTAAAAGAGAATATATATATTTGTAACTTTTATACTTTTGTAACTTTTATACGTTTTTTTGCTAATGTACTAACCACCATTTTGTGTCTTATAACAATAAGCTTTCCTTGCTACGTAATACTCAAATCGAAACTTAAACTAAGACAGTTCCAGTGTTGCCAAGATTTATTTCAGAGAAACGAAACAAGATTATAAGCTGACGGCTGCAATATCTGCCCAGAGACTGAGATAAGGAGATGTGGACCAATCAGGAGTGGCTAGACACTGGACTTTCATGGCTTACCCCGCTCCGGACAACCTCTTTCCCCTCCCATTATGTAGTGTATTTAGATTTGTGCATGTAAAAAATAAATTCAGAACATTGCTGAGGACGTTGTCTGTAGTAGCCTTCTGAGCATGCTCTGAGCTTGAACCAGCTTGTTGTCTGACTCATTCTTTGAATGGTTGACCCATGCTCATAGTTTGAATTTGGAGTGACTGGAGGACGAGTGGAATGTCATCACGACCCCCACAAATGGCGCCCAACGTGGGGCGTGGCTAGCGGTACGCCGCCCTCCCGGACCCATATTGCTGATTTCCCTGGTGGTGACCGCGGTGGCTGAATTTGAGGCCTGATCAACCTCCATCGAACACGGTAAGTTGAGATGTATTTTATATGTCTCACTTGCCTGTGTGTCAGCCGCAGCGGTTCCTGTTGGGTTGTCAGGTTGGATCTGGGTGGGTGACCGGTCGAGTGGTGAGACCTTGGGCGTCCCGCACCACGTCCTGAACCAGCAAGTGTTAAAACGAGTGACGTCGCATGCCTGCGCGTGCTCGTGTGCACACCACCTCCTCCTCCCCCGGTCACTGTACTTTTCTTAGATAGCTGCCTCCCGTAACTGATAGTCGAGGTTTCAAAGCATTCCTGAATTGTAGTGTAAGGGAGAAAGAATCTGTGACGAATTGAGGAGTACTCTTCGTCTAACACAGAAACTGCTGTAAAGTCAAGGTTAGGAAACAGTGTATTGAGGTGTCTCTACACTGTCGGGTGGTACCGTGGTAGGAAAGCAGATAGATTGAGGTGTCTCTCTATCTCAACAGTGTATTGAGGTGTCTCTACACTGTCGGGTGGTGCCGTGGTAGGAAAGGAGATAGATTGAGGTGTCTCTCTATCTCATCAGTGTATCGAGGTGTCTCTACACTGACGGGTGGTGACCTGTAGTCAGGGTGCCGTGGTGAGTCGCACTGTAAAGTCGCCATTCAAGGCTAGGAAAGGAGTTAGATTGAGGTGTCTCTCTATCTCATCAGTGTATTGAGGTGTGCTCTACACTGAGGAGTGGCGACCTGTGGACTGCACCAGTGATCTGAGTCGCGACAGATCATTGCATTCTATAAGAAAATGTTGTGTATATTTAAATTTGAAAGATCTCGTAAGTTGTGGAATGCTGCTGTAGGAGTTAAGCCAATTAGTGGAGTTACGGGAAGGCAAGAAGGCAAGAAGAATGTTAGGAATTTGTATAACATGATAAGCTTATCCAGTACAGGCAGGCTTTAGTTTTCAGTGTAGAAAGAATGTGTGATACAGAAGTTGGGAAAGTTGGGTGAGGATTTTTGCACCAGACTCAAGCACATCTTAGAGTAGATGGTGCAGGGGGGAACAGAGAATGCCGAGCCTTTGTTCGGATACATGAAAGCTGCAGAATGTGATTTGTTATGTGCCCCCAAAATGGCCGTTGCACCTTTGATGCCTGTCACTACACTGAGCCCTCAGTCACCACCCTATAATGGCGCCGACGCCAAATTACCGGAGGGGTGGACGTGTCGGGTGTGTGGAGAGCAAAACCCACTCTGGGCGGGCCGCCCATGGCACGATGCCCAGTCTGCCCCCAAGAATAATCCCACCCCCACTCCCACCCACTCCCACCTCCTCCCTCCAACGGCCATTTTGCTACACCTCTTACTTGTTGTGGGCGGCCCGGAAAGCCCCAATCCGGCCTATATCCACTACTAGATCCGTCCGGTGCATATTACCAGCCACCAGCACAGGTGGAAAAGCCCGCAGTCCCAGAGCACCCATCTGAAACTAATGTGACACCCTCTGCTCCAGTCCACGATGCTGAGACGCTTCCCCTGTTTCCTATGGGAGTCACCCACAACCCTGGGGATATCCTCCTCAACCCCCCAGAATTTCAGGCCAGACTGCTCTCCCTCCGCCAACATACTGTTACTCAAGACGATATGGAGCCAGATGAGGGATGGGCTCAAGATACTCCAGCCCCCCCCCCCCGTCTTTACCCCATACGTCTCCTATGGCATCCTTCACCCCACATCCATTACCCGTACTCCGGCCCTTGCTCCAAGCAACTGCTGAAAGAGCCCCACCCCCCAGCCCCTCAGAAGTCTGGGACCCCTGCCGCTCCCGGAATCTAGTAGACCCATCAGGACGCCCTGTCACTCTGTCAATAGGCTATGGTGACATCCTTACACATCGGGTGGGGGCCATAGTCAACCCTGCAAACACCTGTATGAGCCATGTTGGAGGATTGGCTCGCAAAATTTCCCTTGCTGCTGGTTCTACTCTGGCTGCAGAATGCCAGGCTCACTTAGCCGAAAACGGAGAGCTTTCAAAAGGCCATGGTTTCCACAAAAGCAGGATCTCTTAGTACGTATGAATCCGGCCTAGAATACATGAAACAGTTAAAGGCCTGGGCTCAGGATCGCTTGTCAGATCAAGCTGGGTCTGTACAAGATGTTCAACAAGACCCTGATGAATCTGTGGAAAGATATGCTGCAAAACTCAGCATGCATTTTGAGGATCTTGGATACAGTCCTCACGTCAAGACGCAGGCCGCCCTGTTGGTTCAGGCCCTGGTAAATGGCCTACAAGACGCCCTCAGAGATGAAGTCCTGAGAGTACGGCCCGAGATTCGTTCTTCTTCTTTCAACGACGCGGTGGATATCGTTAAAGCTTTCCATAAATCAATGCTAAAAATGGAAAAGGATACTAAGCCAAAGAAGAAAACCGCTCCGGGAGAGCCTCCAAGATACCGGTTGGTTCAGGATCTCAGAGCCGTCAATGCAGCTACCATTTTAGAAACTCCAGTGGTACCCAACCCAAACACCCTTTTGTCTCAGGTGCCTCCAACGGCCACCTTGTTTACGGTGTTAGATCTGGCCAACGCTTTCTTCAGTATACCCTTACATGAAGATTCGTGGTTTCTTTCTGCCTTCACCTTTCAAGGAGCACAGCTTACATGGACCAGGACTCCGCAAAGAGCCCAGAACTCTCCTAACCAATTCACTCATTCTATGAAGTCTATTCTGGAGCCATGGGTTCAAGAGAACCCTCAGGTCACCTTTCTACAGTATGTGGATGATCTTTTACTCTGTGGCACTGAAGAAAATTTGCCAGAGATGTCAGCATCCCTTCTCTGGTTTCTTCACTCAGCTAACTGTAAAGTCTCGAAAGGCAAAGTCCAATGGTGTCTGCCCAAGGTCATTTTCCTCGGACATTGTATATCACAAGGTGCTAGACATCTGACTGAAGAAAGAAAACAAGCCATCATGGATATCACCTTCCCAACCACCTACTCCGCTATGCAGACTTTCCTTGGCCTCATCACTTACTGCAGGCAATGGATCCCTGATGCCTCAAACCTCATGCAACCTCTGTACGACTGTCTCAAGGATGAAGGCTCAGTTTGGCTTCATGCTGAAGATCCACGTGTTTCTCATCAACACAGACTATGTTTTGACCGCCTTAAACAGGCTGTTGTCTCTGCCCCGGCCTTGGGCTTACCAGACTATACTCAGCCATTTCACCTTTTTGTCTCGGAATCGGAAGGTCATGCCTCTGGAGTTCTAGCACAACGCTATGATCATAAGTATCGGCCTTTGGGCTACTACTCAGCCCGCCTGGACCCTGTCGCCCGAACTGCCCCCATGTGCCTTAAGGCGGTCCACGCTGCTCACATTCTCCTTGACAAGTCAGCTGATATCGTCCTTGGCCATGATCTCTCAGCTGTTCTGCAACAAACATCTCCGAAAGATCTCACCAACCAAAGACACCTGCGGCTGCAGTGTTCCCTATTGTTGCCCTCCAATATAACATTTACCAGATGTCTGACTATCAATCCTGCCACTTTGCTTCCACCTTCTAGGGGGGAAGGTGAAGAGGGTGAAGATCCATTGGTGGAACCTCATGATTGTATAAAAATTTTGCAGGAAGAGACTTCTGCTCCAGAGAATATGGTGGCACATCCGCTCGCAGACCCTCAAGGGAAGTTCCACACGGGATATGCTGTCACAACGGACCTAACAGTCCTCAAGGCTGAAGCTCTACCACCATATATGTCTGCACAAGAGACTGAACTTGTGGCTCTCACAGAGGCCTGCCACCTGGCAGCAGGAACAAAGGCGAATATGTATATACCGATTCCAGGTATGGACATGGAATTTGCAATGATTCTGGACTCTTGTGGAAGTCTAGAGGATTCATCACAGCTGCAGGTACACCAGTGAAACATGTCTCATGGATTAAGGCCCTAATGAAGGCCCTGGAACTACCCATTCAGGTTGCTGTTATCAAGGTCAAGGCTCATGGAAGACTAGAATCCAGAGAAGCCAGGGGCAACCACCTAGCTGACCAAGCAGCCAAGACTGCAGCAGTGGAGAATGTGTCATCAAAGTGGCAGGAAAAGGAAGAAGAGATGGGAGAGACTCTGCAAACCGTAGCTGTGGCGCTCACTAGAGCAAGAGCCAAAGAACAGCCGGCGGAAGACCATACAAGTCCAGCGGAGACACGAGTGGAATCCAGGGGGGTCAGGATGCCTAAAGAAAAATTGTGTGAGGAACAAAGGAAGACCCCCACTGAAGAAGTCAAGCAATGGAAAGCGGCAGGAGCTGTGCTGGCAGGTCGCAAAGATTCAAAGGTCAACTCGACTCTTTACCAAGTGGATGGGAAGCCTTGCTTGCCTAGACGCATGTACTCAGCTGTGGCAGCATGGGCTCACGGGCCTACACACAGAGGAAAGAATCAAGCTTTGGCATGTATCAAGAAACTGTACTTTGCACCCAGAATCTCTTCCACTGTGACTGCATACTCAAAATCCTGCTCTGTCTGCGCTACCTGCAACCCAACGTGTATGGCACGGGTCCCTCTTCAACATCTGGCTAAACCAGACTACCCTTGGCAGAGAATACAAGTCGACCATATCCAAATGCCTAAAGCAGGAAAATAGGAGTACGTTTTGGTAGCCGTGGATATGTTCTCAGCCTGGCCCGAGGCCTACCCGGTTGTCAACATGACTGCTAAAGTCACAGCCAAGAAACTGATCACCGAAATTGCCTGCAGATTTGGAGTTTCCCCAAGTCATAGAATCGGATCAAGGACCAGCTTTCACAGCAAATATCTATGAAGAACTCTGGAACATGTTGGGAACAGATTTGGGCCTCCACACTCCATACCATCCTGCCAGTTCAGGCAAAGTGGAGAGAATGAATTCCACACTCAAGACCCAGCTCTTGAAAATGACCCAAGATCATCCCCTCCCCTGGCCCGACCTACTCCCCATAGTATTGTATCATATCACACACACTCCTCAGGCCAAACATGGGCTGACTCCCTATAAAATTTTGTTTGGGACCCCACCCAAGATAGGAGAGATTAGGCCCCAAGAGTTGTCTGAAACACATGATAGAGTGGTAAAATTTGTGATTGTTTTGTCTAGAGAATTGACTAACACCCGCTCTCCAGTATCTGCTTCTCTCCCAGAATCTACAGGTGATGCAGTACATGATTTCATCCCAGGCGATCTAGTGTATGTGAAGAAGTTTGTCCGGAGAGACTGTCTCCAGCCGCGGTTCGAGGGACCGTACACTGTGCTTCTCACCACCCCGACGGCTCTGAAGCTTGAGGGCAAGAGCACCTGGATTCACGCCTCCCACTGCACGAGAGACAGAACGAGTCTATAAAAGATGACTACCTTCTTCTATATCCTTTCCATATGCTTACTGTCTGTCCCAGGGTGGACAGCTACCACACAGGGGTAGATACCTCCTTTTTCTCAAGTTGGTTGGGAGGGCTCAAGGGATTTCTCCAACAAGTTTGTCTAGTAATGGGAGGTCTATTAGTATTGGGCCTGGTGGTCCTGTGCTGCATAGTCCCCTTATATAGAGAAATATACTCCTTTGAACAAGCCTGACCAGACCCCCTCATGATAAAGTTCAATTGAAAGATTCAGTTTAGGATCAGTTGGGAGAACTCCATGTGTCACCCAGGATAGGGCTCGATTGTCTGGGGGGCGTCCCATAAGGGGGCAGCTTCTAAGATGATTGGGTGAAGAAATCCACCTCCCCTCTCCCCACACATGGACAGTCTCAAAGGCCCCGAAGCAAGGGAAAGCTTAGTGTTTAGGGGGGAATGTCGGGGTAAAAGAGAATATATATATTTGTAACTTTTATACTTTTGTAACTTTTATACTTTTTTTGCTAATGTACTAACCACCATTTTGTGTCATATAACAATAAGCTTTCCTTGCTACGTAATACTCAAATCGAAACTTAAACTAAGACAGTTCCAGTGTTGCCAAGATTTATTTCAGAGAAACGAAACAAGATTATAAGCTGACGGCTGCAATATCTGCCCAGAGACTGAGATAAGGAGATGTGGACCAATCAGGAGTGGCCAGACACTGGACTTTCATGGCTTACCCCGCTCCGGACAACCTCTTTCCCCTCCCATTATGTAGTGTATTTAGATTTGTGCATGTAAAAATAAATTCAGAACATTGCTGAGGACGTTGTCTGTAGTAGTCTTCTGAGCATGCTCTGAGCTTGAACCAGCTTGTTGTCTGACTCATTCTTTGAATGGTTGACCCATGCTCATAGTTTGAATTTGGAGTGACTGGAGGACGAGTGGAATGTCATCACGACCCCCACAATATGATGAGGCTGGAGGAGCATTATCTACATGCTGATATATGGGGCATTATTTAGACATTGTACAGCTCTGTCCTGTTGCCATTATATGGCGGTATTATTCGGGAACCGTCTGATGGTATTTGGTTACCCTATGGGAGTATTATTTGGTCACTGTATAGTAGTATTTTTTGGCCATGTCACACTGTGATTTTTGGGCACTGTGTGGCAGTATAATTCAAACATTACATGGCAGAATTACTTGGAAACTGTGATGGTAATTTTTGGTCACATTATAGCACTGCTAGGTCACTATGTGGCGGTATTATTTAGGCATTGTAAAACAGTTTTATTTGAACATTGCATATAGGATTATTAAGAACTGTTTGATGGCTTTATTTGGTCACGTTATAGGAGCATTATTTGGGAACAGTATAGCAGTAATATTTGGAATCTGTCAGCTCTTGCTACATATAACCGCTGCTCTGTTGCTGAGAAATCAACTTTTGTAGAAGTGATATGTAAATGAGGCTCGAAGTGCTCAGGGTGGAGCCTGACTCAATTGTCAGCTTAACTCCGCCCTCCACTAGGTGATTGACAGATAGCACTGCTGCAGCATTTCAGTCACCTAGTGCAGGGCTCCATCCCGCCCAGAGCACTTCCAGCCTCATTTGCATATCACATATAAAGTGAATTTCTCTACAACAAAGCAGCGCTGATGATAAAAGTATTTACTTGTGTCCTGATAACCTGCATGGAGACGGTTTGGGGCTTTTAAAGCAGTATTATTGGTACTATGTGAATGTTTGGTAGCATTATTACTAGCATTATGAGGACACTATATGGGCATTATAGGCATTATATGGGCATTATGAGGGCATTATATGGGCATTATGAGGGCATTATAGGCATTATATGGGCATTATGAGGGCATTATAGGCATTATATGGGCATTATAGGCATTATATGGGCATTATGTGGGCATTATGTGGACGTTATGTGGACGTTATCAGGGCGTTATGTGGGCGTTATGTGGACGTTATCAGGGCGTTATGTGGACGTTATCAGGGCGTTATGTGGGCGTTATGTGGACGTTATCAGGGCGTTATGTGGGCATTATGTGGGCGTTATGTGGACGTTATGTGGGCATTATGTGGGCATTATGTGGACGTTATCAGGGCGTTATGTGGGCGTTATGTGGGTGTTATGTGGGCGTTATGTGGACGTTATCAGGGCGTTATGTGGGCGTTATGTGGACGTTATCAGGGCGTTATGTGGGCGTTATGTGGACGTTATCAGGGCGTTATGTGGACGTTATCAGGGCGTTATGTGGGCGTTATGTGGACGTTATGTGGACGTTATGTGGGCATTATGTGGGCATTATGTGGGCGTTATGTGGACGTTATCAGGGCGTTATGTGGGTGTTATGTGGACGTTATGTGGGCATTATGTGGGCGTTATGTGGACGTTATCAGGGCGTTATGTGGGCATTATATGGCATTGTCATTTGGGAACTGCTATAATATTTAGGCACTGAAGAATAGAATGAGTTTGCTACTTTCTGGCGGTTTTCTGCAGACACTTTCTGGCGGTATTACTTAGGATGTTTCCTGTTCCCCGGGTTATTGCACTAGTTCTATCTCTCCTTAGTAAATCCTATGATTATACTTGTCCTTTCTTTCCTCACAATCCAGTGGAGGGGGGCGGGGCGGCGGCCCTCAATCATCCACAGAACAGCCGGATAACTGATGGGTAGAAGGAAGGGGCAGCGTCCAAAACTTTAGTCTTTGTTTTTTTGTCTTTTTTTTCAGAATTTTGGCGCATATTGTTTTGCAGAATTTTTGCTTTCATGTTGAGAGGGAAACTTATTAATATTAGGACTGGTGGCAGCGGGTGCAGAGCGCTCTGGGATCTGATCCCCTGGCTGGAGGAGTTTGTGGGTATGGCCACGGCCCCACTATCAGTATAAGGCCACGGCCCCACTATCAGTATAAGGCCACGGCCCCACTATCGGTATAAGGCCACGGCCCCACTATCAGTATAAGGCCACGGCCCCACTATCGGTATAAGGCCACGGCCCCACTATCGGTATAAGGCCACGGCCCCACTATCGGTATAAGGCCACGGCCCCACTATCGGTATAAGGCCACGGCCCCACTATCAGTATAAGGCCACAGCCCCACTATCAGTATAAGGCCACGGCCCCACTATCAGTATAAGGCCACAGCCCCACTATCAGTATAAGGCCACGGCCCCACTATCAGTATAAGGCCACGGCCCCACTATCAGTATAAGGCCACGGCCCCACTATCAGTATAAGGCCACGGCCCCACTATCAGTATAAGGCCACGGCCCCACTATCAGTATAAGGCCACGGCCCCACTATCAGTATAAGGCCACAGCCCCACTATCAGTATAAGGCCACGGCCCCACTATCAGTATAAGGCCACAGCCCCACTATCAGTATAAGGCCACGGCCCCACTATCAGTATAAGGCCACAGCCCCACTATCAGTATAAGGCCACAGCCCCACTATCAGTATAAGGCCACGGCCCCACTATCAGTATAAGGCCACGGCCCCACTATCAGTATAAGGCCACAGCCCCACTATCAGTATAAGGCCACGGCCCCACTATCAGTATAAGGCCACAGCCCCACTATCAGTATAAGGCCACGGCCCCACTATCAGTATAAGGCCACAGCCCCACTATCAGTATAAGGCCACGGCCCCACTATCAGTATAAGGCCACAGCCCCACTATCAGTATAAGGCCACAGCCCCACTATCAGTATAAGGCCACGGCCCCACTATCAGTATAAGGCCACAGCCCCACTATCAGTATAAGGCCACGGCCCCACTATCAGTATAAGGCCACAGCCCCACTATCAGTATAAGGCCACGGCCCCACTATCAGTATAAGGCCACGGCCCCACTATCAGTATAAGGCCACGGCCCCACTATCAGTATAAGGCCACGGCCCCACTATCAGTATAAGGCCACGGCCCCACTATCAGTATAAGGCCACGGCCCCACTATCAGTATGTGGTCAGTATTCGGTCAGTATTTTTTCTCAGGGGTTGGAGCCAAAACCAGGTGAGGAACAATCAGAGAAAAGGTCTAATAGAAACAAGTCACCAATTCTGCATTTATCACCCACTGCTGGGAAAGAATACTGACCGAATACTGACCGAATACTGACCGGATACTGATAGTGGGGCCGTGGCCTAAATCCAAAAATCATAAAACAACAAAGAAGTGATAGTTCTGGCGATATAATGGCGCACTTCCGTGACGGTCACATGGGCGCAGCGTTTCCTCTGCTCCGGTCTACAGGGTTTTTTCAGATTACAGCCAGTTGTCTTAGTAGATTCCACCTGGACTTGAAGTGACCGGCGCCTGGACCAGATCACAGGAGATCCCGTCTGATATTAAACCTTCACGATCCTCGTGTGTTATAAGAGAAGCGAGCGATGACGATCTGCGCTAATGTGCAGAATAATAGCACAGACAGAACCCAGAGGAAAACCATAACGAGCCGCGCTCCCCCCGAGGTGACGGCCGCTCCATAATGATAACGAGCGCTTATTACAGATGCACAGCGCTTATTACAGATGCACAGCGCTGCCTGCGAGTCATCCGTCAGCGTGCGGCCGTGGAGGTGATCGCTGCCTGCTCGCTCCAGCGCAGTCCTTAGATAATAAGGATTGATAAAATGTTAGGGCCAAAATGTTAAAAATGCTGCTATCGATTAGCACGCGCGGCAATAATGAAGGCGCGGGGCCTGGGGACGGCAGCCATGGATCACTGTGACACCGCCGCCTCACATTGTGAACGAGGACAATTAATCCCAGCGAGTCACAAATCGCAAATAAAGGAGTCACCAGCTCATTACCGGACGACCTTGCTGAACGGCCTTGAGCGCCGCGCTGACCCCTCGCTGGCTGCAAACTTTATAATGTGTCTGATTGAGAAATCACCGCTCACACGCTTCTTCCTTTCTTTCTCACTTTTTTTTTTTTTTTATTTCAGTATTTTTCTCTTTGGCGGCGGTGAGATGAGACGAGCGTCCGCCGCCTGTTAATCGCCCGGATTAAAAATGCATTACCGGCTAATGAATAAATACGGAGTCAACAGCGGCGGGACGGAAACTTCAGGAATTCAACTAAAAATAGAAAACAGCCAATAAAGGAGTCGATTTATCACCAGCGACAAACGAGACCGGAGCGAGGAGGAAGAGCAGGAGGAAGAGCAGGAGGAGGAGCAGGATGAAGAGCAGGAGGAAGAGCAGGAGGAGGAGCAGGAGGAGGAGCAGGAGGAAGAGCAGGAGGAAGAGCAGGAGGAGGAGCAGGAGGAAGAGCAGGAGGAAGAGCAGTAGGAAGAGCAGGAGGAAGAGCAGGAGGAAGAGGAGGAGCAGGAGGAAGAGCAGGAGGAAGAGCAGGAGGAAGAGCAGGAGGAGGAACAGGAGGAGGAGTAGGAGGAGGAGCAGGATGAAGAGCAGGAGGAAGAGCAGGAGGAGGAGCAGATGGAAGAGCAGGAGGAGGAGCAGGAGGAAGAGCAGGAGGAGGAACAGGAGGAAGAGCAGGAGGAGGAACAGGAGGAAGAGCAGGAGACGGAGCAGGATGGAGGAGCAGGAGGAAGAGCAGGAGGAAGAGCAGGAGGAAGAGCAGGAGGAAGAGCAGGAGGAGGAGCAGGAGGAAGAGCAGGAGGAGGAGCAGGAGGAAGAGCAGGAGGAGGAGCAGGAGGAGGAGCAGGAGGAGGAGCAGGAGGAAGAGCAGGAGGAAGAGCAGGAGGAAGAGCAGGAGGAAGAGCAGGAGGAGGAGTAAGAGCAGGAGGAGGAGCAGGCGGAAGAGCAGGAGGAGGAGAAGGAGGAAGAGCAGGAGGAAGAGCAGGAGGAAGAGGAGGAGCAGGAGGAAGAGCAGGAGGAAGAGCAGGAGGAAGAGCAGGAGGAGGAGCAGGAGGAGGAGCAGGAGGAGGAGCAGGAGGAAGAGCAGGAGGAAGAGCAGGAGGAAGAGGAGGAGCAGGAGGAAGAGCAGGAGGAAGAGCAGGAGGAAGAGCAGGAGGAGGAGCAGGAGGAGGAGGAGGAAGAGCAGGAGGAGGAGCAGGAGGAAGAGCAGGAGGAGGAGCAGGAGGAAGAGCAGGAGGAAGAGCAGGAGGAACAGCAGAAGGAAGAGGAGGAGGAGGAGCAGGAGGAAGAGCAGGAGGAAGAGCAGGAGGAAGAGCAGGAGGAGGAGCAGGAGGAAGAGCAGGAGGAAGAGGAGGAGCAGGAGGAAGAGCAGGAGGAAGAGGAGGAGCAGGAGGAAGAGCAGGAGGAAGAGGAGGAGCAGGAGGAAGAGCAGGAGGAAGAGCAGGAGGAAGAGCAGGAGGAGGAACAGGAGGAGGAGTAGGAGGAGGAGCAGGATGAAGAGCAGGAGGAAGAGCAGGAGGAGGAGCAGATGGAAGAGCAGGAGGAGGAGCAGGAGGAAGAGCAGGAGGAGGAACAGGAGGAAGAGCAGGAGGAGGAACAGGAGGAAGAGCAGGAGACGGAGCAGGATGGAGGAGCAGGAGGAAGAGCAGGAGGAAGAGCAGGAGGAGGAGTAGGAGGAGGAGCAGGATGAAGAGCAGGAGGAAGAGCAGGAGGAGGAGCAGGAGGAAGAGCAGGAGGAGGAGCAGGAGGAGGAGCAGGAGGAGGAGCAGGAGGAAGAGCAGGAGGAAGAGCAGGAGGAAGAGCAGGAGGAAGAGCAGGAGGAGGAGTAAGAGCAGGAGGAGGAGCAGGCGGAAGAGCAGGAGGAGGAGAAGGAGGAAGAGCAGGAGGAAGAGCAGGAGGAAGAGGAGGAGCAGGAGGAAGAGCAGGAGGAAGAGCAGGAGGAAGAGCAGGAGGAGGAGCAGGAGGAGGAGCAGGAGGAGGAGCAGGAGGAAGAGCAGGAGGAAGAGCAGGAGGAAGAGGAGGAGCAGGAGGAAGAGCAGGAGGAAGAGCAGGAGGAAGAGCAGGAGGAGGAGCAGGAGGAGGAGGAGGAAGAGCAGGAGGAGGAGCAGGAGGAAGAGCAGGAGGAGGAGCAGGAGGAAGAGCAGGAGGAAGAGCAGGAGGAACAGCAGAAGGAAGAGGAGGAGGAGGAGCAGGAGGAAGAGCAGGAGGAAGAGCAGGAGGAAGAGCAGGAGGAGGAGCAGGAGGAAGAGCAGGAGGAAGAGCAGGAGGAGGAGCAGGAGGAAGAGCAGGAGGAAGAGCAGGAGGAAGAGCAGGAGGATACCCACCACAGCCAATCAGATGCCAGCTTCCACAGCTGGAAAGCTAACAGCTTACATCGGATTGGCTGATCCCGAAGATACAATGTTACATCTGATTGGCTGATCCCAAGGATACAATGTTACATCTGATTGGCCGATCCCAAAGATACAATGTTACATCTGATTGGCCGATCCCAAAGATACAATGTTACATCTGATTGGCCGATCCCAAAGATAGAATGTTACATCTGATTGGCTGATCCCAAAGATACAATGTTACATCTGATTGGCTGATACCGAAGATACAATGTTACATCTGATTGGCCGATCCCAAAGATACAATGTTACATCTGATTGGCTGATCCCAAAGATACAATGTTACATCTGATTGGCTGATCCCAAAGATACAATGTTACATCTGATTGGCCGATCCCAAATATACAATGTTACATCTGATTGGCTGATCCCAAAGATACAATGTTACATCTGATTTGCCGATACCAAAGATACAATGTTACATCTGATTGGCTGATACTAAAGATACAATGTTACATCTGATTGGCTGATACTGAAGATACAATGTTACATCTGATTGGCTGATACTGAAGGTACAATGTTACATCTGATTGGCTGATACTGAAGATACAATGTTACATCTGATTGGCTGATACTGAAGATACAATGTTACATCTGATTGGCTGATACTGAAGGTACAATGTTACATCTGATTGGCTGATACTGAAGATACAATGTTACATCTGATTGGCTGATACTGAAGGTACAATGTTACATCTGATTGGCTGATACCGAAGGTACAATGCTACATCTGATTGGCTGATACCAAAGATACAATGTTACATCTGATTGGCTGATACCAAAGATACAATGTTACATCTGATTGGCTGATACCGAAGGTACAATGTTACATCTGATTGGCTGATACTGAAGGTACAATGTTACATCTGATTGGCTGATACTAAAGATACAATGTTACATCTGATTGGCTGATACCGAAGGTACAATGTTACATCTGATTGGCTGATACCAAAGATACAATGTTACATCTGATTGGCTGATACCGAAGATACAATGTTACATCTGATTGGCTGATACTGAAGATCCAATGTTACATTTGATTGGCTGATACTGAAGATACAATGTTACATCTGATTGGCTGATACCGAAGGTACAATGTTACATCTGATTGGCTGATACCAAAGATACAATGTTACATCTGATTGGCTGATACCAAAGATACAATGTTACATCTGATTGGCTGATACCAAAGATACAATGTTACATCTGATTGGCTGATACCGAAGGTACAATGTTACATCTGATTGGCTGATCCCAAAGATACAATGTTACATCTGATTGGCTGATACCGAAGGTACAATGTTACATCTGATTGGCTGATACCGAAGGTACAATGTTACATCTGATTGGCTGATACCGAAGGTACAATGTTACATCTGATTGGCTGATACCAAAGATACAATGTTACATCTGATTGGCTGATACCGAAGGTACAATGTTACATCTGATTGGCTGATCCCAAAGATACAATGTTACATCTGATTGGCTGATACCGAAGGTACAATGTTACATCTGATTGGCTGATACCGAAGGTACAATGTTACATCTGATTGGCTGATGCCAAAGATACAATGTTACATCTGATTGGCTGATACCGAAGATACAATGTTACATCTGATTGGCTGATACCGAAGATACAATGTTACATCTGATTGGCTGATACTGAAGCTACAATGTTCTTGTATTAATACTGGGTGATGACTGTTACATTAGGTTCTGGTAGGGGTGTAGCTATGGGAGTGCAGAGGTAGAAGTCCGAATCCTAGTGCCTGAAAGAGACTGTCTGCAACACAAGAAGACCCCTGTGTAATACATGGCACATGTTAGGTGGGGACCTTAGAACAAGGAATTGAGGCTTTATTTCATGAATCAGGTGGCTCAGGATGGGCATCACTGTAGGCTCTTTCTGGAAGGTGAAGGCTCAATGTGAGGACTTGTTATAGGCTGTAGACCACCTGCAGTGACTATCAATAATCCGCTCTCTCCCTGTAGTCAGTGCGGTCACCCGCTATACTGCAGGAGCGCTGGGGCCACCTAACATTCATGAGATGAACTTGAATATTTCTCTTATTTTGTTCTGCAGGAATCATTAATAGAAACCAAAGCTCTTTTTTTGTTACAAATTCTCTGACAAATTTAACATTACATTTGTGGCATTATAAAAATAATGAACTGATGGGAGTGAGTGGCTCCACCTAGTGGAGGCTCAGAGACCGGCTGCCCTGCTGGACACGGCCGAGTCTTACAGAGGTTTTATCACAGGACTGAATCCGGACTGCACACGAGAAGAAACAGCGGAGGGGACGGCGGACGGACCCCAACTCCCTGCACGGCGGCTCCGCGCCATAGTGCAAACCTGGGAGGAAAGCTCCGCCTGCGCCCATCATTGTATCTGCAGCAATCACATGGAAATCCAACCTCCCCTCTACCTAATATCCGGCCCCTCGCCCCCCCGGTGTATAACATCCACCAGCGCGGTCCTGTCACCGGAGCCACCGGGGAACAAGTCCGTCCACGGGATTTCTCCTCCTGGATCTTCCCCCATCACCTGTGATATTACTGAGAAGTGGATGAAACCGCCGCAACATAGCCACGAAGTGGAGACCCCGTAATGTTACAGAGCGGGGGGCCGAGTGCTGAGGAGCAGAGGGCAGAAAAGTCCCCACCACTCTGCTGACCCCATAACTGCAGAGTACAGACCTCCTCTGGTATAAACACTGCGCCCCCACCAGGAGATTCATAGCCGAGCAGCTGCATGAGGACAGAGAAGCCCCCGGAAGTGGATGTGGGGGGCACATACTTTTCTCTATATTAATGTCTATGGATCTAGATGAGGACAGAAAAGCCCCTGGAGGTGGATGTGGGGGGCACATACTTTTCTCTATATTAATGTCTATGGATGTAGATGAGGACAGAGAAACCCCTGGAGGTGGATGTGGGGGGCACATACTTTCCTCCATATTAATGTCTATGTATGTGTAGCACCCTGAGGATTCGGCTGCTACAGGGGTGTTGCACCTCAACCCAGAGGTGTGGTATTCCACTCCCGGGTAAGGATGGAGTGTGGAACTGAGCTCGGTAGGCTGCATGCACTACACACATCCCATTTCCGAGGAACAGACCAACGGTACTCCCACTTAGAAATGTGCAGGTACGACCGAGTCTGTTCCTGGCTGGAGTGGGAGGGGGGTGGAACATCCCAAGTAGTGTAGGGGCAGATAGGGGGAGCAGCCTGGGTAAAGATAGGAGCTCATTGGGTGCTGGTCACCTGAGCTCACACATAGAGGGAGTATATAAGGTGGGCACCATCAAAGAACAGGGTCAGTCAGTCAGCCACAGTCAGTCAGTCTGTGAGTCTTTGCAGAGAAGTCAGAGGAAGAGCAGAGCAGAGAAGCCTGAGCCAGAGTGAGAGAGGAGAAAGCAAGAAAGACCCAGAGGGGGAAACAGAAAAGGAACTCTGAGAACCCAAAGTCCATCAGCGGGTGAAGAGTTGGCATCAGGGTACCGGAACCCAAGCTGGTGGGGGCAAAAACACACCCCAGCCAGAGACCGGAGGCCGTGGGCAGCGTTTGCCGCGGCCACCCACCACATCCACCACGAAGGCATACCACGTGGAGGGTCAGGGAACCCAAGGCCAAGGGTCTCCCAACAGAAGGCCCGAGGGAGCTGGACCTGGGTGGATCAATAGTGGGGACGGCCAGTGAAAGGACAGAAGGAGAGCTCAGGGTCACGCTCCGGACTCGCTTGGGGGTTGGCTGGATCCAGGACCTGGTGGATGCAGCACGGCTCGGGAGGTCACTTGAAGCTGGAGTGACCGGAACATCAGCAGTGAGTAAATACCCTTAACTGCATAACCCGACTCTGTCTTCCTTTAACATCTATGCTGCACCACCACAACCCCCATCCTCTGCACCTGACCCCCTGAGGCTATACCCCACCCGTTGGGGGTTATACCATCAATAGCTGCACCAACACCATCAGCCTCAGCGGACCCTGCTGCAGCGGCGGCCATAGTGACCGCAATACAACGGGTGGCGTAGTCGACATTAAGAACTAAATAACATCTGTAGGACTGCCACATACAACTGAGTTTGACACCCTGGGCACGGACCGGGTCATAGCCACTCGGAGACTACAACCCCCATCTGATCCGGCTCCGGATATTCCCCCTAAAGAATATGGCCCAGGGGGCGCGTCAACTTTGGCGTAGTCGGCAGGATCTCGTGCCCGCAACCACCGGGTACTGCGTGCCTGAAAAGCAAAGACTGTTCAAACTTACCAGTGGTGAAGGTTTCCCGCCATCCGGCGCCATCTTCTACCTTATTCCCGCCATCTGCAGAGTTTCCCGCCACTGGGAAGCGGTTCCCGCCATTTCCAAAGGTTTCCCGCCTTGGAAGAGCGGACGCCATTATGGGCGTGCCAGAGGGTGGTGAGAGGCCACCTCCCATCGTGGGCCAGGACCGAAAATGGCGCCAAAAGTGGAAACCGCCCCCACCAACAGAGACTGTGATGCTAGAGGTGTCTGTCAGCGTGAAAGAACCGCCCCTGGAGCTGACAATCACCAAGTGGCCCCGGGACCGCCCTCGAGGTGGGAGGAGACGAAAGGAGAGAACAAAGATGGGTGCCGCCTGGAGCAGTCTAGAGCGAGCGCACCCGGAGGCAAGAAGCCTGGAGAAGAATATCGGAGGAGCTTACCCGGAGATGGCGAGAAAGCAGAGCAGCACCGGCCCGCTGGCCAGGAGCCTGCTGGAGACGACTGTAGGAGAGCAGAGCAGCACCGACCCGTTGGTCAGGAGCCTGCTGGAAACAACGACCCCACTAGGCCTAGTGGAGGTCCTAGCACAGCTCCCCCGAGACCGGGAGTGTGCACAGACCGCTCTGGAGGGCCTCGCAAGGAGGATGGCCCGGGTGCAGCGAGAGATGTTGGCGGAGTGGAGCCGTGAGATGGCCCAGCAGACCGAGACCTGTGAGCGGAGCACGCCACCCGAGACGAGGAGACAGACCGCCTCTGAGGATGGCGCGGGAGGACTGAAGGCCGGAGACGGCGCCGAGAAGGGAGCCGAACGAGTGGAGGCAGGTAAAGGGGACGTCTATACCCCAGACCGGGAAACCGCGTACCTGCCCCAGCTCCCCGTCGCAGAGCCCGAAGTCTATCCTGCCGTGCCCGTCGCTGCAACGTCACCGCCGCAGACTAGGCCTCAAACGGGAGCCGCGACCCCTGTGACGTCACACGCCTCGACCCCGAGCGTGACCAAGCAGGAAGTACCACCAGCCTGGTCGCAAGGCCTAGTACCCCCGGGCGCCGCAATACCAACAGCGCCCCCTACCTCCGCGGAGCCCCCGGCCTGGTCGCAGGGCCAAGTAGCCCAGGGCGCCGCCGTCCTTACGGTGCCCTTTACCTTCCAGATACCCCAGGCCTGGCCGCAAGGCCCGGGCAACCCGGGCGCCACCACCACCGCGCCCATAAGACCAAGAGTGCCGCATCTGGGAGAGGACCTGTACGCCCAACATACGTGCCCGGATGGGCAGCCATTTATATGGCCACCGGAGTTCCACCATCCCCGACTCCGGAGAGAGAGACCCCTGGATGAACCCCTGATCCCGGCTCCAAAGCCCGTAAAGAGGATCTCGCCCCCGCTAGCGGAAGCACAGTTTGAGTGGGACCCCACCGGAGAAGATCTTATGGGGTTCACTCAAGAGACTCGGGCAGCTGCAGCGGAGCGTGCTGAGTGCTGCCGCCAACAGCTCGAGGACTTCGAGAGGGAGCGGAGAGAGAGGCGGGTCCGGGAACAGCTAGCTCAAGTAAAGAGCGCGGAGCAGAAGAGCCGGGCCAGGAGAGACCCCCGTGCAGCGCATAGTCCCCGCACCACCGGGACTGTGATAAAGTTTAACCTGCAGCATGGGTGGGGCTTCATCCGAGACCACCACACCCTAGGCGACGTCTTTGTGACCAGAAGAGACGTTGAGTCCCACCTGCCGGAGGGACACAGAGGTCGTGACCTTTACATCGGGGACGAGGTCACCTTCACCCGGCACAAGTGTGCCAAAGGTCCCTACGCCCTCCATGTGCATCGCCTGACGGAGGAAGAGCTGCGGTGTGAGGAGGAAGAACAAGAGGACCCGGACGGGTCTGAAATTAGAGCCAAAGGTAACCAAAAAGCAAGAGCAGGAGGACGCCGTCGCTAAGGACAGCGAAGCAGAAGCTGTATATAGTTGCCCGTCGGGGCACCGTAAACTGAAATCGTGAACTGAAACTGAAACTGTTGCTGTTGCTAATATAGTCCCCGTTGGGACCAGCATGTGTGAACTGTTTACCCGTATTTCCCTTAATTCCCACTGACCGAGGACTGAGAGCGGTCATTCCTCCCTAATACCTGGCCGAGGACTGAGAGCGGCCATATCCTTGTATATAGTTGCGCATCCTAAAGCGCCCCCTACCGGTTTTATAGGAAAACCAGTTTTCCAGAAAGACTGTCGCACTTTACCCGGTCACACGTTGCACAGTGACCGGAGGAGGAGCCAGAGGCGACGAGAATGTTTTATATATATATAATGTTTTATATGTTTTATATGTTATGCAAAAATTTGTATGTTTTGGTGTTATGTCTTACAGCCCGAGGACGTGCTGTGATTTACCAGGGGGGAATGTAGCACCCTGAGGATTCGGCTGCTACAGGGGTATTGCACCTCAACCCAGAGGTGTGATATTCCACTCCCGGGTAAGGATGGAGTGTGGAACTGAGCTCGGTAGGCTGCATGCACTACACACATCCCATTTCCGAGGAGCAGACCGACGGTACTCCCACTTAGAAATGTGCAGGTACGACCGAGTCTGTTCCTGGCTGGAGTGGGAGGGGGGTGGTACATCCCAAGTACTGTAGGGGCAGATAGGGGGAGCAGCCTGGGTAAAGATAGGAGCTCATTGGGTGCTGGTCACCTGAGCTCACACATAGAGGGTGTATATAAGGTGGGCACCATCAAAGAACAGGGTCAGTCAGTCAGCCACAGTCAGTCAGTCTGTGAGTCTTTGCAGAGAAGTCAGAGGAAGAGCAGAGCAGAGAAGCCTGAGCCAGAGTGAGAGAGGAGAAAGCAAGAAAGACCCAGAGGGGGAAACAGAAAAGGAACTCTGAGAACCCAAAGTCCATCAGCGGGTGAAGAGTTGGCATCAGGGTACCGGAACCCAAGCTGGTGGGGGCAAAAACACACCCCAGCCAGAGACCGGAGGCCGTGGGCAGCGTTTGCCGCGGCCACCCACCACATCCACCACGAAGGCATACCACGTGGAGGGTCAGGGAACCCAAGGCCAAGGGTCTCCCAACAGAAGGCCCGAGGGAGCTGGACCTGGGTGGATCAATAGTGGGGACGGCCAGTGAAAGGACAGAAGGAGAGCTCAGGGTCACGCTCCGGACTCGCTTGGGGGTTGGCTGGATCCAGGACCTGGTGGATGCAGCACGGCTCGGGAGGTCACTTGAAGCTGGAGTGACCGGAACATCAGCAGTGAGTAAATACCCTTAACTGCATAACCCGACTCTGTCTTCCTTTAACATCTATGCTGCACCACCACAACCCCCATCCTCTGCACCTGACCCCCTGAGGCTATACCCCACCCGTTGGGGGTTATACCATCAATAGCTGCACCAACACCATCAGCCTCAGCGGACCCTGCTGCAGCGGCGGCCATAGTGACCGCAATACAACGGGTGGCGTAGTCGACATTAAGAACTTAATAACATCTGTAGGACTGCCACATACAACTGAGTTTGACACCCTGGGCACGGACCGGGTCACAGCCACTCGGAAGACTACAACCCCCATCTGATCCGGCTCCGGATATTCCCCCTAAAGAATATGGCCCAGGGGGCGCGTCATATGTAGTTGAGGACAGAGAAGCCCCTGGAGGTGGATGTGGGGGGCACATACTTTCCTCCATATTAATGTCTATGTATGTAGTTGAGGACAGAGAAGCCCCCGGAAGTGGATGTGGGGGCACATACTTTTCTCCATATTAATGTCTATGGATGTAGATGAGGACAGAGAAGCCCCCGGAGGTGGATGTGGGGGGCACATACTTTTATCCATATTAATGTCTATGGATGTAGATGAGGACAGAGAAGCCTCCGGAAGTGGATGTGGGGGGCACATACTTTCCTCCATATTAATGTCTGTGGATGGAGGACAGAGAAGCCTCCCAGAGGTGCATGTGGGGGGCACATACTTTCCTCCATATTAATGTCTATGGATGTAGATGAGGACAGAGAAGCCCCCGGAGGTGGATGTGGGGGGCACATACTTTCCTCCATATTAATGTTTATGGATGTAGATGAGGACAGAGAAGCCCCCGGAGGTGGATGTGGGGGGCACATACTTTTCTCTATATTAATGTCTATGGATGTAGTTGAGGAAAGAGAAGCCCCCGGAGGTGGATGTGGGGGGCACATACTTTTCTCTATATTAATGTCTATGGATGTAGTTGAGGAAAGAGAAGCCCCTGGAGGTGGATGTGGGGGGCACATACTTTTCTCCATATTAATGTCTATAGATGTAGATGAGGACAGAGAAGCCCCCGGAGGTGGATGTGGGGGGCACATACTTTCTCCATATTAATGTCTATGGATGTAGATGACGACAGAGAAGCCCCCGGAGGTGGATGTGGGGGCACATACTTTTCTCCATATTAATGTCTATGGCTGTAGATGAGGACAGAGAAGCCCCTGGAGGTGGATGTGGGGGGCACATACTTTCCTCCATATTAATGTCTATGGATGTAGATGAGGACAGAGAAGCCCCCGGAGGTGGATGTGGGGGGCACATACTTTTCTCCATATTAATGTCTATGGATGTAGATGAGGACAGAGAAGCCCCCGGAGGTGGATGTGGGGGGCACATACTTTTCTCCATATTAATGTCTATGGATGTAGATGAGGACAGAGAAGCCCCCGGAGGTGGATGTGGGGGCACATACTTTTCTCTATATTAATGTCTATGGATCTAGATGAGGAAAGAGAAGCCCCCGGAGGTGGATGTGGGGGGCACATACTTTTCTCCATATTAATGTGTATGGATGTAGATGAGGACAGAGAAGCCCCTGGAGGTGGATGTGGGGGGCACATACTTTCCTCCATATTAATGTCTATGGATGTAGATGAGGACAGAGAAGCCCCCGGAGGTAGATGTGGGGGGCACATACTTTTCTCCATATTAATGTCTATGGATGTAGATGAGGACAGAGAAGCCCCTGGAGGTGGATGTGGGGGGCACATACTTTTCTCCATATTAATGTCTATGGATGTAGATGAGGACAGAGAATCCCCTAGAGGTGGATGTGGGGGGCACATACTTTTCTCTATATTAATGTCTATGGATCTAGATGAGGACAGAGAAGCCCCTGGAGGTGGATGTGGGGGGCACATACTTTTCTCTATATTAATGTCTATGGATCTAGATGAGGACAGAGAAGCCCCTGGAGGTGCATGTGGGGGGCACATACTTTTCTCTATATTAATGTCTATGGATGTAGATGAGGACAGAGAAGCCCCCGGAGGTGGATGTGGGGGGCACATACTTTCCTCCATATTAATGTCTATGGATGTAGATGAGGACAGAGAAGCCCCCGGAGGTGGATGTGGGGGGCACATACTTTTCTCTATATTAATGTCTATGGATCTAGATGAGGACAGAGAAGCCCCTGGAGGTGGATGTGGGGGGCACATACTTTTCTCTATATTAATGTCTATGGATCTAGATGAGGACAGAAAAGCCCCTGGAGGTGGATGTGGGGGGCACATACTTTTCTCTATATTAATGTCTATGGATCTAGATGAGGACAGAAAAGCCCCTGGAGGTGGATGTGGGGGGCACATACTTTCTCCATATTAATGTCTATGGATGTAGGTGAGGACAGAGAAGCCCCCGGAGGTGGATGTGGGGGGCACATACTTTCCTCCATATTAATGTCTATGGATGTAGATGAGGACAGAGAAGCCCCCGGAGGTGGATGTGGGGGGCACATACTTTCCTCCACATTAATGTCTATGGATGTAGATGAGGACAGAGAAGCCCCCAGAGGTGCATGTGGGGGGCACATACTTTCCTCCATATTAATGTCTATGGATGTAGATGAGGACAGAGAAGCCCCCGGAGGTGGATGTGGGGGGCACATACTTTTCTCTATATTAATGTCTATGGATCTAGATGAGGACAGAAAAGCCCCTGGAGGTGGATGTGGGGGGCACATACTTTTCTCTATATTAATGTCTATGGATCTAGATGAGGACAGAAAAGCCCCTGGAGGTGGATGTGGGGGGCACATACTTTCTCCATATTAATGTCTATGGATGTAGGTGAGGACAGAGAAGCCCCCGGAGGTGGATGTGGGGGGCACATACTTTCCTCCATATTAATGTCTATGGATGTAGATGAGGACAGAGAAGCCCCCGGAGGTGGATGTGGGGGGCACATACTTTTCTCTATATTAATGTCTATGGATCTAGATGAGGACAGAGAAGCCCCTGGAGATGGATGTGGGGGGCACATACTTTTCTCTATATTAATGTCTATGGATCTAGATGAGGACAGAAAAGCCCCTGGAGGTGGATGTGGGGGGCACATACTTTCTCCATATTAATGTCTATGGATGTAGGTGAGGACAGAGAAGCCCCCGGAGGTGGATGTGGGGGGCACATACTTTCCTCCATATTAATGTCTATGGATGTAGATGAGGACAGAGAAGCCCCCGGAGGTGGATGTGGGGGGCACATACTTTCCTCCACATTAATGTCTATGGATGTAGATGAGGACAGAGAAGCCCCTGGAGGTGGATGTGGGGGGCACATACTTTCCTCCACATTAATGTCTATGGATGTAGATGAGGACAGAGAAGCCCCCAGAGGTGCATGTGGGGGGCACATACTTTCCTCCATATTAATGTCTATGGATGTAGATGAGGACAGAGAAGCCCCCGGAGGTGGATGTGGGGGGCACATACTTTTCTCTATATTAATGTCTATGGATCTAGATGAGGACAGAAAAGCCCCTGGAGGTGGATGTGGGGGGCACATACTTTTCTCTATATTAATGTCTATGGATGTAGATGAGGACAGAGAAACCCCTGGAGGTGGATGTGGGGGGCACATACTTTCCTCCATATTAATGTCTATGGATGTATATGAGGACAGAGAAGCCCCTGGAGGTGGATGTGGGGGGCACATACTTTTCTCTATATTAATGTCTATGCATGTACATGAGGACAGAGAAGCCCCTGGAGGTGGATGTGGGGGGCACATACTTTCTCCATACAGAATAATGGCCCCCATATAACGCTCCATACAGAATACTGGCCCCCACATAATGCCCTGTGCAGGATGTCACCCCCCATATAATGCCCCTTGCAAGATGTCACCCCCCTTATAATGCCCTATGCTGGATGTCATCCCCCCATATAATGCCCCATGAAGGATGTCACCTCTCCCCCCCATATAATGCCCCATGCAGGATGACACCTCTCCCCCCATATAATGCCCCATGCAGGATGTCACCCCCCCATATTATGCCCCATGCAGGATGTCACCCCCCATATAATGCCCCATGCAGGATGTAACCTCTCCCCCCATATAATGCCCCATGCAGGATGTCACCCCCCCCATATATTGCCCCATGCAGGATGTCACCCCCCCATATATTGCCTCATGCAGGATGTTATCCCCCCATATAATGCCCCATGAAGGATGTCACCTCTCCCCCCCATATAATGCCCCATGCAGGATGACACCTCTCCCCCCATATAATGCCCCATGCAGGATGTCACCCCCCCATATTATGCCCCATGCAGGATGTCACCCCCCATATAATGCCCCATGCAGGATGTAACCTCTCCCCCCATATAATGCCCCATGGAGGATGTCACCCCCCCCATATATTGCCACATGCAGGATGTCATCCCCCCATATTAAGCCCCATGTAGGATGTCATCCCCCCATATAATGCCTCATGCAGGATGTCACCTCTCCCGCCCATATAATGCCCCATGCAGGATGTCACCTCTCCCCCATATAAAGCCCCATGCAGGATGTCACCCCCCATATAATGCCCCATGCAGAATGTCAAGTCTCCCCCCATATAATGCCCCATGCAGGATGTCAACTCTCCCCCTATGTAATGCCCAATGCAGGATGTCACTCCCCCAATATAATGCCCCATGCAGGATGTCATCCCCCCATATAATGCCCCATGCAGGATGTCACCTCTCCCCCCATATAATGCCCCATGCAGGATGTCACCTCACCCCCCATATAATGCCCCATGCAGGATGTCACCCCTCCCCCCCATATAATGCCCCATGCAGGATGTCACCCCACCCCATATAATGCCCCATGCAGGATGTCACCTCTCCCCCCATAAAATGCCCCATGCAGGATGTCACCTCTCCCCCCATATAATGCCCCATGCAGGATGTCACCTCTCCCCCCATATAATGCCCGATGCAGGATGTCACCTCCCCCCCATATAATGCCGCATGCAGGATGTCACCTCTCCACCCATATAATGCCCCATGCAGGATGTCATCCCCCCATATAATGCCCCATGCAGGATGTCACCTCTCCCCCCCATATAATGCCCCATGCAGGATGTCACCTCTCCCCCCCATATAATGCCCCATGCAGGATGTCACTGCCCCCCCATATAATGCCCCATGCAGGATGTCACCTCCCCCCATATAATGCCCCATGCAGGATGTCACCTCCCCCCCATACGATGCCCCATGCAGGATGTCACCTCTCCCCCCATATAATGCCCCAAGCAGGATGTCACCTCCACCCCCATATAATGCCCCATGCAGGATGACACCTCTCTCCCCCATATAATGCCGCATGCAGGATGTCACCTCCACCCCCATATAATGTCCCATGCAGGATGTCACCTCTCTCCCCCATATAATGCACTATGCAGGATGTCACCTCTCCCCCAATATAATGCCCCATGCAGGATGTCATACCCCCATATAATGCCCCATGCATGATGTCACCCCCCATATAATGCCCCATGCAGGATGTCACCCCCCCATATAATGCCCCATGCAGGATGTCACCTCTCCCACCATATAATGCCCCATGCAGGATGTCACCCCACCCATATAATGCCCCATGCAGGATGTCACCCCCCCCCCATATAATGCCCCATGCAGGATGTCTCCTCTCCCCCCATATAATGCCCCATGCAGGATGTCACCTCTCCCCCCATATAATGCCCCATGCAGGATGTCACCTCTCCCCCCATATAATGACCCATGCAGGATGTCATCCCCCATATAATGCCCCATGCAGGATGTCACCCCCCCATATAATGCCCCATGCAGGGTGTCACCCCCCCATATAATGCCCCATGCAGGATGTCACCCCCCCATATAATGTCCCATGCAGGATGTCACCTCTCCCCCATATAATGCACCATCCAGGATGTCACCTCTCCCCCCATATAATGCCCCATGCAGGATGTCACCTCTCCCCTCCATATAATGCCCCATGCAGGATGTCACCCCCATATAATGCTCCAAGCAGGATGTCACCCCCCATATAATGCTCCAAGCAGGATGTCTCCCCCCATATAATGCCCCATGCAGGATGTCACCTCTCCCCCCATATAATGCCCCATGCAGGATGTCACCTCCCCCCCATATAATGCCCCATGCAGGATGTCACCTCTCCCCCCATATAATGCCCCATTCAGGATGTCACCTCTCCCCCTATATAATGCCCCATGCAGGATGTCACTCCCCCCATATAATGCCCCATGCAAGATGTCATCCCCCCATATTATGCCCCATGCAGGATGTCATCCCCCCCATATAATGTCCCATGCAGGATGTCACCTCTCCCCCCATATAATGCCCCATGCAGGATGTCACCTCTCCTGCATATAATGCCCCATGCAGGATGTCACCCCCCCATATAATGCCCCATGCAGGATGTCACCACTCCCCCCCATATAATGCCCCATGCAGGATGTCACCTCTTCCCCCACATAATGCCCCATGCAGGATGTCACCTCTCCCCCCATATAATGCCCCATGAAGGATGTCACCTCTCCCCCCATATAATGCCCCATGCAGGATGTCATCCCCCCATATTATGCCCCATGCAGGATGTCACCTCTCCCCCCATATAATGCCCTAATGCAGGATGTCACCTCTCCCCCCATATAATGCCCCATGCAGGATGTCACTCCCCCCATATAATGCCCCATGCAGGATGTCATCCCCCCATATTATGCCCCATGCAGGATGTCATCCCCCCATATAATGCCCCATGCAGGATCTCACCTCTCCCCCCATATAATGCCCCATGCAGGATGTCACCTCTCTCCCCCATATAATGCCCCATGCAGGATGTCACCTCTCCCTCCCATATAATGCCCCATGCAGGATGTCACCTCCCCCCCATATAATGCCCCATGCAGGATGTCACCTCTCCCCCATATAATGCCCCATGCAGGATGTCACCTCCCCCCCATATAATGCCCCATGCAGTATGTCACCTCTCTCCCCCATATAATGCCCCATGCAGGATGTCACGCACCCCATAAAATACCCCATGCAGGATGTCACCCCCCCATGTAATGCCCCATGCAGGATGTCACCCCCCCATATAATGCCCCATGCAGGATGTCACCTCTTCCCCCATATAATGCCCCATGCAGGATGTCACCTCTCTCCCCCATATAATGCCCCATGCAAGATGTCACCTCTCCCTCCCATATAATGCCCCATGCAGGATGTCACCTCTCCCCCCATATAATGCCCCATGCATGATGTCACCTCTCCCCCCATATAATGCCTCATGCAGGATGTCACCTCTTCCCCCATATAATGCCCCATGCAGGATTTCACCCCCCATATAATACGCCATGCAGGATGTCACCTCTCCCCCATATAATGCCCCATGCAGGATGTCATCCCCCCATATAATGCCCCATGCAGGATGTCACCTCTCCCCCCATATAATGCCCCATGCAGGATGTCACCCCCCAATATAATGCCCCCTGCAGGATGTCACCCCCCCATATAATGCCCCATGCAGGATGTCACCCCCCCCATATAATGCCCCATGCAGGATGTCACCTCTCTCCCCCCATATAATTCCCCATGCAGGATGTCACCTCCCCCCCCATATAATGCCCCATGCCTCCATACATTAAAAAAACAAACCAAAATCCAATACTCACCTCACTCCTCCTCACCTGTTGCCGCTGCTCCGGTCCGGACTCCAGCGTCGCCGGCGGCGTCCCGCTCTACGCTTCCTGTGGCTCAGGGAAGGGGGCGGTGGAAAGACGTCACCTCTGACCTGAGACGTCACAGGGAGCGCACAGCAGGAAGACTGTGGATATGCGGAGGCACCGAGAGAGGTTAGTATCCGGCTGCTGGGGCCCTGAGCAAGCGGGGGAGAAGAGTGGGCGCTGGCACCGCTCTCCTCCGCCCATAGCCCGGCAGGGTGCCCGACCGCGAGTGGGCCCCCCGCCTGATCAGAGCCCCGACACTTGCCCGGGTGCGCCTGGTTCTGACGCCAGCCCTGGCCCCTATGCACACAGATGATGTATGCTGCGCACGTCTGTCGTGGGGGGGTGTAGGAGCTCTGGTGGTCTGTAGACGGGAGATAAATCCGTAGTCTTCCTATAAAGCTCTGTGTGTTTTTATGATGGGCAGCACCAGACTCCAGACGTTTGGAGGGCTCTCCTCTCCCCGCTCCTCTGGATATCATCCTCACAGCGGGGGGCTCCAGCCTCATACTGGGGCAACTTTTAACGTTAAGTTTAGACTGATTCATTTTGTAGAGGATATTTAAGTTTTTTTAAGTAAAAAATAAGTGGAGCCGACGCAGAAAGTAATTGGAGCCGACATAAAGCAAAACGCTGAATTCTATCCGGAGCGAGAACCTCAGCACAACATTCTGTTTCTGGCCTCAGAGCTCGGGTCACATCAGAGAACTGGACCGAAAAGTTCTGTAACTTTCTAACAACTTTTATGCTTCACTTCCTCACTCTTCTGCTTGCTGGTTGTATCCAAAGGCTAAAAACTCATTGTGACCTGGCCCTGCTCAATGGGCTGATGTTTTGTTACATTGTTTCAGTGCAGAGAATCTAACAATTCCCTGCTGTACAGATGACATCAGCAGTGATACTTTGTACCTGGCTGTGAGAGATTTGTCCTCCAGGCTGTGTCTGCTACAGGTGTCCAATCCCCTATAAATGCTGCTCCAGCCATAATGTGGGGGCCACGCAGGTGTACAGAGGGGCCAGTCCCATGTGTTTGCACAAACCCAAAGTCCTGGTCAGGATCCTGGTCAGGAGTTTCCAAAATTCATCCTCCTCCTGCTCCTCCTCTTGTAAGAGATGGTGGGTGAGGCTCCACGCTCTGGTGGTTTCTTCCTCGCTATTGTCGCTTCAACAAACTTTATATAAGTCAACAGTACAAGTGATTAAAAAACTCTGTAATGTAAATTATTATTATCATTTATATTTTAGTGCCATTTATTCCATGGCACTTTACATGTGATCGGGGTATACATAGCGAGCAACAAGTACAACAATCTTAGACAATAGAAGTCACTGCTTGGTCCAGGAGGAGCGAGGACCCTGCCCGCGAGGGCTCACAATCTACAAGGGATGGGTGAGGATACAGTAGGTGAGGGTAGAGCTGGTCGGGCAGCGGTATGGTGGAGCGAGGACCCTGCCCGCGAGGGCTCACAGTCTACAAGGGATGGGTGAGGATACAGTAGGTGAGGGTAGAGCTGGTCGTGCAGCGGTATGGTGGAGCGAGGACCCTACCCGCGAGGGCTCACAGTCTACAGGGGATGGGTGAGGATACAGTAGGTGAGGGTAGAGCTGGTCGTGCAGCGGTATGATGGAGTGAGGACCCTGCCCGCGAGGGCTTACAGTCTACAAGGGATGGGTGAGGATACAGTAGGTGAGGGTAGAGCTGGTCGTGGAGCGGTATGGTGGAGCGAGGACCCTGCCCGCGAGGGCTTACAGTCTACAAGGGATGGGTGAGGATACAGTAGGTGAGGGTAGAGCTGGTCGTGCAGCGGTATGGTGGAGTGAGGACCCTGCCCACGAGGGCTCACAGTCTACAGGGGATGGGTGAGGATACAGTAGGTGAGGGTAGAGCTGGTCGTGCAGCGGTATGGTGGAGCGAGGACCCTGCCTGCGAGGGCTCACAGTCTACAAGGGATGGGTGAGGATACAGTAGGTGAGGGTAGAGCTGGTCGTGCGGCGGTATGGTGGAGAGAGGGTTACTGCAGGTTGTAGGCTTGTCGGAAGAGGTGGGTCTTCAGGTTCCTTTTGAAGGTTTCCATGGTAGGCGAGAGTCTGATACGTTGGGGTAGAGAGTTCCAGAATAGGGGGGATGCACGGGAGAAATCTTGTATGCGATTGTGGGAGGAGGAGATAAGAGGGGAGTAGAGAAGGAGATCTTGTGAGGATCGGAGGCTGCATGCAGGTAAGTACCGGGAGACTAGGTCACAGATATATGGAGCAGACAGGTTGTGGATGGCTTTGTATGCCATGGTTGGGGTTTTGAACTGGAGTCTTTGGGCAATGAGGAGCCAGTGAAGGGATTGACAGAGAGGAGAGGCCGGGGAATAGCGGGGGGACAGGTGGATTAGTCGGGCAGCAGAGTTTAGGATAGATTGGAGGGTGCGAGAGTGTTAGAGGGGAGGCCACAGAGCAGGAGGTTGCAGTAGTTGAGGCGGGAGATGATGAGGGCATGCACTAGTGTTTTTGCAGATTCGTGGTTGAGGAATGTGCGGATCCGGGAGATATTTTTGAGTTGGGGTCGACAGGAGGTGGAAAGGGCTTGGATATGTGGTGTGAAGGAGAGATCAGAGTCCAGGGTTACCCCGAGGCAGCGAGCTTGCGGGACAGGGGAGAGTGGGCAGCCATTGACTATGATGGATAGGTCAGATGGGGGGCTGAGTGAGGTGGGGGAAAGATGATGAATTCTCTTTTATCAGAGAAATCTGCTTCTTTCTCCACTTATGAGCCCCTTCATCTACTCCCGACTCCTGAACTCATCATTCACACTGAAAAACTGCTAAAATCTGTCCTGCTGAAGACAAGATGGTCTGCCAAAAGAGGGATGGAGGGCAGAGCAGAGTGAAAGAGAAGCAAATATGCAAACAGAGATCGTGCTGCTGCTTTCTAGTAACTGTTTATCTCACTTCAGATCTGGATTGACAGCTACACCGCTCAGTGCTGCTGTATAATGCTTTGTATGCTGTAGCTTCTGGTAAGTGATTTATCTCTAGTAAAGCCCCCGTCACATTAAGCGAGATCGCTAGTGAGATCGCTGCTGAGTCACAAGTTTTGTGACGCAACAGCGACCTCAGCGGCGATCTGAGACACGTAGCAGTGACCAGGCCCCCGCTGTGAGATCGCTGGTCGTGTCAGAACGGCCTGGACCATTTTTTGATCGTCGAGGTCCAGCTGGGTAGCATGCATCGGTGCGTTTGACATCTTACCAACGACCTAGTTGGCGACTCAGAACTGAGACACATAGGCGTGCATTTGCGTTGCCTTTTCCGCGCCCCCCCTCAGCTCCGATTGGTGGTCGCTACTGCGTTCTGATTGGCGGCCTTAAGAAGGCAACATAGTAGCGCTTCCGTCCTTTGTTCCAGGTTTGCAGATCGTAGTAGAGTTCTCCGGGCTGCGACTCCACATCGATTTATCTGTTCTTCAGCGGTTCTTCTGACACTCCGCCTGCGGTAGGTATCATTTGGGGTCTTAAATGCGCTTCCATTTTTACTTGATTTATAGGACACCTACCAATTATCTGCTATCATTGCTCTGGAGGGAGGGAGGGCTTGGCTTCTATCTGTGTACATATGCTTTTGCATGGGCCGCCATTATAGGGGGTCTCGTGTGCACACACCCATACAGCACGTTTTCTGGCACGCGCGCTAACGGAATGGAATGCAGTTTTCCATGACCTTTCGCATGTACCGTTTTAATGATTGCTTTATTGTTTTGTTGAAACTTTTCTCATCTTTTGATTTTATTATTTTTTTCATGAACCATGCGCAGCGTGCTGTTGTGTTTGCTGCATTGCTGGTTGAGGAAGCTCGTCGTGAAGATAGATGAGGCACGGGAGCTAGAGAGGCGTTCCAAACGAAAGCGTCGCATGTGGACCAGAGAGTGGCTGCAGAAGAGGTCCGATTTGTCCCACATGCAACTTGTAAGAGAGCTTCAGGAGAAGAATCCTCATGATTTCCGCAACTATCTGCGGATGTCAGAGGAATCCTTCATACATTTACTGGAAAGAATTACGCCACGTATTCAACGGAAGGATACAGCGATGCGTGCTGCCATCCCGGCAGATGAAAGATTGGCAGTCACGCTGCGATTCCTGGCCACCGGACGCTCGCTGCAAGACTTGCATTTTTCTGCAGCCATTTCAAGGCCCCTGCTCAGCGTTCTAATCCCGGAGACATGTAATGCCATTTTCCACAGTCTACGTAGCTACATGCAGTTTCCCAACACGGAGGAGGAATGGAAAAAGATTGCCTCCGATTTTGAGCAGCTTTGGCAGTTCTCTAACTGTGGTGGGGCTTTGGACGGGAAACATGTCCGGATCACTCAACCACCGAACAGCGGATCCTATTTCTTGAATTATAAGGGCTATTTCAGCCCTTGTTAACGCCAATTACGAATTTATAAATGTAGATGTTGGCATGAACGGAAGGGTTTCCGATGGTGGTGTTTTAGAGCACACACTTTTTGGAGAGCGTTTGAACAACCGTGACCTTCACTTGCCTCCCAACTCTGACACTAGAGGCAACCTTCATTTTGTTTTTTGTCGGTGATGAGGCCTTCCCGCTTCATCCCAATCTTATCAAACCGTTCCCCCGAAAAAGTCTGACGGAGGAAAGAAGAATTTTCAATTACCGCTTGTCAAGGGCACGTCGGGTTGTAGAAAATGCCTTCGGTATCATGGCCAACCGCTTCAGAGTTTTCCACACGCCTATTAACATGAAGCTTGAATCAATAGACTCTGTTGTTTTGGCTTGGTGCACGCTTCCCAACTTCCTTCGCCGGCGCGATGCTTTGGCGTACCGTCCGCCTGGCTTCGTGGACTCTGTGGAGCTAACAAATGGGGAAGTGGAGCTCGGTGAATGGCGCGCAAACAATCCCGCAATTGCAGGCCTTCAACCATTGGGACCCGGCAGAAACACCCACGATGCGAAGACCTCCCGAGACAACTGCTGCCAATATTTTAATGGTCCTGGTGCTGTTCCTTGGCAGCATCAGAACTTATAGTGGGCTACTACTCACATTTATACACTACTTTCATTTTTGTACTGATTTGTCTAATAAACTGTGTGTTTTACTTTGCAAAAGCTTTGTTTCTCATTCTTTCAGTAGTAAGGGCCCGTATATACATACGTGTACTCCTATGTATACAGATACATCCATATACACATACATTTTCAGATACATACAAATCTACACACATATACAGATTAATAAACAGATTACGACCCGCATAATAAATCATGTGGGTAAGGGGTCTCCACAAAAGATTGGACCCCGTTACCAAAACAATACATAGAAATTGGGAGAACAGCTGAGTAGAATGGCATAGAAAAACTTTATTGTATAAATATTAAAAGACAGTCCATCACTATAGTAACAATGACATATAGATAGGACAAGCGGACATATAATCCCTCATATTGCATATAAATAGGTCTAAACAGAAGGTTCCCCCCGAGGGTCAGGACATGGTGGTAAAATTAAGACAGGGAGAGGGACATATAGTTGAAATAATTAGGAATCACTCCCATGTGGGTTGTATACTCCCAAAAGTCCCAAAAATCATGTTGCACCAGAATCACCCGGATAGAGAGGGACCCCAGACCTGCAAAAGGTGGTGCAGGGATAGGATGCAGGGTTAGAAAAAGCCTCGATGCGCGTTTCGCCGGTGTTAGGACCTGGCTTTCTCAAGAGGCATCCATTATAGTGCTTCCAGGACCTTTAACCCCTTTGCAACCTTGGGTTTTGTCATTTTTGCTTTTTCGTTTTTTGCTCCCCTTGTTCCCAGAGCCATAGCGTCTTTATTTTTTGGACAATATGGCTATGTGAGGGCTTATTTTTTGCGGGACAAGTTGTACTTTTCAACGCCAGTACTAGTTTTACTATATCGTGTACGGGAAAACGGGAAAAAAATTCCAAGTGCGGTAAAATTACAAAAAAAGTGCAATACCACAGTTGTTTTTTTTTTTTTTTTTTTTTACCACGTTCACTGAATGCTAAAACTGACCTGCCCTTCTTATTCTCCAGGTCATTACGAGTTCGTAGACACCAAACATGTATAGGTTATTTTATATTTAAGTGGTGAAAAAAAAATCCAAAATTTGGTAAAAAAAAACAAAAAAAATAGCGCCATTTTCCGAGACCTGTAGCGTCTCCATTTTTCGTGATCCGGGGCTGGGTGAGGGCTTATTTTTTGCGCGCCGGGCTGCCATTTTTATTGATAACATTTTGGGGTAGATCCGATGTTTTTATCACCCGTTATTGCATTTTATTGCAATTTTGCGGCGACCAAAAAACGTAATTCTGGCGTTTAGAATTTTTTTCACGTTACACCATTTACCGATCGGATTAATTCTTTTTTTATATTGCTAGATGGGGCGATTCTGAACGCGGCGATACCAAATATGTGTATGTGGGTTTTTTTTTTTTATATTTTATTTTGAATGGGGCAAAAGGGGGGTGATTTAAACTTTTATATTTTTTTTACTTTTTTTATATTTTTAAAAACATTTTTTTTTTCACTTACTGCATGCTTCTGTAGTCTCCATAGGAGACTAGAAGCAGCAACTATCCGATCGCCTCTGCTACATACAGGGGATCAGCAGATCCCCTGCATATAGCACAAATGGTCCTGTGCTATGAGTGCCGACCACTAGGTGGCGCTCATAGCGACGAGATCATGACAACCACAGGCGTCTGCTGCAGACCCTGGGTTGTCATGCCCACCCATCGGTGACCCGCTATCACGTGACGGGGTCGCCGGTGGGCGGGTCTTATGACGCGCAACCCGGAAGCACGCGTTAAATGCCGCTGTCGGAGATTGACAGCGGCATTTAACATGTTAACAGCCGCGGGTGGATCGCGATTCCACCCGCGGCTGTTGCGGGCACATGTCAGCTGTAAGAATCAGCTGACATGTGCTCGGTTCAGTGAGGCCGCCGAGTGATAGATGACATGCGGCGCATGCGCAACGGCGTCACCCACACCGCGCACGCGCCCCATCCGTCATGACGTCGGCGCGCGGCCAGAAAAGCATGTGAGCGCTATTCCTGGCAGCGCGCCGAAGGCATAGTGACAGCTGAGCGCGGCACGGGGCAGGGGAGACCGAGCGCATGCGCTCTGCATCTATAAAGAGGATGGATCAAGAAACAGATATGCATATAGTAGGGAAGGCTCCAATAAATGCGGGGGAAAATTTTTTTTTATTTCCTCCCTCTCTTCCTCCCCCATACCAATCACACCCTAATACCCATGCAAATCAAACTGCATCATAGTAAAATTATTTGGTATAAAAAATCCAATATCACAAATGCCTTATAGGGAATAAATTATAATACTGGCCATGTGAATGAAGCCCAATATCCAGGTACAAGGGAAGGGGTGACACCTTGCATCAAAGTCTCTATGATGTTAGATCCATCAGAGTAGATCACAGTCTTCACACTTAAGAGGAATAAATAATACAAAAATATATAAATATCATAACATATTTCAGATCAATCTTAATTCCCAATATTGGGAGAAAATCCACAGGAGAGGAAAATCTATATCACTCGGCGAGTGGTGTAAAATGGGGAAAACTGATGACATCATAGGTACAGTGACAGCGTATATATCAGGATCTTCATTGCTGTCAGAAGGTGGAGGAGATCCAAAGTAGAAGTCGTCCATGACAGACGCTCATCAGAAATACCGATCCCAGAGCACAGTCACTATGAAGAAAAGGATGAGTGCTAGAAAATAAAAAATAACATAAAAATATTAGAAGGATAAAATAAAAACACAACCCCGTAGTCCATGATGGACAAAGCATGGTCTGCAGGAGAGCAGACAAAATCAAACATGATCAAATATAATCGAATATTATGTCTCAAAGGAAGGACGAGAACCCCAAATTCTCATTAAGGCCCCGCGGAGCCACGGTATTGAGGGTTACAATCTATCTGGCCTCTTTTTGGGCCAGAAGTTGCTTGCCATTTCCACCCCAGGAGCCCAGATGTAAAACATCAATGCCGCGGGACCTCAGTGTCCGCGGATCACAATTGTGGACTACCTTGAAGTGACGCGGCAATGTTTTGAGCTCCCTGGGGTCGACCACGGTCCGAGCCGCGCCAATGTCCTGCACGTGCTCACGAATTCCGATCCTTAGCTCTCTTGTGGTTAGTCCTACATAAATTAGTTGGCAGCCACACGTGGCGTGATATATCACATGGGTTGTGCCGCACGAAATGTAATTGCGGATTTTAAACTCACGAGAGCCATTAGAGGATGTGAACGAATTACTGCGCAGGAAGCCCTCGTCACCAAAAATATCTCTCTCCCAGGACCCTAAGAAGAGATCGGCGTACGAAGGCGCACAGGCCGCCCCCATCGCCGTGCCACGCCTCTGTAGATACACCGTATCTTTAAATAAAAAATAGTTATGGTGGAGGACGAAATGGAGGAGCTCAAGGATAAAATCACGGGAAGGGCCGCCCAGATCGGAAGCCCCAAGGAAGAGGCGGGCCGCAGACAGGCCCAGATCATGGCTAATACACGTGTAAAGGCTCTCAACATCGGCCGTGACCAGCAAGATGTCATCCGTCACAAGGACGCCGTCGACGCGTCTCAGGACGTCCATCATGTCCTTGATGTATGATGGGAGTGTCTCCACAAGTGGGCGGAGGTGGCTGTCAATATATTGACAAATGGGACCACACAAACCGCCCAGCTTTGACACGATGGGACGACCCGGAGGGTCGAGGGCGTCCTTGTGAATTTTGGGAAGTAAATAAAAAGTGGCGGTTTTTGGGAATCGAACATTTAAGGCTTCAACTGTTTGTTTATTAATAATTCCCTCATCTCTCCACACAAATACAGATACCTACATATACACATACATACTCACAGACATACAAGTATGCATACCTATCTAAAAATATAGATATATATCCATACATAAAACCACCAACACACCAGTCTTCCCGTGTGACCGGAGACGCTATATTGATGATGCGTCACTTTTCGAACGCAGCAGCGTCTCCGGTCTGACCGGGAGATACTCTGAATTCAGGGCGCTTCCTTCGCACACGGAGTAGCGTCCTCTAATAAGCCGCCGCACGTCCCTTACGTCGAAGCAATAACTCTGTGGGCGACGTTGATGCGTCGTGGGCGGGTTTTACGACGTTGATGCGGCCTAGCTTGTCTGAAGAGGCGGCAACATGGCGGCCAGTAGATGTGCAACACCATGGGGGGACGCAGAGGTGCGCTACCTGGTTACAGAGGTGGATGCCAGGGATTATGAGTGTCATAAACACCCAGGACATCCAGTCCTCCACAAGCAGGCTGTGCTGCAGAGGATCAGTCGGGGCCTAGCCCGAAGATTTGGGGTGCAGTGCTCCAGTACCCAAATCCGAAAGAAGCTGGCGGATCTGCGGTACAGATCCAGCGACCGCATCGCCAGCATCCGGTCACAGAGCCTGCCCCATCGTGGTGAGTGGCGTTAACATAGGTTAGCATAGTATATGGCGGCACATTGGTTACAACAGTAATTACAGTGCAGTATCTCAGGTATGTAATAAGGTATTTTTTCTCCAGCACCTGCAGGCTGGAGCCCCAGCAGAAGTCACCTGCAGACCCGGAGCCCCAGCAGAAGTCACCTGTAGACCCGGAGCCCCAGCAGAAGTCACCTGCAGACCCGGAGCCCCAGCAGGAGTCACCTGCAGACCCGGAGCCCCAGCAGAAGTCACCTGGAGACCCGGAGCCCCAGCAGAAGTCACTTGCAGACCCGGAGCCACAGCAGGAGTCACCTGCAGACCTGGAGCCCCAGCAGGAGTCACCTGCAGACCCGGAGCCCCAGCAGGAGTCACCTGCAGACACAGAGCCCCAGCAGAACTCACCTACAGACCCGGAGCCCCAGCAGGAGTCACCTGCAGACCCGGAGCCACAGCAGGAGTCACCTGCAGACCCGGAGCCACAGCAGGAGTCACCTGAAGACCCGGAGCCCCAGCAGAAGTCACCTGGAGACCCGGAGCCCCAGCAGAAGTCACCTGCAGACTCGGAGCCCCAGCAGGAGTCACCTGCAGACCTGGAGCCCCAGCAGGAGTCACCTGCAGACCCGGAGCTCCAGCAGGAGTCACCTGCAGACCCGGAGCTCCAGCAGGAGTCACCTGCAGACCCGGAGCTCCAGCAGGAGTCACCTGCAGACCTGGAGCCCCAGCAGGAGTCACCTGCAGACCTGGAGCCCCAGCAGGAGTCACCTGAAGACCCGGAGCCCCAGCAGAAGTCACCTGGAGACCCGGAGCCCCAGCAGAAGTCACCTGCAGACTCGGAGCCCCAGCAGGAGTCACCTGCAGACCTGGAGCCCCAGCAGGAGTCACCTGCAGACCCGGAGCTCCAGCAGAAGTCACCTGCAGACCCGGAGCTCCAGCAGGAGTCACCTGCAGACCCGGAGCTCCAGCAGGAGTCACCTGCAGACCCGGAACTCCAGCAGGAGTCACCTGCAGACCTGGAGCCCCAGCAGGAGTCACCTGCAGACCTGGAGCTCCAGCATGAGTCACCTGCAGACACGGAGCCCCAGCAGGAGTCACCTGCAGACCCGGAGCTCCAGCAGGAGTCATCTGCAGACCTGGAGCCCCAGCAGGAGTCACCTGCAGACCTGGAGCCCCAGCAGGAGTCACCTGCAGACCCGGAGCCCCAACAGGAGTCACCTGCAGTCTCACCAGCATCACTCCGTGACATGGGTGCAGCCTTGCCTTCCGGTAATTCTTGCACATAAAATAAGGTCCATACAACTTGGAAAGGATAGGGCTGTCGTGTACTATGAAGTGTTGTGTCTTTCCCTAGCCGGTGATGCCAGATCCGGGTGGTCCCTCAGCTCGTCATCACCCGAGCAAACCAGAAACCGTAAGTGTTATATAACAAACACGTACCTGTTAATTAGATGAATGTACAGAATTATTACTCTTAAGTTTTACCATTCCCTAAGTAGAAATCCCTACATTAAACGACCTCCTGGCTTCACACAGGAGGATGATGGCGGCACAGCGGACACTGACTGAAGAAGTCGAACAGCATGGAGTGATGCTGGCAAGTTTTGTGGCGGCCCAACAGCGGGGCGGCAGGCACTAATTTTTTTGTTTTTTTGTTATTGATGTTGTTATAAAAAAGCCTTAAAGTTTATATCTGCTGTTGTGTATAGATGCACCCAGGCCATTACCCCGCCTAGTAGGCCTGCTAATAACTATATGCTGAATTCAGTAAAGCAGGCTGCAAGTTTTAAGCCAAAAAAACATTTTTATTACAATCAAACAAATATTTTAACAATTAAACAATTAAATTAACTATTAAAACCCTAAAAGTAAAGTAAAACGTCACTACAGATCTTCATATTGGTTGTCTGCATTCGCATATCCTTGCCTGGGCGGAGAAGATAGTTGTGAAAAGAAAGACTGAGAAAACATGGGATACTCTGGGGGGTGCCAAGCGGCAGGTTTTGCGGAGGCCCAATCCGCCGCACTGGTGTGCTACGAAGTGGCTCTGGCATTTGGGTCCGTGACTGCAGTGAACAAGGATCACGGTCGATCCTACTATTTAGGGTCGACGTTTCATCCAGTTGACCGGTTGCCGCTTTACATAATGTCTCAAAAATGACCCTTTCGGCGTGGATCCTCTGTCTGTCCTCCAGCTTCCGAAGTCTATCAGCTGCAAAGTTTGCAAAGCTGCCCATGCCGGTGTTGGTCTGCTGCATTAAAATTTGGTTTGCCAAAGTGACGAGATCTGGTGATGGCGACAAGGTGGCCTTTCTTTTACGAGAATTTGTTAGTCGCCGAGGTACAGTTGAGGGCGCAGGGTCTTCACTCGACCCCTCACTAGGTTCACTTCTTGTGGTCGACAGATCTTGCTGACGGTGCTGCGGGAACAGAAAATTAATGTTAAAGCAAAACCTGAAAAATTATTTTACAACATCCAGTCCAGCACCACACTACAGAAATGTGTTGGCATTGGATATATCATGACCGGCATGGCTAAAAGTGCACTGGAAACAAATGTGAGGGGCGGCACTAGCAGTACGGGAGATGAAATGGCATTCAACGGTATGAGAACTGAGTGGGGCGAAAATAGTAATGGAGTGCACTTATCTGAACTTTTGTAAACTGCAGAATTAAGCAGGTAAAACCTTAGTTAATATTTTCTATTCAACTATGACACGTACATACAAAGTTTAAATGCTATTTACAGGGAAGCAAAGAAGGTACTTACATCTCCAACAGGGGAGTGAGTCGGGATCTCAGGGTCTTGTTCCAGGGTGGGCCGCATCGAAGATACTATTGTCCGAGGTAGCTCCATAGTACCGTAACGAGGGCACATCAACCTCATCTGCGCCGGCACCAGACTCCCTTGACTTCTCCACCTTGTTCAGCTCTTTTTTATAGACGGTGCGTAGACCCTGGCAGGGACCGATACATCTCAATCAATTCATGGACTAATTCCTCGCTATTGTAAGACATCTGAAATAAAGAATAGCATACAGTGAGCATACATGGAACATTTTATAAAAGTAAAAAATACCGTTTGAACCGCACTACTGTTTGTTAGATGTGCGCACACGAGACCCCCTAAAATGGCGGCCCATGCAAAAGCATATGTACACAGATAGAAGTCAAGCCCTCCCTCCCTCCAGAGAAATGATAGCAGATAATTGGTAGGTGTCCTATAAATCAAGTAAAAATGGAAACGCATTTAAGACCCCAAACGATACCTACCGCAGGCGGAGTGTCAGAAGAACCGCTGAAGAACAGATAAATCGATGTGGAGTCGCAGCCCGGAGAACTCTACTACGATCCGCAAACCTGGAACAAAGGACGGAAGCGCTACTATGTTGCCTTCTTAAGGCCGCCAATCAGAACGCAGTAGCGACCACCAATCGGAGCTGAGGGGGGGCGCGGAAAAGGCAACGCAAACGGACACCATGATCAGGATCTAAACATGATTCAATTGATCGCAGGTTCAATTCCCACTTCAGGAATTATACATATATATATTTTTTAAACTATTTATTATATATATTTTTTTGCATTGAACTATATCGGTTTTTAATTAATTTTTAATCATGCTAGCAATATTTTATTCCCGATGCATATACACATTGATGGATACTCAAATTTATGCCTTTTTATTGCATGTATTTTTCTGCCTTAACGGCCACATTGTTTTGGCGCCAGATTTTTTCACATTTTTTGTATATATATATGTCCACTCCTTGCTATACCTGACACAAGCTATGCCCTGATGAAGTGGACAGGACGTCCACGAAACGCGTCTGATTGTAGCTTCTAAATAAATGGATTCTTAACCAAGCACTGGGTATTGCATCCCTTCGTGTGACCCGGAGGAGCGCGCAATCATTGGCACTTTCTTGCATCCACAACTTATGCAGTATATGTGGGCACAGGCTGGGCAGCCATATTGCAGGCGGGTACATGGGTACAGACTCTGTGGGTGACATGGGCGCTATGATACGTGGTGCTGGTATTTCTGGCCCTGTCATTTGTATGTGGTCTCCTTGGATAGTGAGGTGGGGGCAGCAGACATCTTTATGCCCATCTGACGCCAGAGAGAAGAAAGCGTCCGAGTCTCTGATTTCAGGTGGCTGCTAAGTGACAGCAGAAGGTGACAGCAGCAGAAGAGAGAGAGAGAGAGAGAGAGAGAGAGAGTGCTATTACTTAGCGCAGTGTCTCTCAGAGCCTGTAAGCAATGATATCTAACAATACCCCGAGGAGCTGCTGAAGACGCCGAGAAGCACATTAATGTAACTGCATTACAAGCTGTCAGCAGCTCGCTGCCTAATACCGACAGTCTGCTCACTCACGATTATTCAGCTATTTGTTACCAGGCAAATCACAAATCATAATAAAGGATTTCTAATTTTTATTCCTTTCCTGCAGAAGACGAATAAGGGCGAAGTGATAAAAACTGACCTGAAAGACTGAAATCACAGACAGCTTATGAAAAATATAACTACTATAATACTGCCCCCTATGTACAAGAATATAACTACTATAATACTGCCCCCTATGTACAAGAATATAACTACTATAATACTGCCCCCTATGTACAAGAATATAACTACTGTAATACTGCCCCTATGTACAAGAATATAACTACTATAATACTGCTCCTATGTACAAGAATATAACTACTATAATACTGCCCCTATGTACAAGAATATAACTACTATAATACTGCTCCTATGTACAAGAATATAACTGCTATAATACTGCTCCTATGTACAAGAATATAACTACTATAATACTGCCCCCTATGTACAAGAATATAACTACTATAATACTGCCCCCTGAGTACAAGAATATAACTACTATAATACTGCTCCTATGTACAAGAATATAACTACTATAATCCTGCCCCCTATGTGCAAGAATATAACTACTATAATACTGCTCCCTATGTACAAGAATATAACTACTATAATACTGCTCCTATGTACAAGAATATAACTACTATAATACTGCTCCAATGTACAAGATTATAACTACTATAATACTGCCCCTATATACAAGAATATAACTACTATAATACTGCCCCCTATGTACAAGAATATAACTACTATAATACTGCTCCTATGTACAAGAATATAACTGCTATAATACTGCTCCTATGTACAAGAATATAACTACTATAATACTGCCCCCTATGTACAAGAATATAACTACTATAATACTGCCCCTGAGTACAAGAATATAACTACTATAATACTGCTCCTATGTACAAGAATATAACTACTATAATCCTGCCCCCTATGTGCAAGAATATAACTACTATAATACTGCTCCCTATGTACAAGAATATAACTACTATAATACTGCTCCTATGTACAAGAATATAACTACTATAATACTGCTCCAATGTACAAGATTATAACTACTATAATACTGCCCCTATATACAAGAATATAACTACTATAATACTGCTCCCTATGTACAAGAATATAACTACTATAATACTGCTCCTATGTACAAGAATATAACTACTATAATACTGCTCCTATGTACAAGGATATAACTACTATAATACTGCTCCTATGTACAAGGATATAACTACTATAATACTGCCCCCTATGTACAAGAATATAACTACTATAATACTGCTCCTATGTACAGGAATATAACTACTATAATACTGCCCCTATGTACAAGAATATAACCACTATTATACTGCCCCCTATGTACAAGAATATAACTACTATAATACTGCCCCCTATGTACAAGAATATAACTACTATAATACTGCCCCCTATGTACAAGAATATAACTACTATAATACTGCTCCTATGTACAAGAATATAACAACTATAATACTGCTCCTATGTACAGGAATATAACTACTATAATACTGCCCCGTATGTACAAGAATATAAATACTATAATACTGCTCCTATGTACAAGAATATAACTACTATAATACTGCTCCTATGTACAAGAATATAACTACTATAATACTGCTCCTATGTACAAGAATATAACTACTATAATACTGCCCCCTATGTACAAGAATATAACTACTATAATACTGCTCCTATGTACAAGAATATAACTACTATAATACTGCCCCCTATGTACAAGAATATAACTACTATAATACTGCCCCCTATATACAAGAATATAACTACTATAATACTGCCCCTATGTACAAGAATATAACTACTATAATACTGCTCCTATGTACAAGAATATAACTGCTATAATACTGCTCCTATGTACAAGAATATAACTACTATAATACTGCCCCCTATGTACAAGAATATAACTACTATAATACTGCCCCTGAGTACAAGAATATAACTACTATAATACTGCTCCTATGTACAAGAATATAACTACTATAATACTGCCCCCTATGTGCAAGAATATAACTACTATAATACTGCTCCCTATGTACAAGAATATAACTACTATAATACTGCTCCTATGTACAAGAATATAACTACTATAATACTGCTCCTATGTACAAGATTATAACTACTATAATACTGCCCCTATATACAAGAATATAACTACTATAATACTGCTCCCTATGTACAAGAATATAACTACTATAATACTGCTCCTATGTACAAGAATATAACTACTATAATACTGCTCCTATGTACAAGGATATAACTACTATAATACTGCTCCTATGTACAAGGATATAACTACTATAATACTGCCCCCTATGTACAAGAATATAACTACTATAATACTGCTCCTATGTACAGGAATATAACTACTATAATACTGCCCCTATGTACAAGAATATAACCACTATTATACTGCCCCCTATGTACAAGAATATAACTACTATAATACTGCCCCTTATGTACAAGAATATAACTACTATAATACTGCCCCCTATGTACAAGAATATAACTACTATAATACTGCTCCTATGTACAAGAATATAACTACTATAATACTGCTCCTATGTACAGGAATATAACTACTATAATACTGCCCCGTATGTACAAGAATATAACTACTATAATACTGCCCCTATGTACAAGAATATAACTACTATAATACTGCTCCCTATGTATAAGAATATAACTACTATAATACTGCCCCCTGTGTACAAGAATATAACTACTATAATACTGCCCCTATGTACAAGAATATAACTACTATAATACTGCCCTCTATGTACAAGAATATAACTACTATAATACTGCCACCTATGTACAAGAATATAACTACTATAATACTGCTCCTATGTACAAGGATATAACTACTATAATACTGCCCCCTATGTACAAGAATATAACTACTATAATACTGCTCCTATGTACAAGGATATAACTACTATAATACTGCCCCCTATGTACAAGAATATAACTACTATAATACTGCCCCCTATGTACAAGAATATAACTACTATAATACTGCCCTCTATGTACAGTAATATAACTACTATAATACTGCTCCTATGTACAAGAATATAACTACTATAATACTGCTCCCTATGTACAAGAATATAACTACTATAATACTGCCCCCTATGTACAAGAATATAAATACTATAATACTGCCCCCTATATACAAGAATATAACTACTATAATACTGCTCCCTATGTACAAGAATATAACTACTATAATACTGCTCCCTATGTACAAGAATATAACTACTATAATACTGCCCCCTATGTACAAGAATATAACTACTATAATACTTCCCTCTATGTACAGGAATATAACTACTATAATACTGCTCCTATGTACAAGAATATAACTACTATAATACTGCCTCCTATGTACAAGAATATGACTACTATAATACTGACCCCTGTGTACAAGAATATAACTACTATAATACTGCCTCCTATGTACAAGAATATAACTACTATAATACTGCCCCCTATGTACAAGAATATAACTACTATAATACTGCTCCTATGTACAAGAATATAACTGCTATAATACTGCCCCTATATACAAGAATATAACTACTATAATACTGCCCCCTATGTACAGGAATATAACTACTATAATACTGCTCCTATGTACAGAAATATAACTACTATAATACTGCTCCCTATGTACAAGAATATAACTACTATAATACTGCCCCCTATGTACAAGAATATAACTACTATAATACTTCCCTCTATGTACAGGAATATAACTACTATAATACTGCTCCTATGTACAGGAATATAACTACTATAATACTGCTCCCTATGTACAAGAATATAACTACTATAATACTGTCCCCTATGTACAAGAATATAACTACTATAATACTGCCCCCTATGTACAAGAATATAACTACTATAATACTGCTCCTATGTACAAGAATATAACTACTATAATACTGCTCCTATGTACAGGAATATAACTACTATAATACTGCCCCGTATGTACAAGAATATAACTACTATAATACTGCCCCTATGTACAAGAATATAACTACTATAATACTGCTCCTATGTACAAGAATATAACTACTATAATACTGCTCCTATGTACAAGAATATAACTACTATAATACTGCTCCCTATGTATAAGAATATAACTACTATAATACTGCCCCCTGTGTACAAGAATATAACTACTATAATACTGCCCCTATGTACAAGAATATAACTACTATAATACTGCCCTCTATGTACAAGAATATAACTACTATAATACTGCCACCTATGTACAAGAATATAACTACTATAATACTGCTCCTATGTACAAGGATATAACTACTATAATACTGCCCCCTATGTACAAGAATATAACTACTATAATACTGCTCCTATGTACAAGGATATAACTACTATAATACTGCCCCCTATGTACAAGAATATAACTACTATAATACTGCCCCCTATGTACAAGAATATAACTACTATAATACTGCCCTCTATGTACAGTAATATAACTACTATAATACTGCTCCTATGTACAAGAATATAACTACTATAATACTGCTCCCTATGTACAAGAATATAACTACTATAATACTGCCCCCTATGTACAAGAATATAAATACTATAATACTGCCCCCTATATACAAGAATATAACTACTATAATACTGCTCCCTATGTACAAGAATATAACTACTATAATACTGCTCCCTATGTACAAGAATATAACTACTATAATACTGCCCCCTATGTACAGGAATATAACTACTATAATACTGCTCCTATGTACAGAAATATAACTACTATAATACTGCTCCCTATGTACAAGAATATAACTACTATAATACTGCCCCCTATGTACAAGAATATAACTACTATAATACTTCCCTCTATGTACAGGAATATAACTACTATAATACTGCTCCTATGTACAAGAATATAACTACTATAATACTGCCTCCTATGTACAAGAATATGACTACTATAATACTGACCCCTGTGTACAAGAATATAACTACTATAATACTGCCTCCTATGTACAAGAATATAACTACTATAATACTGCCCCCTATGTACAAGAATATAACTACTATAATACTGCTCCTATGTACAAGAATATAACTGCTATAATACTGCCCCTATATACAAGAATATAACTACTATAATACTGCCCCCTATGTACAAGAATATAACTACTATAATACTGCTCCTATGTACAAGAATATAACTACTATAATACTGCCTCCTATGTACAAGAATATAACTACTATAATACTGCCCCCTATGTACAGGAATATAACTACTATAATACTGCTCCTATGTACAGGAATATAACTACTATAATACTGCTCCCTATGTACAAGAATATAACTACTATAATACTGCCCCCTATGTACAAGAATATAACTACTATAATACTTCCCTCTATGTACAGGAATATAACTACTATAATACTGCTCCTATGTACAAGAATATAACTACTATAATACTGCCTCCTATGTACAAGAATATAACTACTATAATACTGACGCCTATGTACAAGAATATAACTACTATAATACTGCCTCCTATGTACAAGAATATAACTACTATAATACTGCCCCCTATGTACAAGAATATAACTACTATAATACTGCTCCTATGTACAAGAATATAACTGCTATAATACTGCCCCTATATACAAGAATATAACTACTATAATACTGCCCCCTACGTACAAGAATATAACTACTATAATACTGCTCCTATGTACAAGAATATAACTACTATAATACTGACCCCTATGTACAAGAATATAACTACTATAATACTGCTCCTATGTACAAGAATATAACTACTATAATACTGACCCCTATGTACAAGAATATAACTACTATAATACTACTCCTATGTACAAGAATATAACTACTATAATACTGACCCCTATGTACAAGAATATAACTACTATAATACTGCCCCTATGTACAAGAATATAACTACTATAATACTGATCCTATGTACAAGAATATAACTGCTATAATACTGCTCCTATGTACAAGAATATAACTGCTATAATACTGCCCCTATATACAAGAATATAACTACTATAATACTGCCTCCTATGTACAAGAATATAACTACTATAATACTGCCCCCTATGTACAAGAATATAACTACTATAATACTGCCCCTATATACAAGAATATAACTACTATAATACTGCCTCCTATGTACAAGAATATAACTACTATAATACTGCCCCCTATGTACAAGAATATAACTACTATAATACTGCTCCTATGTACAAGAATATAACTGCTATAATACTGCCCCTATATACAAGAATATAACTACTATAATACTGCCTCCTATGTACAAGAATATAACTACTATAATACTGCCCCTATGTACAAGAATATAACTACTATAATACTGCCCCTATATACAAGAATATAACTACTATAATACTGCCCCCTATGTACAAGAATATAACTACTATAATACTGCCCCCTATGTACAAGAATATAACTACTATAATACTGCTCCTATGTACAAGAATATAACTGCTATAATACTGCCCCTATATACAAGAATATAACTACTATAATACTGCCCCCTATGTACAAGAATATAACTACTATAATACTGCTCCTATGTACAAGAATATAACTACTATAATACTGACCCCTATGTACAAGAATATAACTACTATAATACTGCCTCCTATGTACAAGAATATAACTACTATAATACTTCCCTCTATGTACAAGAATATAACTACTATAATACTGCCTCCTATGTACAAGAATATAACTACTATAATACTGCTCCTATGTACAAGAATATAACTACTATAATACTGCTCCTATGTACAGGAATATAACTACTATAATACTGCTCCCTATGTACAAGAATATAACTACTATAATACTGCCCCCTATGTACAAGAATATAACTACTATAATACTGCCCTCTATGTACAGGAATATAACTACTATAATACTGCTCATATATGCAAGAATATAACTACTATAATACTGCTCCTATGTACAAGAATATAACTGCTATAATACTGCCCCTATATACAAGAATATAACTACTATAATAATGCTCCTATGTAGAAGAATATAACTACTATAATACTGCTCCTATGTACAAGAATATAACTACTATAATACTGCTCCCTATGTACAAGAATATAACTACTATAATGCTGCCCCTATGTACAAGAATATAACTACTATAATACTGCTCCTATGTACAAGAATATAACTACTATAATAGTGCTCCTGTGTACAAGAATATAACTACTATAATACTGCCCCTATGTACAAGAATATATCTACTATAATACTGCCCCTGTGTACAAGAATATAACTACTATAATACTGCCCCCTATATACAAGAATATAACTACTATAATACTGCCCCCTATGTACAAGAATATAATTACTATAATACTGCTCCCTATGTACAAGAATATAGCTACTATAATACTGCCCCTGTGTACAAGAATATAACTACTATAATACTGCCCCCTATGTACAAGAATATAACTACTATAATACTGCCCCTATGTACAAGAATATAACTACTATAATACTGCCCCTATGTACAAGAATATAGCTACTATAATACTGCTCCTATGTACAAGAATATAGCTACTATAATACTGCCCCTGTGTATAAGAATATAACTACTATAATACTGCCCCCTATATACAAGAATATAACTACTATAATACTGCCCCCTATGTACAAGAATATAATTACTATAATACTGCTCCCTATGTACAAGAATATAGCTACTATAATACTGCCCCTGTGTACAAGAATATAACTACTATAATACTGCCCCCTATGTACAAGAATATAACTACTATAATACTGCCCCTATGTACAAGAATATAACGACTATAATACTGCCCCTATGTACAAGAATATAGCTACTATAATACTGCTCCTATGTACAAGAATATAGCTACTATAATACTGCCCCTATGTACAAGAATATAACTACTATAATACTGCCCCTATGTACAAGAATATAACTACTATAATACTGCCCCTATGTACAAGAATATAGCTACTATAATACTGCCCCCTATGTACAAGAATATAACTACTATAATACTGCCCACTATATACAAGAATATAACTACTATAATACTGCTCCTATGTACAAGAATATAACTACTATAATACTGCCCCCTATGTACAAGAATATAACTACTATAATACTGCCCCCTATGTACAAGAATATAACTACTATAATACTGCTCCTATGTACAAGAATATAACTGCTATAATACTGCCCCTATATACAAGAATATAACTACTATAATACTGCCCCCTATGTACAAGAATATAACTACTATAATACTGCTCCTATGTACAAGAATATAACTACTATAATACTGACCCCTATGTACAAGAATATAACTACTATAATACTGCCTCCTATGTACAAGAATATAACTACTATAATACTGCCCCCTATGTACAAGAATATAACTACTATAATACTGCTCCTATGTACAAGAATATAACTGCTATAATACTGCCCATATATACAAGAATATAACTACTATAATACTGCCCCCTATGTACAAGAATATAACTACTATAATACTGCTCCTATGTACAAGAATATAACTACTATAATACTGCTCCTATGTACAGGAATATAACTACTATAATACTGCTCCCTATGTACAAGAATATAACTACTATAATACTGCCCCCTATGTACAAGAATATAACTACTATAATACTGCCCTCTATGTACAGGAATATAACTACTATAATACTGCTCATATATACAAGAATATAACTACTATAATACTGCTCCTATGTACAAGAATATAACTGCTATAATACTGTCCCTATATACAAGAATATAACTACTATAATACTGCTCCTATGTACAAGAATATAACTACTATAATACTGCTCCCTATGTACAAGAATATAACTACTATAATGCTGCCCCTATGTACAAGAATATAACTACTATAATACTGCTCCTATGTACAAGAATATAACTACTATAATACTGCTCCTGTGTACAAGAATATAACTACTATAATACTGCCCCTATGTACAAAAATATACCTACTATAATACTGCCCCTGTGTACAAGAATATAACTACTATAATACTGCCCCCTATGTACAAGAATATAACTACTATAATACTGCCCCTATGTACAAGAATATAACTACTATAATACTGCCCCTATGTACAAGAATATAGCTACTATAATACTGCTCCTATGTACAAGAATATAGCTACTATAATACTGCCCCTATGTACAAGAATATAACTACTATAATACTGCCCCTATGTACAAGAATATAACTACTATAATACTGCCCCTATGTACAAGAATATAGCTACTATAATACTGCCCCCTATGTACAAGAATATAACTACTATAATACTGCCCCCTATATACAAGAATATAACTACTATAATACTGCTCCTATGTACAATAATATAACTACTATAATACTGCCCCCTATGTACAAGAATATAACTACTATAATACTGCCCCCTATGTACAAGAATATAACTACTATAATACTGCTCCTATATACAAGAATATAACTACTATAATACTGCTATGTACAAGAATATAGCTACTATAATACTGCTCCTATGTACAAGAATATAGCTACTATATTACTGCTCCTATGTACAAGAATATAACTACTATAATACTGCCCCCTATGTACAAGAATATAGCTACTATAATACTGCTCCTATGTACAAGAATATAGCTACTATAATACTGCCCCTATGTACAAGAATATAACTACTATAATACTGCCCCTATGTACAAGAATATAACTACTATAATACTGCCCCTATGTACAAGAATATAGCTACTATAATACTGCCCCCTATGTACAAGAATATAACTACTATAATACTGCCCCCTATATACAAGAATATAACTACTATAATACTGCTCCTATGTACAAGAATATAACTACTATAATACTGCCCCCTATGTACAAGAATATAACTACTATAATACTGCCCCCTATGTACAAGAATATAACTACTATAATACTGCCCCTATGTACAAGAATATAGCTACTATAATACTGCTCCTATGTACAAGAATATAGCTACTATAATACTGCCCCTGTGTACAAGAATATAACTACTATAATACTGCCCCCTATATACAAGAATATAACTACTATAATACTGCCCCCTATGTACAAGAATATAATTACTATAATACTGCTCCCTATGTACAAGAATATAGCTACTATAATACTGCCCCCTATGTACAAGAATATAACTACTATAATACTGCCCCTATGTACAAGAATATAACTACTATAATACTGCTCCTATGTACAAAAATATAACTACTATAATACTGCCCCTGTGTACAAGAATATAACTACTATAATACTGCCCCCTATGTACAAGAATATAACTACTATAATACTGCCCATATGTACAAGAATATAACTACTATAATACTGCTCCTATGTACAAGAATATAACTACGATAATACTGCCCCCTATGTACAAGAATATAACTACTATAATACTGCCCCTATGTACAAGAATATAACTACTATAATACTGCCCCCTATGTGACACTCCTGGATACAGTGGATGCAATAATCAATATCGGTGTTTATTATTTTATAATTGTATTTGTGTATTAAAGTCGCTGTACTTTCCTTGCGTCGTTTATGATAAAAGTAGAATAAAATCTCCGCTTCCTCCGCACGTTGTTTCCTTTTATGTTGAGGAATTGTAATTACTTTTCGTTCTGCAGAAGACGATTTAATGTAGATTTTCTTCAATATTCGCTATTTGTAAAGATAGTAATAATCATTACATAAAAACTGCAGCGAGCGAGGAACAGTAAAAGGAAATTTGTGAGTTCTGGAGACGCTCGTCTTATGCAACTCAATTTCTACAAAAACAAGAAAAATGTTTTAGATTTTGTAGCTCGGTTCCTGTAGACTGGAGGCGGAGGAGTGGGGTGAGGGCGAGGGTCAGAAATACGACATCGGGGAACATCAGTCAGTGCAAGTCCTCTCCGACTGTTCTGATAAAAGTCGGCCAGCTTAGTCTTGCTGTAGTCTGAAGTTTGAGAGAGGGCTGGGGTCAGGAGATCAAGTTGTGCAAATGGGGAGCAGAACTGCAGTGTAAAGTATGGGGAAGTCATAGAGCGCACGGTCTGTCTGTAATGAGAAGTACTGTAGATATCAGTGTATCTCTCACTCTACATAATGTAGCTAAACTGGAGTTACTAAAAATGCAAATCCATTCTACACTGTTCTCAACCGTCCATAATCTTTTCTGTATCTGCATTTTGTCCAAATTTATCAGTCGCAAACATCTGCTCCTCCTAAACCTGCCATAGGAATAAGGATTATCACAATATACTTCCATACTACATAATACTGCAATACAGTTTCTGATGAACACCGCCATAAAGCTTAATACTGCTGTATGTTATCATACAGTACCTACAATATATGGCCATACCGTGGCTGGATGATACTGCCATACTGTGCCTTCATACTATGTCGTAGGGTGAACTCATTATTACACGGTCATAAGTAACTAAATAATCCCGCCAAGCAGCGCACTCTTAATACTACCAAGTAGTGAACTCTGAGAAAACACCAATGTAAGGAGACAAGACACTGAGGAACCAGAACAGCATGGAGGCGTGGCAGAGGGAGGAGGCATGGCAGAGGGAGGAGGCGTGGCAGAGGGAGGAGGCGTGGCAGAGGTGGAGGCGTGGCAGAGGGAGGAGGCGTGGCAGAGGGAGGAGGCGTGGCAGAGGGAGAAGGCGTGGCAGAGAGGAGGAAGCGTGGCAGAGGGAAGAGGCGTGGCAGAGGGAGGAGGCATGGCAGAGGGGAGGAGGAGTAGCAGAGGGAGGAGGCGTGACAGAGGGGAGGAAGCGTGGCATAGGGGAGGAGGCGTGGCAGAGGGAGAAGGCATGGCAGAGGGAGGAGGCTTGGCAGAGAGAGGAGGCGTGGTAGAGGGAGGAGGTGTGGCAGAGGGGAGGAGACATGGCAGAGGGGAGGAGTCTGATCAGGACTTTGGGGACAGCGTTGTCAGGGAAACGAGCTGAGGAGATAAAAAGCACGTGTGCAAGTTCTGAGGTGATTCTGGCGCCGAAGAAAGACGGGAGAAGCGACAGCAGCATCCGGAGCTCCTGTCAGGAAGAAAGGTGCCACGTATCTGCCCAGATGTCAACGGTCAAGCCCGGAAGACCCAAGCAATGCCAGTCAAGGTTCCTCACCCAGGTGGTGTAGGTCGACAGAACTGGAGCACTCTCTGAAGGAGCGGTTACGGACTAATCCGTACATGACTTTCATGGAAACCAGGGCTGAGGCACGAGTTCGAGAAATAGAGGCATCCACCTTGATGGGAACGATTCGGAGTCACCAGGTAGCTACCGCCTCAGAAGCCGCCGGCAGGGAACCTGACTGGGCACAAGAATTATGTCAGGAGATCACAGATATTCGAGGAGAGTTACGCAATCTCAAAGGATCCTCTAGTAACTTGCCAAGGGATGGCCTCTCAGCTAGATATAAGGAGAAGGACCAAGGAGAGGATGCTATAACCCCGAATTCGTCGTCTCAGACCCATCGCCGTACGGAAGAGCGAAGAGTTGAATGTTGGAACTGTGGTGACTGAGGACACATTTTCCGAGAGTGCCCAAGCCAGAGCCAAGGAAGAAGGAAGCGTGCTTTAAACAAAGGAGCCCCACGGTTGAGGAGCACACCGTGGGGTACCATGTCAAAGGGGAAGGGGAGGAAGGCTCTGAAAATATTGTCTCTGAAAGGCCCATGACTTGGGCAGTATTTGATGGGAAATGCATTCAATGTTTAATGGACATGGGCTCCCAGGTGACTGCTATGCCTGAAGAATACTTCCACGCTCACTTCCCTACGGTTGGCTGGTCCAACAAGAGGCCGAATATTAGACTAGTAGCTGCCAACCAGCCCCCCATTCCAGTGGCCGGGGTGGTGTGAATGACTGTCCTTATGTGCGGATGAGAATTAGGAAAGAAAGGGATTGTGTTGGTGAAAGGTCCAATAAGCCCCGGGCCCAACGTGATGTTGGGAATGAATATTCTGAAGGAAGTAGGGGAGTTCCTGATTGGTGAACAGCAAAGAGGCAACTGGAATCACGTAACAAGGCGTCACACTAGACACCTCTCAGCTTCTTGGCAAAGTTATTATACCTCCGGAGGTTGTCGTGACTCTATCCATAGGACAAACCAAACTCACCCTCCTTGTAAGGCGCTGTGTACCAGTCGAGGGGTGGAGGTGCAAATTGAGCCCATAGAAGGAGATGAAACAATACTTGGGCTCCTGGTCACCCGAGCTCTCGCAACAGTGCGGCACGGGCATGTGCCGGTATGCTGCGTCAGCTTGAGCGAAATAAATTTACAGTTGAACCCTCGGAAACAAATTGTCCAGGTGAACGTAATGCCAGAGGATCTTCTCAAACCCAACTCCATTGAATTGACACCCCTGGAAGGATATCCATGGACTCTATCAGTGTCTCTCGCTAAGAGAGTGAAAGAAGAGGGAGCACGGTTGGTCGCATTCTCCTGGAATAGATGAAGGCTCACCTTACAGAATTTTCCCCAGAGCAAGTAGAACAAATCGAGTGCCTACAGCAGCGTTATCACGGGGTGTTCGCTCTTCATGAAGATGATTTCGAGTGCAATGAGGCTATCCAACATGAGATCCGTACGGGGGACACAACTCCCATTACAGAGAGATATAGTCAGAAGTGAAAGACCTCTTGTCCTATATGTTACAAAATGGAGTAATTAGAGAAAGTCAGAGCCCTTGGGCTGCACCTGTTGTACTAGTTCGGAAGAAGGATGGGACCTTGAGGTTCTGCATAGATTATCGATGGTTGAACGTTGATTCCTATCCCCTGGCGTGGATTGAAGAGTCCCTGTCTGCTTTAGGAAAAGCTAAATATGTCTCCTCCCTCGATCTGGCCAGCGGCTACTGGCAAGTTTCCATGGCCGATAAGGATCGGTCGAAGACTGCCTTCATCCTCCCTGTATGTCTATTCAAATTCAACCGGATGCCCTTCGGCCTAACGCACCTGGAACTTTTCAATAGTTGATGGAGAGATGTCTTGGGGATCTCAATTTTGAATCGACCTTAATCTATCTGGAGGACATTGTAGTATTTTCCTCCACCTTCGAGGAACATCTCAGTTGGTTAGAACAATGCTAGAGAGGCTCCAAAAGAATGGGCGGAAGATTAAACCTCGGAAATGTCACTTGTTCCAGAGGGAGATTGAGTATCTGGGGCACATCAACTCCAGTGCTGGGGTCTACCCCACCCCTGAAATAGTGGCAGCTGTACAGAAGTGGCCCATTCCAACTAATATAAAAGAAGAGCATTCCTGGGCCTGGCAGGTTACTATCGAAGATTCATCAAAGATTTTGCCTATATAGCGACCCCGCTCCACGAGCTTCTGAGAGTATCAGCTGGGAAACAAAGAGACATTCAGTGGGGGCCCTGACAGGAAGAAGCCTTTTGTGCCCTGAAGATGGCATTAACAAATGCTACCATATTGGCCTATGCAGACTTCTCCCAACCCTTCTTACTATACACCGATGTAAGTCTGTACGGCTTAGGAACAGTATTAGCGCAAATTCAAGAAGGCAAAGAAAGGGTAATTGCATATGCTAGTCGGTCACTGAGAGAAACCAAAAGGAACCCTGATAACTATAGCTCATTCAAATTAGAGCTGCTGGCGCTAGTCTGGGCCATGACTGAAAAAGTTTGCTGAGTATATGTCAGGGTCGGAGGTTCAGGTGAGAACCGATAACAATCCCCTTGCTCATCTCGAAAATGCAAAGTTAGGAGCGCTGGAACAAAAGTGGGTTTCCAGAATGTCTATGTACCGGTACAAAATCGCGTATCGGTCAAAAGCTCAGAATACCCATGTCGATGCACTGTCTCGAGTCACTGTCCAAAGGGAGACACAGATGAAGATCTAGAAGTCGACGAGATTCTGGATTTCACTTATTTTGCAGCCGCCGTGGTGGCTGCTCAACAAAAAGAGGGAGAGCATAAACCCACCCAGGTCCAAGGGATGAGTGGATTTATCTCCAGCAGTCCAATCCTGAACTTGCGGAGCTGAGGAAGTGGGTTATCTTGGGGCAGAAACCTGATCAGGAGTTAAAATCGTCTCTATCAGCTAGTACGTTGCAGATCTTGGACCAATTGGAATGAATTGTCATGAAGAATTGTCTGCTGTGCCGAAGGATTCAGCTGCCTCGAGAGATGGACGTCACCTGGCCAGTGGTGATCTCTGAAGAAATGGTGATGAGTCTGGCAAAGGAAGCTCATGAATGGGTTGCCCATTTCGGCACTGAAAAGACTTTCTGATGGCTCCAACGATTAGTGTACTGGCCTCAGCTGCGACAGACAGTGGAAGAAGCCTGTCGAAGGTGCTGTCAGTGGGAGTTAACCGCTTCCAGACCGCCCACTGTACATAAACGTCGGCGCTGCCTGGGCTCTGTGCAGCGCCGACGTTTATGAACGGTAGGTGGTCCCGCAGCCCTCAGGACCCCCAGGGTCCTGCAAGTGCTGCAGGTGTGGTGCAGAGCGACAGCTCTGACAGGGGACATCATCGGGACCTGATTGGATCAGGTCCCAATGATGTTAACCCTTTGCTATCTTCTATATGCCGTGATCTATAGTGATCGTGGCATTTAGAAGATAGTGAGAGGAGAGGGGGTCATCCACTTACCTCTCCGACGACCCCCTGATGTCTTACAGGACCTGCCGTTGTCATGGCAGCCGGACGTCACATGACTGCCTCCGGATTTGCCATTTATGGTGTCCTGCTAGGCTTAGCCTGCAGCTGAAGTCTAGCAGGAGACAGACAGTGTGAAACTGTCAGCAATGCTCTCATGCAATGCAATACATGTCTATTGCATTGCATGAGAACAGTGATTAGAAAAGTAAAAATTAATGTTTCATACAGGGACTAATTAAAAATGTAAAAAAATGTCTAAAAATTTTTTCAAACTGTTAAAAAAAATCACAAAATAAATAAAAATAAATAAAATATTAAACCAATAAATCCGTATATTTATACAAAAACAAAAAAGTACACATTTGGTATTGCCGCGTCCGAAACAACCCGATCTATAAAACTGTCACACTAATTAACTCCTTCTGTGCACACCGTAATAAAAATAAAAAACGGAGCAAAAAACGATGCTTTTTCATCATATCGCCAAACAAAAAGTGGAAAAAAATGCGATCAAAAAGCAAAATGGAAATAAAAATGGTACGGCTGAAAACGTCATCTTGTTACGCAAAAAAAAAGCCACCATACAGCTCCATCAGCCGAAAAATAAAAAAGTTATAGCTCTCAGAATAAAACGATGCAAAAAAAATATTTTTTCTATAAAATTGTTTTATTGTGTAAAAGCGACAAAACATAAAAAAATATACAGTAAGTGTAGTATCGCTGTAAACGTACTGACCCGAAGAATAACGCTGCCTTATCTCTTTTACCACACGCAGAACGGCATAAAAAAAACTCAAAACACAATTCCTGAATTGTTGGTTTTTGTTAATTTTACCTCCCAAAAAACGGAATAGAAAGCGATCAAAAAACGTCAAGTACCCAAAAATGGTACCAATAAAAATGTTAACTCGTCTCGCAAAAAACAAGCTGTCACATGACTCTGTCGGCCGAAATATGGAAAAATTATAGCTCTCAAAATATGGCGATGCAAAAACTAGATTTTGCAAAAAAAAGCGTCTTTTAGTGCGTGAGAGCTGTCAGTCATAAAAACCCGATATAAATCTGGTATCTCTGTAATCGCACCAACCCGAAGAATAAAGTAATCTCATCACTTATACCGCATGATGAATGGCGTAAAAAATAAATAAAACCAATTCTTCACCTGCTACTGATTTGTTATTATGTCTCCCAAAGATTGCAGTAAGGCTCTGCTCACATTTATCCTGCGCTCTGCGTGGGGATTTGGACCAGAGTTTCCGTGTAAATCTCTGAAATACGTGATTCAGACGGAACCCATGACGGAAGATTCCCTGTAATGAGGCAGATATAGGCCACTGTGGATGCCGTCTGGCCTGTGATCCCATAAAAGTGCGGTTGGCCACAGTTTTGTGCACTTCTGAAAAAAAGGACACTGCTAAACAGAGGCCAGACGGAGTCCAGAGTAACTCTGCTGCCTCATTACAGCGAATGGATCCCGCAGGGATTTCATCTGAATTACATCACTTGGAAATTTAGATGGAAACCCCGATGTAAGTGCTCAGCCTAGAGCGCCGGATAAATGTTGCGTAAAATGTTCCCAATAAAAGCTTCAACTCAGTCCTCAAAAAAAGCTAGTCCCCACTCAGGTCCGTTAGTCCTCAAAAAAAGCTAGTCCCCACTCAGGTCCGTTATCTGTTAAAAATATATGGGACTTTCAAGTTACTGGTAGCAGAAATGCTCTGGAAAAGTGAAATGGCCCTTGCCCCCCAAAATAAATTCAGAAAATTTAGTGCTCCCAAATCCAAATGCCTATTATACAATAATTTGTTCTCCAACTGTCAAATAGCGCTCCGTCCCTCCCAGATCTCGCCGTATGGCTAAGCGGTATGATACAGCCACATATGGGGTACTGCTACTTTTAGAAGAAATTGTGTGACACATTTCGGCACCATTTTTACCCATTGCCTTGTGTGAAAATATGAAATCTGAGGGTAAAACATTTTTTGTGGTAAAAATATAATTATGTTTTCTTCACTGCCCAATGGTATAAATTTAAAAACTAAAAAATACTCACTACTTCCCTAGATGAATTCCTTGAGAGGTGTAGTTTACAAAATGCGGTCACTTGTGGGGGTTTCTGCTGTTTCGGCATGTCAGCGACTCTTCAAATGTGACATGGTGTCTGCAACCTATCCCAGCCAACATAGCGCTCCTTTCTCTTCTGAACCCTGCCGTATACCAAAGCAGTGGTTTTCCCCCACATATGGGGTATCGGCGTACTCAGGAGAAATTGCACAACAAATTTCATGGTGCAATTTCTCCTGTTATCCTTATGATAATGCAAAATTAGGGAATGAAAAAACATGTTTTGTGGGAAAAATTTGAAAATTTTATTTTCACGGATCAATATTATAAACTTCTGTGAAGCACCTGGGGGTGCAAGGTGCTCACCACACATCTAGATAAGTTCTCTAAGGGGTCTAGTTTACAAAATGGTGTCACTTGTGGGGGGTTTCCACATCAGGAGCTCTCCAAACGCAACATGGCGTTCGCTAATTATTCAAACAAATTTTACATTCAAAAAGTCTAATGGCGCTCCTTCCCTTCCGAGCCCTGCCTTGCGCCCAAACAGTGGTTTTCCCTCACATATGGGGTATCAGCGCGCTCATGAGAAATTGCACTACAAATTGTGTAGTCCATTATTTCCTGATACCCTTGTGAAAATAAAAAAATTGGGTCTAAAGTAACATTTTTGTGAAAAAAAGTTAAATGTTCATTGTTTTCTTCCACATTCCAAAAATTCCCGTGAAACACCTGAAGGGTTAAGAAACTTCTTGAATGTGGTTTTGAGCTTCTTGAGGGGTGCAGTTTTAAGAATGGTGTCACTTTTGGGTATTTTCTGTCATAAAGGCCCCTCAAAGTCACTTCAAATAATATGTGGTCCCTAAAAAAATGTTTTTGTAAATTTTGTTGGAAAAATGAGAAATCGCTGGTCAACTTTTAACCCTTATAGCTTCCTAACAAAAAAAAATATGTCGTTCCAAAATTGTGCTGATGTAAAGTAGATATATGGGAAATGTTATTTATTAACTATTTTGAGTGACATATCTCTTTGATTTAATGGCATGAAAATTCAAAGTTTAAAAATTGCAAAATTTTCAACATTTTCACCAAATTTCAGATTTTTTCACAAATAAACGCAAGTGATACCGAAGAAATTTTACCACTATCATGAAATACAATATGTCACGAAAAAACAGTCTCAGAATCAGGGGAATCCGTTGAAGCGTTCCAGAGTAATTACTTCATAAAGTGACAGTGCTCAGAATTGAAAAAATTGGCCCGGTCACGAAGGCAAAAACAGGCTCTGGCGCGAAGTGGTTAACAAAGCCTTCAGAATAAAGGGCATCAGTACAAACTATAAAGACATCTGTCCCATTGGAAATATTGATGGTGGATTACTTGATGATTGGAACATCCTACAACGGTTATGAGCATTTTTTGGTAATGACCGACCACTTCGCAAAGTTCGCTGTGGTCACTCCGACTCGAGATCAGAAGGCAGAAATCACAGCCAAAGCAATTTGCTGAGATTTCATCTGTGTGTATGGGTGCCCGAAGAGAATTCATGCAGATCAAGGAGCCTGCTTCCAAGGGAAGATAATGGAGGAAGGGCATTATCTCTATGGTATAGACAAATCCCGGACCACGCTATACCATCCACCAGGAAATGGAGCTTGCGAACGCTTCAATAGAACTCTGTTACAAATGCTACGAACACTGGAAGAAGATCAGAAAATGAGGTGGCCTGAGATTGTCTCCGAGCTGGTGTGGGTGTATAACAATTTGGTTCATGCGACCACTGGATACACACCCTACACATTACTGTTTGGGCGAGATGGTCGAGAAATTACCGAATTAGGATTAGAGTTAGAGGATGAATATTCGGGAAGTCACCCAACTACCTGGGTTCGGGGACACAGTCATCGACTTCAAATGATGAGACGCTTGGTGGAACAGAGACTTAAGGAAATAGAATAACACGTCAAAAGTCCAACACAGGAAGAAACCCTTGGACAGGAGAGCGGGTGTTAATACGAGCCAAGCGACCCAAGGATAAGTTAGATTACCGGTGGGAAGAAGTGCCCTATCGAATTGTGAGGCGAATCCACCCAAATAGCCCTTTTTATGAAGTTCGACCATGTAGAGATCTGAGGTTGTGAGTTGTAAGTAATTACTTAGGCAGGTTAACGATGCAACAGTATTTTATTGATCACAGCAATGGTAATAAAGCAATTCCAGGTAAATGGCCAAAATACAGTTCTCTCAGTCCTCAAGTTCCCAATCTGGGTTCAGTAGTTCCACTGGCTTTGTATAAGGCCATAATCACTGTCTCCCAACTTTTGGTTGGCCCACAGATTTCATATCTCCAGCCAGTATAGTCTGTAGCCACAGTCCATGATCCTCTAGAAGGCAGATAAAACGATGAAAGCACAGCTATCCAGTAGCAGCGGTCCTTTTAAGAAAGTTTAAATCCAAACGACATAATCCATAATGGTAACATGTTTATCAATCCATTCTTCCAAGTCCACGGTCTCCATCCTCTTCCTTCAATCTTTCCACCCAACTCCCTAAAACATGTCTCCACTTTCTTCCACAGGGATCAGTCCCCTCACAGGTCAGAAGTGATCACACCCTCCCCCTTAAACATTCCATGTTCACTAAAACAATGAAGAATATTCTAGAAGCCTTCATCTGAGACTGCATGTAAGACCCCCTGTGGTGATGGCTCCACTGTGTCTACAATCTACACACACATAATGAGATTATTGGCTGTTGGAGCAATGGTTAGATACTCCTGAGATACAGATTAGTGGAATGCTGGACATTTTACAAGTGAATCTAGTGCACATACTGACAAGTTAGCAGAACTATATAAAACATAACAAGTAAATCACTAATAAAACACAATAATAATATTAACAAAAATGGAGGTCCGTTGCTGGAAAAGTATCATAGTCTTTAGAAAGTGGGCAGCTTCTCACAGACCAGAAGTTGAAGAGAGTACCCTGACGTGAGAATTGCACAGAAATATGCTTCGTCCATGCCTTTCTGAGGAGGAAAAACGGGAAAAGGTGCTCCCCCTGAAGACCCCACTAGAAAGAGTTACTGAACCGGCGGTTGATCATGATGAAGGGTGGATCAACGCACCGACAGAACTACCAGGGCCAATGCCCAGTGAACCGTTTAGAACCTCAGATCTCTCAAAAGAACCTCTATCGGGAGAACTGCGCAGGACAGAACGAGCCAATGCAAGCATTCCTCATAGGTGGAATTGTCAGGAAAACAAAATGAGGAGAAAAACAGCATGTGTGCAAGTTCTGAGGTGACTCCGACGCTGAAGAGAGACACGGGAGGAGCAACAGCAGCGTCCGGAGCTCCTGTCAGGAAGAATGATGCCGCGTATCCGCCCAGCACAGACGTCGACGGTCAAGCCCTGAAGACCCGAGCGACAGCAGTCAAGGTTCCCAGACGTCGACGGTCAAGCCTCGAAGACCCGAGCGACAGCAGTCAAGGTTCCCAGACGTCGACGGTCAAGCCTCGAAGACCCGAGCGACACCAATCAAGGTTCCCAGACGTCGACGGTCAAGCCTCGAAGACCCGAGCGACAGCAGTCAAGGTTCCCAGACGTCGACGGTCAAGCCTCGAAGACCAGAGCGATGGCAGTCAAGGTTTTTCACCCAGGTGACGTCAGTTGACAGAACGGGAGCAGGTTGTGGCGGCACGGTTCTGTGCGCCAGTGACAGGACATCGCTGAAGTTCCGGAGGTGTCAGATCGGAGATTCACGGTCGGGTCGGTGACCAGGAAGGATGCGTGAGACAGGCCGTTACCTCTGACAGAGACATATGGCACCGGGCACGGATAGCGGGAAAGACAGTAGTCAGACGGGGACCAGCAGACGCCAGAGCGGCATCGCAAAAGTGGACAGAGAGTTACGGGGGGAAATGGGCAGTGAGTTGTGATAAGAACAGAGCATTGCCAAAGCTTTAAAAGGCTTCTCCTCGCCCACTATAGTTAATATAGTTCCCCTTCCCTCCAATAGATCATTTTAAACCACCAGCCCCTGAATTCTAGTGTATTCTGATAATTTATTCTGTTATGCGATTTCCTGCTCCTTTTACTGTCAAACATTGTTAAGAAATTGTTATCATATAATACGTGTTTTACAATTAATATTAGTTGTTAAATAAAAGAAATATACTTCTGATCCGCCTGTGTCTCCGCTGCTGCATACAGTTTACCTGCATTATACTAACATATACCCTAAGGCCTCCTTCACACCTCCACCTAAAAAAATTGTACGTTTTTACTATCCGTGTGGCTTTTTGTTGGCTATCCGTGTGTACCATCCATTTGATTTATGTGTTAAAGATGTGCAAAGATAGATAGATAGATAGATAGGCTCATCTAGCTGCACATAGAGGTAGACACAGGAACGCTGTCTGTTTAAATCTTCCACTGGTTTATTAAAGATACTGCATAAACCAGTGCAGAGTTAGCAAAATAAACATGGCTTTTCTGGCCTAACGAGAAAACAAACAATAAAATTATGGCGCAGTAATTGTTTCTGCAGGGATCCGCCCGCTCAGGAACCAACATATAAAGGTTCAGCTTTAGTTTACACAAACATCCAGCTCTGGAGCTCACATCTCCAGGCATACCCCCAAAGAATCGCCAGACGGCTGTGTATATATCTTCTGGACTCCGCCCCTGGGTGGAGATATGGTGAACAGCCTCAATCATTCTACAGATGCTCAATCAACCTAGTTCTAAACTTGACCGATTAACCCCTCTCAGCACTTAGTGTGCTGGAGCATTTTTCTAGATTCATATCACTAAAGCTAATAACCTCAGTAATACATATCTCCACTCCAGAACTTTGCCAGTGACTTTGTCACAACAGAGATAGATAATACTGCCATACAGTGTATATACAACAGTGCTTCATACATAATACTGCCACACAGTACATATATACAGTTATATGAAAAAGTTTGGGCACCCCTATTAATCTTAAGCTTAATGTTTTATAAAAATTGGTGTTTTTGCAGCAGCTATTTCAGTTTGATATATGTAATAAGTGTTGGACACAGTAATGTTTCTGCCTTGAAATGAGGTTTATTGTACTAACAGAAAATGTGCAATCTGCATTCAAACAAAATTTGACAGGTGCATAAGTATGGGCACCCTTATCATTTTCTTGTTTTAAATACTCCTACCTACTTTTTACTGACTTACTAAAGCACTTTTTTTGGTTTTGTAACCTCATTGAGCTTTGAACTTCATAGCCAGGTGTATGCAATCATGAGAAAAGATACTTAAAGTGGCCACTTGCAAGTTGTTCTCCTGTTTGAATCTCCTCTGAAGAGTGGCATCATGGGCTCCTCAAAACAGCTGTCAAATGATCTGAAAACAAAGATTATTCAACATAGTTGTTCAGGGGAAGGATACAAAAAGCTGTCTCAGAGATTTAACCTGTCAGTTTCCACTGTGAGAAACATAGTAAGGAAATGGAAGAACACAGGGACAGTTCTTGTTAAGGCCAGAAGTGGCAGGCCAAGAAAAACATCAGAAAGGCAGAGAAGAAGAATGGGGAGATCAGTCAAGGACAATCCTCAGACCACCTCCAGAGAGCTGCAGCATCAACTTGCTGCAGATGGTGTCACTGTGCATCGGTCAACTATACAACGCACTTTGCACAAGGAGAAGCTCTATGGGAGAGTGATGCGAAAGAAGCCGTTTCTGCAAGCACGCCACAAACAGAGTCGGCTGAGGTATGCAAAAGCACATTTGGAGAAGCCAATTTCTTTTTGGAAGAAGGTCCTGTGGACTGATGAAACCAAGATTGAGTTGTTTGGTCATACAAAAAGGCGTTATGCATGGCGGCAAAAAAACACAGCATTCCAAGAAAAACACTTGCTACCCACAGTAAAATTTGGTGGAGGTTCCATCATGCTTTGGGGCTGTGTGGCCAATGCCGGCACTGGGAATCTTGTTAAAGTTGAGGGACGCATGGATTCCACTCAGTATCAGCAGATTCTTGACAATAATGTTCAAGAATCAGTGATAAAGTTGAAGTTACGCAGGGGATGGATCTTTCAGCAAGACAATGATCCAAAACACCGCTCCAAATCTACTCAGGCATTCATGCAGAGGAACAATTACAATGTTCTGGAGTGGCCATCCCAGTCCCCAGACCTGAATATCATTGAACATCTGTGGGATCATTTGAAGAGGGCTGTCCATGCTCGGCGACCATCAAACTTAACTGAACTGGAATTGTTTTGTAAAGAGGAAAGGTCAAAAATACCTTCATCCAGGATCCAGGAACTCATTAAAAGCTACAGGAAGTGACTAGAGGCTGTTATTTTTGCAAAAGGAGGATCTACTAAATATTAATGTCACTTTTCTGGTGAGGTGCCCATACTTATGCACCTGTCAAATTTTGTTTGAATGCAGATTGCACATTTTCTGTTAGTACAATAAACCTCATTTCAAGGCAGAAACATTACTGTGTCCAACAGTTATTACATAGATCAAACTGAAATAGCTGTTGCAAAAGCACCAATTTTTATAAAACATTAAGCTTAAGATTAATAGGGGTGCCCAAACTTTTTCATATAACTGTATACAGTACAGACCAAAAGTTTGGACACACCTTCTCATTTAAAGATTTTTCTTTATTTTCATGACTATGAAAATTGTACATTCACACTGAAGGCATCAAAACTATGAATTACCACATGTGGAATTATATACTTAACAAAAAAGTGTGAAACAACTGAAAATATGTCTTATATTCTAGGGTCTTCACAGTAGCCACCTTTTGCTTTGATGGCTGCTTTGCACACTCTTGGCATTCTCTTGATGAGCTTCAATAGGTAGTCACCGGAAATGGTCTTCACTTCACTGGTTTGCCCTGTCAGGTTTAATAAGTGGGATTTCTTGCCTTATAAATGGGGTTGGGACCATCAGTTGTGTTGTCCAGAAGTCTGGTGGATAAACAGCTGATAGTCCTACAGAATAGACTGTTAGAATTTGTATTATGGCAAGAAAAAAGCAGCTAAGTAAAGAAAAACGAGTGGCCATCATTACTTTAAGAAATGAAGGTCAGTCAGTCCGAAAAATTGGGAAAACTTTGAAAGTGTCCCCAAGCGCAGTTACAAAAACTATCAAGCGCTACAAAGAAACTGGCTCACATGAGGACCGCCCCAGGAAAGGAAGACCAAGAGTCACCTCTGCTTCTGAGGATAAGTTTATCCGAGTCACCAGCCTCAGAAATCGCAGGTTAACAGCAGCTCAGATTAGAGACCAGGTCAATGCCACACAGAGTTCTAGCAGCAGACACATCTCTTCAATAACTGTTAAGAGGAGACTTTGTGCAGCAGGCCTTCATGGTAAAATAGCTGCTAGGAAACCACTGCTAAGGACAGGCAACAAGCAGAAGAGACTTGTTTGGGCTAAAGAACACAAGGAATGGACATTAGACCAGTGGAAATCTGTGCTTTGGTCTGATGAGTCCAAATTTGAGATCTTTGGTTCCAACCACCGTGTCTTTGTGCGACGCAGAAAAGGTGAACGGATGGACTCTACATGCCTGGTTCCCACCATGAGGACAGGGGGTAGAGAGACAGAGCACAGGGGGGAGAGAGACAGAGCACAGGGGGAGAGAGACAGAGCACAGGGGGGAGAGAGAGAGAGAGCACAGGGGGGAGAGAGAGACAGAGCACAGGGGGAGAGACAGAGCACAGGGGGGAGAGGGAGACAGCACAGGGGGGAGAGAGACAGAGCACAGGGGGGAGAGAGAGAGAGCACAGGGGGGAGAGAGAGACAGAGCACAGGGGGAGAGACAGAGCACAGGGGGGAGAGGGAGACAGAGCACAGGGGGAGAGAGAGAGAGCACAGGGGGAGAGAGAGAAAGAGCACAGGGGGGAGAGAGACAGAGTACAGGGGGGAGAGAGAGAGCACAGGGGGGAGAGAGACAGAGCACAGGGGGAGAGAGACAGAGCACAGGGGGGAGAGAGAGAGAGAGCACAGGGGGGAGAGAGAGACAGAGCACAGGGGGAGAGACAGAGCACAGGGGGGAGAGGGAGACAGCACAGGGGGGAGAGAGACAGAGCACAGGGGGGAGAGAGAGAGAGCACAGGGGGGAGAGAGAGACAGAGCACAGGGGGAGAGACAGAGCACAGGGGGGAGAGGGAGACAGAGCACAGGGGGAGAGAGAGAGAGCACAGGGGGAGAGAGAGACAGAGCACAGGGGGGAGAGAGACAGAGTACAGGGGGGAGAGAGAGAGCACAGGGGGAGAGAGAGACAGAGCACAGGGGGGAGAGAGAGAGCACAGGGGGGAGAGAGAGACAGAGCACAGGGGGGAGGAGAGAGACAGAGCACAGGGGGAGAGAGACAGAGCACAGGGGGGAGAGAGACAGAGCACAGGGGGGAGAGAGAGAGAGAGCACAGGGGGGAGAGAGAGACAGAGCACAGGGGGAGAGACAGAGCACAGGGGGGAGAGGGAGACAGAGCACAGGGGGAGAGAGAGAGAGCACAGGGGGAGAGAGAGACAGAGCACAGGGGGGAGAGAGACAGAGCACAGGGGGGAGAGAGAAACAGAGCACAGGGGGAGAGAGACAGAGCACAGGGGGGAGAGGGAGACAGAGCACAGGGGGAGAGAGACAGAGCACAGGGGGAGAGAGAGACAGAGCACAGGGGGGAGAGAGAGAGAGAGCACAGGGGGGAGAGAGAGACAGAGCACAGGGGGAGAGACAGAGCACAGGGGGGAGAGGGAGACAGAGCACAGGGGGAGAGAGAGAGAGCACAGGGGGAGAGAGAGACAGAGCACAGGGGGGAGAGAGACAGAGCACAGGGGGGAGAGAGAGAGAGCACAGGGGGGAGAGAGAGACAGAGCACAGGGGGAGAGACAGAGCACAGGGGGGAGAGGGAGACAGAGCACAGGGGGGGAGAGAGAGAGAGAGCACAGGGGGAGAGAGAGACAAAGCACAGGGGGGAGAGAGACAGAGCACAGGGGGGAGAGAGAAACAGAGCACAGGGGGGGAGAGAGACAGAGCACAGGGGGAGAGAGAGACAGAGCACAGGGGGGGAGAGAGACAGAGCACAGGGGGGAGAGAGACAGAGCACAGGGGGGAGAGAGAGAGAGAGCACAGGGGGGAGAGAGAGACAGAGCACAGGGGGAGAGACAGAGCACAGGGGGGAGAGGGAGACAGAGCACAGGGGGAGAGAGAGAGAGCACAGGGGGAGAGAGAGACAGAGCACAGGGGGAGAGAGAGAGAGCACAGGGGGGAGAGAGAGACAGAGCACAGGGGGGAGAGAGAGACAGAGCACAGGGGGGAGAGAGAGACAGAGCACAGGGGGAGAGACAGAGCACAGGGGGGAGAGGGAGACAGCACAGGGGGGAGAGAGACAGAGCACAGGGGGGAGAGAGAGAGAGCACAGGGGGGAGAGAGAGACAGAGCACAGGGGGAGAGACAGAGCAAAGGGGGGAGAGGGAGACAGAGCACAGGGGGAGAGAGAGAGAGCACAGGGGGAGAGAGAGACAGAGCACAGGGGGGAGAGAGACAGAGTACAGGGGGGAGAGAGAGAGCACAGGGGGAGAGAGAGACAGAGCACAGGGGGGAGAGAGAGAGCACAGGGGGAGAGAGAGACAGAGCACAGGGGGGAGGAGAGAGACAGAGCACAGGGGGGAGAGAGACAGAGCACAGGGGGGAGAGAGACAGAGCACAGGGGGGAGAGAGAGAGAGAGCACAGGGGGGAGAGAGAGACAGAGCACAGGGGGAGAGACAGAGCACAGGGGGGAGAGGGAGACAGAGCACAGGGGGAGAGAGAGAGAGCACAGGGGGAGAGAGAGACAGAGCACAGGGGGGAGAGAGACAGAGCACAGGGGGGAGAGAGAAACAGAGCACAGGGGGAGAGAGACAGAGCACAGGGGGGAGAGGGAGACAGAGCACAGGGGGAGAGAGACAGAGCACAGGGGGAGAGAGAGACAGAGCACAGGGGGGAGAGAGAGAGAGAGCACAGGGGGGAGAGAGAGACAGAGCACAGGGGGAGAGACAGAGCACAGGGGGGAGAGGGAGACAGAGCACAGGGGGAGAGAGAGAGAGCACAGGGGGAGAGAGAGACAGAGCACAGGGGGGAGAGAGACAGAGCACAGGGGGGAGAGAGAGAGAGAGCACAGGGGGGAGAGAGAGACAGAGCACAGGGGGAGAGACAGAGCACAGGGGGGAGAGGGAGACAGAGCACAGGGGGGGAGAGAGAGAGAGAGCACAGGGGGAGAGAGAGACAAAGCACAGGGGGGAGAGAGACAGAGCACAGGGGGGAGAGAGAAACAGAGCACAGGGGGGGAGAGAGACAGAGCACAGGGGGAGAGAGAGACAGAGCACAGGGGGGAGAGAGACAGAGCACAGGGGGGAGAGAGACAGAGCACAGGGGGGAGAGAGAGAGAGAGCACAGGGGGGAGAGAGAGACAGAGCACAGGGGGAGAGACAGAGCACAGGGGGGAGAGGGAGACAGAGCACAGGGGGAGAGAGAGAGAGCACAGGGGGAGAGAGAGACAGAGCACAGGGGGAGAGAGAGAGAGCACAGGGGGGAGAGAGAGACAGAGCACAGGGGGGAGAGAGAGACAGAGCACAGGGGGGAGAGAGAGACAGAGCACAGGGGGAGAGAGAGACAGAGCACAGGGGGAGAGAGACAGAGCACAGGGGGGAGAGAGAAACAGAGCACAGGGGGAGAGAGAGAGAGAGCACAGGGGGGAGAGAGAGACAGAGCACAGGGGGGAGAGAGAGACAGAGCACAGGGGGGAGAGAGAGACAGAGCACAGGGGGGAGAGAGAGACAGAGCACAGGGGGGAGAGAGAGACAAAGCACAGGGGGGGAGAGAGAGACAGAGCACAGGGGGGAGAGAGAGACAGAGCACAGGGGGGAGGAGAGAGACAGAGCACAGGGGGAGAGAGAGACAGAGCACAGGGGGGAGAGAGAGAGAGAGACAGAGCACAGGGGGGGAGAGAGACAGAGCACAGGGGGGAGAGAGAGACAGAGCACAGGGGGAGAGAGAGAGCACAGGGGGGAGAGAGAGACAGAGCACAGGGGGGAGGAGAGAGACAGAGCACAGGGGGGAGAGAGAGACAGAGCACAGGGGGAGAGAGACAGAGCACAGGGGGAGAGAGAGAGAGAGAGCACAGGGGGGAGAGAGACAGAGCACAGGGGGGGAGAGAGACAGAGCACAGGGGGGAGAGAGAGACAGAGCACAGGGGGAGAGAGACAGAGCACAGGGGGAGAGAGAGAGAGCACAGGGGGAGAGAGAGAGAGAGAGAGAGCACAGGGGGGAGAGAGAGACAGAGCACAGGGGGGAGAGAGAGACAGAGCACAGGGGGAGAGAGAGACAGAGCACAGGGGGGGGAGAGAGACAGAGCACAGGGGGGAGAGAGAGACAGAGCACAGGGGGGAGAGAGAGACAGAGCACAGGGGGGAGAGAGAGACAGAGCACAGGGGGGAGAGAGAGACAGAGCACAGGGGGGAGGAGAGAGACAGAGCACAGGGGGGAGAGAGAGACAAAGCACAGGGGGAGAGAGAGACAGAGCACAGGGGGGAGAGAGAGACAGAGCACAGGGGGGAGAGAGACAGAGCACAGGGGGGAGAGAGAGAGAGAGACAGAGCACAGGGGGGGAGAGAGACAGAGCACAGGGGAGAGAGAGACAGAGCACAGGGGGGGAGAGAGAGACAGAGCACAGGGGGGAGGAGAGAGACAGAGCACAGGGGGGGGAGAGAGACAGAGCACAGGGGGGAGAGAGAGACAGAGCACAGGGGGAGAGAGAGACAGAGCACAGTGGGAGAGAGAGAGAGAGAGCACAGGGGGGGAGAGAGACAGAGCACAGGGGGGAGAGAGACAGAGCACAGGGGGGAGAGAGAGAGAGAGCACAGGGGGGAGAGAGAGACAGAGCACAGGGGGAGAGACAGAGCACAGGGGGGAGAGGGAGACAGAGCACAGGGGGAGAGAGAGAGAGCACAGGGGGAGAGAGAGACAGAGCACAGGGGGAGAGAGAAACAGCACAGGGGGAGAGAGAGAGAGCACAGGGGGGAGAGAGAGACAGAGCACAGGGGGGAGAGAGAGACAGAGCACAGGGGGGAGAGAGAGACAGAGCACAGGGGGAGAGAGAGACAGAGCACAGGGGGGAGAGAGAGACAGAGCACAGGGGGAGAGAGAGACAGAGCACAGGGGGGAGAGAGAAACAGAGCACAGGGGGAGAGAGAGACAGAGCACAGGGGGGAGAGAGAGACAGAGCACAGGGGGGAGAGAGAGACAGAGCACAGGGGGAGAGAGAGACAGAGCACAGGGGGAGAGAGACAGAGCACAGGGGGGAGAGAGAAACAGAGCACAGGGGGAGAGAGAGAGAGCACAGGGGGGAGAGAGAGACAGAGCAGAGGGGGGAGAGAGAGACAGAGCACAGGGGGGAGAGAGAGACAGAGCACAGGGGGAGAGAGAGACAGAGCACAGGGGGGAGAGAGAGACAGAGCACAGGGGGAGAGAGAGAGAGCACATGGGGGAGAGAGAGACAGAGCACAGGGGGGAGAGAGAGACAGAGCACAGGGGGAGAGAGAGACAGAGCACAGGGGGGAGAGAGAAACAGAGCACAGGGGGGAGGAGAGAGACAGAGCACAGGGGGGAGGAGAGAGACAGAGCACAGGGGGGAGAGAGAGACAGAGCACAGGGGGGAGAGAGAGACAGAGCACAGTGGGGAGAGAGAGACAAAGCACAGGGGGGGAGAGAGAGACAGAGCACAGGGGGGAGAGAGAGACAGAGCACAGGGGGGAGGAGAGAGACAGAGCACAGGGGGAGAGAGAGACAGAGCACAGGGGGGAGAGAGAGAGAGAGACAGAGCACAGGGGGGGGAGAGAGACAGAGCACAGGGGGGAGAGAGAGAGCACAGGGGGGAGAGAGAGACAGAGCACAGGGGGGAGGAGAGAGACAGAGCACAGGGGGGAGAGAGAGACAGAGCACAGGGGGAGAGAGACAGAGCACAGGGGGAGAGAGAGAGAGCACAGGGGGGAGAGAGACAGAGCACAGGGGGGGAGAGAGACAGAGCACAGGGGGGAGAGAGAGACAGAGCACAGGGGGAGAGAGACAGAGCACAGGGGGAGAGAGAGAGAGAGCACAGGGGGAGAGAGAGACAGAGCACAGGGGGGAGAGAGAGACAGAGCACAGGGGGGAGAGAGAGACAGAGCACAGGGGGAGAGAGAGACAGAGCACAGGGGGGAGAGAGAGACAGAGCACAGGGGGGAGGAGAGAGACAGAGCACAGGGGGGAGAGAGAGATAAAGCACAGGGGGAGAGAGAGACAGAGCACAGGGGGGAGAGAGAGACAGAGCACAGGGGGGAGAGAGAGACAGAGCACAGGGGGGAGAGAGAGACAGAGCACAGGGGGAGAGAGAGACAGAGCACAGGGGGGAGAGAGAGACAGAGCACAGGGGGGAGAGAGAGACAGAGCACAGGGGGAGGAGAGAGACAGAGCACAGGGGTGGAGAGAGACAGAGCACAGGGGGGAGAGAGAGACAGAGCACAGGGGGAGAGAGAGACAGAGCACAGGGGGGAGAGAGAAACAGCACAGGGGGGAGGAGAGAGACAGAGCACAGGGGGGAGAGAGAGACAGAGCACAGGGGGGAGAGAGAGACAGAGCACAGGGGGGAGAGAGAGACAGAGCACAGGGGGGAGAGAGAGACAAAGCACAGGGGGGGAGAGAGAGACAGAGCACAGGGGGGAGAGAGAGACAGAGCACAGGGGGGAGGAGAGAGACAGAGCACAGGGGGAGAGAGAGACAGAGCACAGGGGGGAGAGAGAGAGAGAGACAGAGCACAGGGGGGGGAGAGAGACAGAGCACAGGGGGGAGAGAGAGAGCACAGGGGGGAGAGAGAGACAGAGCACAGGGGGGAGGAGAGAGACAGAGCACAGGGGGGAGAGAGAGACAGAGCACAGGGGGAGAGAGAGACAGAGCACAGGGGGGAGAGAGAGACAGAGCACAGGGGGAGAGAGAGACAGAGCACAGGGGGGAGAGAGAGACAAAGCACAGGGGGAGAGAGAGACAGAGCACAGGGGGGAGAGAGAGACAGAGCACAGGGGGGAGAGAGACAGAGCACAGGGGGGAGAGAGAGAGAGAGACAGAGCACAGGGGGGGAGAGAGACAGAGCACAGGGGAGAGAGAGACAGAGCACAGGGGGGGAGAGAGAGACAGAGCACAGGGGGGAGGAGAGAGACAGAGCACAGGGGGGGGAGAGAGACAGAGCACAGGGGGGAGAGAGAGACAGAGCACAGGGGGAGAGAGAGACAGAGCACAGTGGGAGAGAGAGAGAGAGAGCACAGGGGGGGAGAGAGACAGAGCACAGGGGGGAGAGAGACAGAGCACAGGGGGGAGAGAGACAGAGCACAGGGGGGAGAGAGAGAGAGAGCACAGGGGGGAGAGAGAGACAGAGCACAGGGGGAGAGACAGAGCACAGGGGGGAGAGGGAGACAGAGCACAGGGGGAGAGAGAGAGAGCACAGGGGGAGAGAGAGACAGAGCACAGGGGGGAGAGAGAAACAGAGCACAGGGGGAGAGAGAGAGAGCACAGGGGGGAGAGAGAGACAGAGCACAGGGGGGAGAGAGAGACAGAGCACAGGGGGGAGAGAGAGACAGAGCACAGGGGGAGAGAGAGACAGAGCACAGGGGGGAGAGAGAGACAGAGCACAGGGGGAGAGAGAGACAGAGCACAGGGGGGAGAGAGAAACAGAGCACAGGGGGAGAGAGAGACAGAGCACAGGGGGGAGAGAGAGACAGAGCACAGGGGGGAGAGAGAGACAGAGCACAGGGGGAGAGAGAGACAGAGCACAGGGGGAGAGAGACAGAGCACAGGGGGGAGAGAGAAACAGAGCACAGGGGGAGAGAGAGAGAGCACAGGGGGGAGAGAGAGACAGAGCAGAGGGGGGAGAGAGAGACAGAGCACAGGGGGGAGAGAGAGACAGAGCACAGGGGGAGAGAGAGACAGAGCACAGGGGGGAGAGAGAGACAGAGCACAGGGGGAGAGAGAGAGAGCACAGGGGGGAGAGAGAGACAGAGCACAGGGGGGAGAGAGAGACAGAGCACAGGGGGAGAGAGAGACAGAGCACAGGGGGGAGAGAGAGAGAGAGAGCACAGGGGGGAGGAGAGAGACAGAGCACAGGGGGGAGAGAGAGACAGAGCACAGGGGGGAGAGAGAGACAGAGCACAGGGGGGAGAGAGAGACAGAGCACAGGGGGGAGAGAGAGACAAAGCACAGGGGGGGGAGAGAGAGACAGAGCACAGGGGGGAGAGAGAGACAGAGCACAGGGGGGAGGAGAGAGACAGAGCACAGGGGGAGAGAGAGACAGAGCACAGGGGGGAGAGAGAGAGAGAGACAGAGCACAGGGGGGGAGAGAGACAGAGCACAGGGGGGAGAGAGAGAGCACAGGGGGGAGAGAGAGACAGAGCACAGGGGGGAGGAGAGAGACAGAGCACAGGGGGGAGAGAGAGACAGAGCACAGGGGGAGAGAGACAGAGCACAGGGGGAGAGAGAGAGAGAGAGCACAGGGGGGAGAGCGACAGAGCACAGGGGGGGACAGAGACAGAGCACAGGGGGGAGAGAGAGACAGAGCACAGGGGGAGAGAGACAGAGCACAGGGGGAGAGAGAGAGAGAGAGAGAGCACAGGGGGAGAGAGAGACAGAGCACAGGGGGGAGAGAGAGACAGAGCACAGGGGGGAGAGAGAGACAGAGCACAGGGGGAGAGAGAGACAGAGCACAGGGGGGAGAGAGAGACAGAGCACAGGGGGGAGGAGAGAGACAGAGCACAGGGGGGAGAGAGAGACAAAGCACAGGGGGAGAGAGAGACAGAGCACAGGGGGGAGAGAGAGACAGAGCACAGGGGGGAGAGAGAGACAGAGCACAGGGGGGAGAGAGAGACAGAGCACAGGGGGAGAGAGAGACAGAGCACAGGGGGGAGAGAGAGACAGAGCACAGGGGGGAGAGAGAGACAGAGCACAGGGGGAGGAGAGAGACAGAGCACAGGGGGGGGAGAGAGACAGAGCACAGGGGGGAGAGAGAGACAGAGCACAGGGGTAGAGAGAGACAGAGCACAGGGGGGAGAGAGAAACAGAGCACAGGGGGGAGGAGAGAGACAGAGCACAGGGGGGAGAGAGAGACAGAGCACAGGGGGGAGAGAGAGACAGAGCACAGGGGGGAGAGAGAGACAGAGCACAGGGGGGAGAGAGAGACAAAGCACAGGGGGGGAGAGAGAGACAGAGCACAGGGGGGAGAGAGAGACAGAGCACAGGGGGGAGGAGAGAGACAGAGCACAGGGGGAGAGAGAGACAGAGCACAGGGGGGAGAGAGAGAGAGAGACAGAGCACAGGGGGGGAGAGAGACAGAGCACAGGGGGGAGAGAGAGAGCACAGGGGGGAGAGAGAGACAGAGCACAGGGGGGAGGAGAGAGACAGAGCACAGGGGGGAGAGAGAGACAGAGCACAGGGGGAGAGAGAGACAGAGCACAGGGGGAGAGAGAGACAGAGCACAGGGGGAGAGAGAGACAGAGCACAGGGGGGAGAGAGAGACAGAGAGAGAGACAGAGCACAGGGGGGAGAGAGAGACAGAGCACAGGGGGGAGGAGAGAGACAGAGCACAGGGGGGAGAGAGAGACAAAGCACAGAGGGAGAGAGAGACAGAGCACAGGGGGGAGAGAGAGACAGAGCACAGGGGGGAGAGAGAGACAGAGCACAGGGGGGAGAGAGAGAGAGAGACAGAGCACAGGGGGGGAGAGAGACAGAGCACAGGGGAGAGAGAGACAGAGCACAGGGGGGAGAGAGAGACAGAGCACAGGGGGGAGGAGAGAGACAGAGCACAGGGGGGAGAGAGAGACAGAGCACAGGGGGAGAGAGAGAGAGAGACAGAGCACAGGGGGGGAGAGAGACAGAGCACAGGGGAGAGAGAGACAGAGCACAGGGGGGAGAGAGAGACAGAGCACAGGGGGGAGGAGAGAGACAGAGCACAGGGGGGAGGAGAGAGACAGAGCACAGGGGGGAGAGAGAGAGAGAGACAGAGCACAGGGGGGGAGAGAGACAGAGCACAGGGGAGAGAGAGACAGAGCACAGGGGGGAGAGAGAGACAGAGCACAGGGGGGAGGAGAGAGACAGAGCACAGGGGGAGGAGAGAGACAGAGCACAGGGGGGAGAGAGAGACAGAGCACAGGGGGGAGAGAGAGACAGAGCACAGGGGGGAGAGAGAGACAGAGCACAGGGGAGAGAGAGACAGAGCACAGGGGGAGAGAGAGACAGAGCACAGCGGGAGAGAGAGACAGAGCACAGGGGGGAGAGAGAGAGAGCACAGGGGGGAGAGAGAGACAGAGCACAGGGGGGAGAAAGAGACAGAGCACAGGGGGAGAGAGAGACAGAGCACGGGGGAGAGAGAGAGAGAGACAGAGCACAGGGGGGGAGAGAGAGACAGAGCACAGGGGGGAGACAGCTCAAACGGGACAGCACATGAGGGGAGAACACAGCAAAAGAAGGAAAGAGACAGCAGACAAGTGGGATAGCACATGGGGTAGACAGGTCAAAGAAGAGAGCACAGACGTGAGAAGTCAGCACATAGGGGAAAGAGAGAGTGGATAGGTGGGTGAGCACATGGGGGAGGTGGGATTCTCAACGCTGCAAAGCCTGCCCCCATCGTGACATTACCGCCCTCCCTCCATCTAGTATACACAATAACAGCGCTTCATACATAATACTGCCATACAGCGTATATACAATAATAGCTCTTCATGCATAATACTGCCATTCAGTACATATGCAAAAATAGTGCTTCATACATAATACTAGTGTACAGTATATACAATAGCGCTTCATACATAATACTGCCATACAATGTATATATAATAATAGAGCTTCATACATAATACTGCCATAAAGTGTATACATAATAGCGCTTCATACATAATACTGCCATACAATATATATAATAATAGTGCTTCATACATAATACTACAATACAGTATATACAATAATAGCACTTCACACATAATACTGCCACAGTGTACAGTATATATGTCAGGAACTCCCCCAGGGACGACACCGGGGAGATCACGCAGTAGCTCATGCTGTCAGCATTTCGTCCAGAATCGCGAGCACACGATCCAGACTACTCACTCCTTGGGCATCAGTGAGCACGCAGAGAGCATATGGTGTCACACCTCCGAATTCCAGCTCTAGGAATATGTGTGTACGCCCCGCATGGTCGCTGCCGGCTGCACGTTAGCCCAATTATTAATATTATTCGCTGCCACCACCGGCCGAGTTTGAAATATAATGCAGGCCTGGGTGTCCGGACACCTGCATTCTGGTAGCGTATATGGCTTCGGAGAAGGGAACGATTACAGGACAAAAGAAACAGAACTATTAAATTTTATATTTAATCCAAAAGGGAGGCAGTGTAAAGGAAAAATATATACAAGGATGTAACAAAGGAGACATTAAAATACATAAGCAGTTACACAAATAAAACAGGGTAAAAGAAGAAACTTACACTATAAAGATCGCTGCGACGATTCAATATAGGTGGAGGGGAGACGCTCCACTTACTGTTATCGAACAGGGTCCTCCGCTATGATAGACATATACTCCTGGACAAAGAACACAGCTTCAGCCTCAACAAACTATTTTATGCTGAAGGGAGAGACCCCCACTGTGATGAAATCATAGGGACTGGGCTCCACCCTTCAGATTTGTATTAAAAATCAGTTTTTTGGGATTACTCATCGCGCATTGATCCCAGAAGTCCAAAAGTGATATCCTATTTTCTATTATGATTTTACCTTCATGTAGAGACCACACATCACATAGCTGCAGTCGGCTATTCTGGTGTTTTTGCGCTACAGCTCCCTGATTTTGCTTACAGCCATGGAAATCTATGGATGCATTCCTGGGCTGCTTCTGCCACTAAAAATATAGGTCCCATTATTGTCAGACGCATGGAACTCACAATATTTCGTATTTCGTTTCGGAGTCGAAGTGTCTATAAACTTCTTTTTGAAGCTCGGGAAACCAGCTTTCCCAGTTACAAACAAATTATGGAAATCCTGCGTTTTAATCAACTCCTGGGTCTTCCAGGGACAAGAGGCTCGCATTCTAAATAGCTTGTGACACTTCTTGGCTACCAGCAGTTTGTTTAAGGCCTTACTCATGGCTGTGATAATTGGGGGCTTTGTGCTGAGATTTTTATGGAGACAGCTATGTACTGACCAAAAAGGGAATAAGGGAGAAATGGTCAATATCTATGACAGACTTTCAATATTCCTCAATATTTCCCTGACAGTGTATATAATAGCTCTTCATGCATAATACCGGCATATAGTATATACAATAATAGCGCTTCATACATAATACTGCCAGTGTTTTCATGATTGGATTGCAGTGTATATAATTATAGTGCTTCATACATAATACTACCATGCAATGTATATACAATAATAAGTGCTTCATACATAATACTGCCATACAGTATATATATAATAGCGCTTCATACATAATACTGCCATAAAGTGTATATATAATAATAGCTCTTCATATATAATACTGCCATAAAGTGTATATATAATAATAGCTCTTCATATATAATACTGCCATACAGTGTATATATAATAATAGCTCTTCATATATAATACTGCCATACAGTGTACATATAATAGCTGTTCATACATAATACTGCCATACAATGTATATATAATAATAGCTCTTCATATATAATACTGCCATACAGTGTATATAATAATAGCGCTTCATAAATACTGGCATGCAGTATATATAATAACTAGCTATTGTGCCCATTCTACGCCCGGGTGGCGAGCATTTTTATTGGTATATGGTCTCCCATGCTGGTATGTGCTGCCCCCATCCTGGTATTTGTGCTCCCCAATCCTGTTCCTCCATACCGTTATATGCTGCCCTCATCCCTATCCTGGTATGCATGGTACCCCTCACCCTCAATCCTGGTACGCATGGCACCCCTCACCCCCAATCCTGGTATGCATGGCACCCCTCACCCCCAATCCTGGTATGCATGGCATCCCTCACCCCCAATCTTGGTATGCATGGCACCCCTCACCCCCAATCCTGGTATGCATGGCACTCCTCACCCCCAATCCTGGTATGCATGGCACCCCTCATCCCCAATCCTGGTATGCATGGCACTCCTCACCCCCAATCCTGGTATGCATGGCACCCCTCACCCCCAATCCTTGCATGCATGGCGCCCCTCATCCTGGTATGCATGGTACCCCATCCTTCATCCCTATCCTGGTATGTATGGTACCCCTCATCCTGGTATGCATGGCACCCCATCCCTCATCCTGATATACATGGTACCCCTCATCCCTATGCTGGTATACATGGTACCCCTCATCCCTATCCTGGTATACATGGCCCTTCAGCCGAATCCTGGTATGCATGGCACCCCTCATCCCCAATCCTAGTTTGCATGGCACCCGTCATCCACAATCCTGGTATGCATGGCCCCCTCATCCCAAATTTGATATACATGGCACCCCTCCTCCCAATCCTGGTATGTATGGCACCCTCATCCCCCAATCCTGGTATGTATGGTATCCAATCCCTCATCCTGGTATGCATGGCTTTATCATCCCCAATCCTGGTATGCATGCATGGCACTCCTCGTCCCTATCCTGGTATGCATGGCACTCCTCGTCCCTATCCTGGTATGCATGGCACCCCATCCCTCATCCTGGTATGCATGGTACCCCTCATCCTGGTATACATGGTATTACGGATCCGGGTGGTGGAACCTCTGTGCTGCGGTGCAAGGAGGGACCAGAGGGGCGTAACTAGGTATCAACTCGGACTGACCAAGGTCGCACGGCGGCTGAATCGACTCCGTGAACCAGGGAAGGACCGAGCAGAGGGACCAGGTGCTACTCTGGGACCGACCTTGTATGAGAGCAGGTGACTCCCACAGGTAACTGGCAGGAGCCTCCGGGTAGGCTGGCTGGTAGGCACAGCAGGTAACTGGTAGGAGCCTCCAGGTAGGCTGGCTGGTAGGCACGGCAGGTAACTGGTACGTTCTCCGGGTAGGCAGGCAAGCCTGGCCCATAGACAGACTGGCGGGTTTGGATCGTAGGCAGACCGTCGGGCTGGAGAGTACACTTGGCTGGCGGAGACAGGTAGTCAGGCTGGCGGACTGGACTGGTAGTCAGGCTGGCGGACTGGACTGGTAGTCAGGCTGGCGGACTGGACTGGTAGTCAGGCCGGCGGACTGGTCTGGTAGTCAGGCCGGCGGACTGGACTGGTAGTCAGGCTGGCGGACTGGACTGGTAGTCAGACTAGCAGTGGGACCTGAGGGCTGAAGCAGAGTTTAGAACACAAAGCTACAACCTTGCACGGGCACCTCCATTTTGGAGGAGGTGCCTTTTATATGAGAAGTCCTCCGGCCATTGGCCGGGGACTCCTTAGGACGGCGCGCGTGGCCCCTTTAAGAGGGAGGGAGCGCGTGCGCGCCCTAAACACAGTGCCCGGGAAGCTGTGCGCGCCGGCAGCAGCAGCAGGAGAGCTGGAAGACGCCGGGTCGGGAGCGCGGCGGTAAGGGGGACACCGTCTCTGCCTGTCAGGGGGCAGAGACGCCGATGCTACACATGGCACCCCTCATCCCAAATCTGGTATGTATGGCCTCCTCATCCCTCAATCCTGGTATGCATGGCACTCCATCCCTCATCCTGGTATGCATGGTACCCAGCCTTCCTATTCTGGTATGCATGGTACCCCTCATCCCTATGCTGGTGTGCATGGTACTCCTCATCCTGGTATGCATGGCACCCCACCCCTCATCCTGGTATGCATGGTATCCCACATCCCTATTCTGGTATGTATGGTACCCCTCATCCTGGTATATATGGCACCCCTCATCCCAATTCTGGTATGTATGGCACCCCTCATCCCGCAATCTTGGTATGTATGGCCTCCTCATCCCCCAATCCTGATATGCATAGCACCCAACCCCTCATCCTGGTATACATGGCTCCCTCATCCCCAATCCAGGTATGTATGGCCCACTCATCCCTATCCTGGTATGCATAGCACTCCTCATCCCCCAATCCTGGTATGCATGGTACCCCTCATCCCTATTCTGGTATGCATGGCACCCCATCCATCACCCTGGTATGCATGGTACCCTGCATTCCTATCCTGGAATGCATGGTACTTCTCATCCCCAATGCTGGTATGCATGGCCCCCCTCACCTCTCAATCCTGGTATGCATGGCACCCCTCAACCCCCAATCCTGGTATGCATGGCCCCCCTCACCTTCCAATCCTGGTATGCATGGTCCCCTCACCCCCCAATCCTGGTATGCATGGTACCCCTCATCCTCCAATCCTGGTATGCATGGCACCCCTCATCCCTATCCTGGTATGTATGGCACCCCTCATCCCCCAATCCTGGTATGTATGGTACCCAATCCCTCATCCTGGTATGCATGGCTTCCTCATCCCCAATCCTGGTATGCATGGCACTCCTCGTCCCTATCCTGGTATGTATGGTACCCCTAATCCTGGTATGCATGGCACCTCTCATCCCAATTCTGGTATGTATAGCCTCCTCTTTCCTCAATTCTGGTATGCATGGCACTCCATCCCTCATCTTGGTATGCATGGTAACCCTCATCCTCCAATCCTGGTATGCACGGTACCCCTCATCCCTATGCTGGTGTGCATGGTACCCCTCATCCTGGTATGCATGGCACCCCATCCCTCATCCTGGTATGCATGGCACCCCATTCCTCATTCTGGTATGCATGGTACCCCACATCCCTATTCTGGTATGTATGGCACCCCTCATCCTGGTATATATGGCACCCCTCATCCCAATTCTGGTATGTATGGCACCCCTCATCCCGTAATCCTGGTATGTATGGCCTCCTCATCCCCCAATCCTGATTTGCATGGCACCCAACCCCTCATCCTGGTATGCATGGCTCCCTCATCCCCAATCCTGGTTTGTATGCCCCTCTCATCCCTATTCTGGTATGCATGGTACCCCTCATCCTGGTATGCCTGGTACCCCTCATCCCTATCCTGGTATGCATGACACCCCTCACCCCCCAATCCTGGTATGCATGGCACCCCTCACCCCCCAATCCTGGTATGCATGGTCCCCTCACCCCCCAATCCTGGTATGCATGGTCCCCTCACCCCCCAATCCTGGTATGCATGGTCCCCTCACCCCCCAATCCTGGTATGCATGGTACCCCTCATCCCCCAATCCTGGTATGCATGGCACCCCTCATCCCTATCCTGGTATGTATGGCACCCCTCATCCCCCAATCCTGGTATGTATGGTACCCAATCCCTCATCCTGGTATGCATGGCTTCCTCATCCCCAATCCTGGTATGCATGGCACTCCTCGTCCCTATCCTGGTATGTATGGTACCCCTAATCCTGGTATGCATGGCACCTCTCATCCCAATTCTGGTATGTATAGCCTCCTCTTTCCTCAATTCTGGTATGCATGGCACTCCATCCCTCATCTTGGTATGCATGGTAACCCTCATCCTCCAATCCTGGTATGCACGGTACCCCTCATCCCTATGCTGGTGTGCATGGTACCCCTCATCCTGGTATGCATGGCACCCCATCCCTCATCCTGGTATGCATGGCACCCCATTCCTCATTCTGGTATGCATGGTACCCCACATCCCTATTCTGGTATGTATGGCACCCCTCATCCTGGTATATATGGCACCCCTCATCCCAATTCTGGTATGTATGGCACCCCTCATCCCGTAATCCTGGTATGTATGGCCTCCTCATCCCCCAATCCTGATTTGCATGGCACCCAACCCCTCATCCTGGTATGCATGGCTCCCTCATCCCCAATCCTGGTTTGTATGCCCCTCTCATCCCTATTCTGGTATGCATGGTACCCCTCATCCTGGTATGCCTGGTACCCCTCATCCCTATCCTGGTATGCATGACACCCCTCACCCCCCAATCCTGGTATGCATGGCACCCCTCACCCCCCAATCCTGGTATGCATGGTCCCCTCACCCCCCAATCCTGGTATGCATGGTCCCCTCACCCCCCAATCCTGGTATGCATGGTCCCCTCACCCCCCAATCCTGGTATGCATGTGTAAAGATCTGAGGTTGTGGGTTGTAAGTAACCACCTAGGCAGGTTAACGATGCAACAATATTTTATTGATCACAGCCATGGTAATAAAGCAATTCCAGGTAAATGGCCAAAATACTGTTCTCTCAGTCCTTAAGTTCCACTGGCTTTGTATCAGGTGATACCCACTGTCTCCCAGCTTTTGGTTGGCCCACAGATTTCGTATCTCCAGCCAGTATAGTCTGTAGCCACAGTCCATGATCCTCTAGACGGAAGATAAAACGATGAAAGCACATGTATCCAGTAGCAGCCGTCCTTCAATAAAGTTTAAATCCAAATGACATATCAACAACTGAAGCACGTTTATCCACTTTAGTTGATAACAGATCTTCAACACTCTGTAAGTCATCCATCCAACAGGTCCAGGTCCACAGCCACAGATCCTAACCCTCCGGCATCCTTCCACCAACTCTTAGACTAAAACATGTCTCTCCTCTCCTTCCCTGGGGTCAGTCCCCTCCCAGCTCAGAATTGCTGTCACCCTTCCCCTTAAGCATTTACTGGTCGCTAAAACAATGAAGAATATTCTAGAAGCCTTCATCTGAAACTGCCTGCAAGACCCCCTGTGGTGAAGGCTCCACTGTGTCTCAATCTACACTCACCTAATGAGATTATTGGCTGTGGAAACAATGGACTCCTGAGATAAAGATGAGATTAGTGGAATGCTGGACATTTTACAAGTGAATCTTACATACTGACAAGTAAGCAGAACTATATAAAACATAACAAGTAAATCACTAATAATACACAATAATAATATTGACGAAAATGGTGGTCCGTGCTGGAAAAGTATCATAGTCTTTAGTAAGTAGGCAGCTCCTCACAGCATAGTACCCCTCATCCCCTAATCCTGGTATGCATGGTACCCCTCATTCCCCAATCCTGGTATGCATGGTACCCCTCATCCCCTAATCCTGGTATGCATGGTACCCCTCATCCCCCAAACCTGGTATGCATGGTATCGCTCATCCTCCAATCCTGGTATGCATGGTACCCCTCATCCCCCAATCCTGGTATGCATGGTACCCCTCATCCCCCAATCCTGGTATGCATGGTCCCCTCATCCCCCAATCCTGGTATGATTGGTACCCCTCATCCCCCAATCCTGGTATGCATAGTACCCCTCAGCCCCTAATCCTGGTATGCATGGTACCCCTCATCCCCCAATCCTGGTATGTGTGGTACCCCTCATCCCGCAAACCTGGTAAGTGTGGCCCCCTCACCCTCCAATCCTGGTATGTGTGTGTGAGGAGCTACCCACTTTCTAAAGACTTTGATACTTTTCCAGCAACGGACCACCATTTTTGTCAATATTATTATTGTGTTTTATTAGTGATTTACTTGTTATGTTTTATATAGTTCTGATAACTTGTCAGTATGTGCACTAGATTCACTTGTAAAATGTCCAGCATTCCACTAATCTGTATCTCAGGAGTATCTAACCATTGTTCCAACAGCCAATAATCTCATTATGTGTGTGTGGACTGTAGACACAGTGGAGCCGTCACCACAGGGGGTCTTACATGCAGTCTCAGATGAAGGCTTCTAGAATATTCTTCATTGTTTTTAGCTAACAGTAAATGCTTAAGGGGGAGGGTGATCATTTCTGACCTGGGAGGGGACTGATCCCAGCGAAAGAAAGGACAGACATGTTTTGTCAGAGTTGTGTGGAAGGATTGAAGGAAGAGGATGGAGACTGTGGACTTGGAAGGATGGATTGATAAACATGTTACCATTATGGATTATGTCGTTTGGATTTAAACTTTCTTAAAAGGACTGCTGCTACTGGCCATTTACCTGGAATTGCTTTATTACCATGGCTGTGATCAATAAAATATTGTTGCATCGTTAACCTGCCTAGGTGATTACTTACAACCCACAACCTCAGATCTCTACAGTGTGGCCCCCTCACCCCCAAATCCTGGTATGTGTGGCCACCTCACCCCCCAATCCTGGCATGTGTGGCCCCCTCACCCCCCCAATCCTGGTATGTGTGGCCCCCTCATCCCCCAATCATGGTATGTGTGGCCCCCTTACCCTCAATCCTGGTATGTTTGGCCCCCTCATCCCCCAATCCTGGTATGTATGGCACCCCTCATCCCTTTCACGCTGCACACATACAAAAAAACCCCACTTATACTCACCTTTCTTCCCTGTGCTCCAGTGCTGCGGTGTTCTGTTCTGCCAGAGGCCGGGGGAGGAGTGCGGCGCCGGAGTACGCACGTGCCTATACTGCGCTGTCCAGCGCTATTTTGCTGAAGACACACTGCAAATGTGTCTTCAGTAAAATGGCACCGATAGCGCTATGCGCATGCGCCGATTCCGACGCCTTCACCCCTGCCCCGGTCTCCGGCAAGAAGAGAGGGGCCGTGGCAACGCTCCTCCCGGTCAGATAAGTATGTAAGTATGGCGCCGGAGATCACGGTATGCGTTCAGTATCTACTCATACCGCGATCTCCGGCGCCATACACACTCCTCTTACCTGTAACGGCTCCATGCGTTCTTCTGTTTGGAGCCAGACTGCACAGGCGTGCAGTCTATAAAGGCTTCAGACAAAGGGACGCTTGTAGCGTTATATTATAGATAGTGCTTCATACATAATACTGCCATACAGTGTATATGATAATAGCTCTTCATACATAAGAGCTATTATTATATACACTGTATGGCAGTATTATGTATGAAGTGTATACAGTGTATATAATAATAGCGCTTCATACATAATACTGCCATACAGTATATATATAATAGCACTTTATACATAATATTGCCATACAGTGTATATAATAATAGTGCTTCTATCCTATCTTTTATTTGGCAATAATGGCTATGTGGAACCCCAGGGGTCTGGTTACCACAGTAATAGCAATATTACGTCTGTGAGCAGGTGGGAGGTCTCCTGGTCAGGAATCCTAAGCATGCCACACCTCCTGCCCAGTCCTGGGAGGGGAAGGACTTCCCCTATATAAACTGGGGCTGAGGTGGGGTTAGGAAGAAAAAAAAGAACACAGACAGAGAGAGAGACACAGTCTGGTCTGGAGTGGAGCAGATGCAGGGAGAGCAAGATCAGGAGCTCTGTGGGAGCAGTGATAAAAGGGGTCCAGGACTGGAAGCTGTAGAGCTCGTCCTGACTGAAGAGATCTCACCGGACACGGAGTCCGAGGCTGTGGGGACTGTTCCATACCCAGCAGCAGAAACCGTCCGGCAGGGGATTTCAGGTCCTCTGGCCAAGAAACCCGAAGGCATGGTCACACGCAAGGGACCAGCACCGCCGTCGTGGAGCGGAGGCTACCAGAAGGCCCCGAGTCACCGGCCATACGGGTGAGCACCACACGGTACACTCAGGGACGTGGGCTACTTTTACCCGCTTCTAGCAAGGTAGCCAGGAAGAGTACAATTAGTTGGGGAGGCCTACAACTCCGCCTGGCCGGGGGAGATCCTATCTGCTCACGGACTGACCAGGCCCCGATCGCTAGCCAGTACTCCCGGGAGGGTCAACCTTTGCCACCAGTAAAGACCCTGAACTACACCGCACCGTCTCTGAGTGGTTCCTGGTGCCTGCGTGCAATTCTGCTATCCCCATCATCCACGTCTGCTGCCCTGAGGCCATACCCCTCCCGTTGGGGGTTATACTACCCACGCTGCACAACTGTACCACCGGCCTCAGCGGTCTGCCCTGCAGCGGCGGCTTCATAACTGCATTCAACGGGTGGCGTAGTCGAACACTAAAACATCTTCTGCTAAATTCCGCCACTTAGTTTGACACCCTGGGCACGGACCGGGTCACCGCCACGAGGACTACTAACCCCGACAGATCCGGCTCTGGGTATTCCCCGCGTGCGCAACGCTACACAACACAGGCCCAGGGGGCGCGTCAACTTTTGGCGTAGTCGGCAGGATCTCGTGCCCGCAACCACCGGGTACTGCGTGCCTGAAAAAGACTGTTAAACTTACCTGTGGTGAAGATTCCCGCCATCCGACGCCATCTTTTGCCTTCTTCCCGCCATCCGTGGAGTTTTCCCGCCATCCGACGCCATCTTTTGCCTTCTTCCCGCCATCCGTGGAGTTTTCCCGCCGTTGGACGCCATCTCGAGGACGCCGCGCGGGAAGAAGAGGGGCGTGGACTCCGAAAGCGCGCGAGAACTGAAACCCCGCCTCACGTCCGGACGTTGCGTAAGGTCACAGGAGCGCGACGGAAGGTCCTCAACCCTGACGATCCACTGCGGAGCCGCGGCCTACGGAAGAGGATCATCGCAAGGTAGGCCACGGTCCACTAGGGGGGAGGAGGATGTCGGATACGGAGGAGAGCTTCACTGCTACAGTCACCGCCAGTACCACCGCTGCTGCAGTCATGCCTTTCACCATGCCCTACATCCCGGGGGCAGCCTGGCTACCCCAGTACTCAGGGGAGTCCCATACCCTAAATGACTTCAGAGAAAGGCTGGATAGCCTCTTCCAGGTGTACCCCCTCACAGAAGAGCAAAAAGTGAGCATCCTGGTGGCTCAATTAACAGGGGCAGCCCAAAGGGAGGTAAAGTCCTGGCCACTTTGGAGGAGGAGGACTGTCGCAGAGATACTAGCCCGGCTGAAGGACACCTTTGATACCCGTACCTCAGCCGAGATCAAGCTTAGATTCTACGGGTGCAAGCAGCGAGCACATGAGAATATAAGGGACTATGCACTAAACCTACAAGAGGCCCTGAGAGCCATTAAGCAGGCCGACCCTGACGGCGTAGGGAACGAAGACAAGCTGTTGACTGAACAATTTATAGAGGGTCTACATTGCAATGCCCACCGAACCCAGTTGCGAGCAATGGCCTTACAGGACCCTCATCTGGACTTTGCACAGTTCAAGGACAGAGCCATCCGGGTGCTCCGAGAACCGGCACCAGGTGGCGCTGTGACCCACAAACGCCCTGCTACCATTTACCACCAGGAGACGGCGCCCTTGTCGGCAGGGCCTGTGGGAGCTGGTGCGCAGGCTTTGAACAATGACCCGGCTCCAGACCTGCACCATCAGGTCCAAGAGCTAGCTAAAAGCGTTGCCGCGCTAACCCGAACTGTGCAGTCTTTACAGGTTTCTACTCCAGGGAAGATCCAGCTGGCATCCGGACCGGAGGATATCCCGTGGCGCCGACCAAGGAGGACCCCACCGGCCAGAGGAAGACCCAGCGACCGATACAACGAGGACGGACAACCCATCTGCCGCCGCTGCAATCAACCCGGACATATGGCAAGGTACTGTCCTTTAAAACTGGCACAACCTGGGGTAGAGGGCCAACCCCTAGGAATAAGATCACCAGGCCCATCGAACTGGCGTGACAAATACGTGGGAGGACGTCCAGTCTTGTCTGTAGTACTGGATGGCATTCCTATGAGTGCCCTACTTGACACCGGGTCACAGGTCACCACCATCCCGTACGCGCTCTTCAAGCAGTACTGGAATGACTCGGATATAACCCGCTACCCAGACGACGACTTGAGTATCATCGCCAGCAATGGTCAGCCCGTGCCACAGATCGGATTTAAAGAGATGACCATTAAAATCGGTAAAGTCGAACTGGCAGCACAGGGACTGATCATTGTAGACATTGACAAGCGCGAGAGTCACCCAAAGATAACTCTAGGAACTAATGTGATTGAAAATTGTCTTGCAGAGGTGATTCTCATTTTACAGCAGGTTGCCAAGAACGCCAGCTCCGGCCAGCAGCGAGTGCTCCAGAAAGAGATCCGGGCACTGATGCGACGGCAACAGCTAGAACTCTCCGGTGGTGAGATTGGTAGCGTGAGAATGTGTGACCCTTTCCCTATTGCCATGCCCCCGAAAAGTGAAATGATGATTTGGTGCCGGGCAGCTATTGGTCTGAGAGGTAGAGATTACCAGGCAATGGTAGAACCAGTCTACTCAGATAGTAGGCCCACCATTTTGACGGCACGGGGGGTGGTTGATGTACGCCATGGGAGGGTGCCCGTTCGCATAATAAATATCGGGAAGAGGGAAGTGTACCTGCCCCGGTATGCTACGCTAGCCAAATTGTATACCATCAACCAAAATTCTGTACAGTCCGTGGAACCCTTGCCTCCATCTCATCCAGAGGAAGGTAACGGCTCTAAGCAACAAATGGAGGACTGGTGTCAGCAACTGCATTTGGGTACTGACTCCACACCTGCTCACCAAAAGCAGGGAGTCTACCGGGTGATCCAGGAATACGAGAGAGTGTTCAGTAAACACCCGCTGGACTTCGGGCGAGTAAAGGGAGACCATCCTCCCATAAACGAAAGGTATCGTCCCGTACCACCTGCACACTACCAACACGCCAAGGGGATGCTTAGAGACATGAAGGAGGCTGGGGTAATCAGGGATAGCTGTAGCCCCTGGGCAGCTCCACTAGTCTTGGTTAAAAAAAAAGACAACACCATGAGAATGTGTGTAGATTACCGGAAAATCAACCGTATCACACACAAAGATGCGTACCCCTTACCAAGGATAGAGGAGTCTTTGGCTGCTTTAAAATCTGCTAACTTCTTCTCCACTTTGGATCTCACTAGCGGGTACTGGCAGGTTCCTGTCGCAGAGGCGGACCGGGAGAAGACCGCATTCACCACCCCGATGGGACTTAGCGAGTTTACCTGCATGCCGTTCGGACTCTGCAACGCACCAGGAACCTTCCAACGATTGATGGAATGCTGTCTGGGACACCGGAACTTTGAGACGGTCCTGCTGTACCTGGACGATATTATAGTTTATTCCAAAACCTACGAGGACCACCTGAAACACCTGGCGGAAGTGTTCGAAGCCCTGGCAAACTACGGTCTGAAGGTGAAACCGTCGAAGTGTCACCTGCTAAAACCAAAAGTGCAGTACCTGGGACACGTGGTGAGTGCTGACGGAGTGGCTCCCGACCCTGATAAGATCACCGCGATTAAGGAATGGCCAAGACCCTCCAGCGTAAAGGAAGTGCGGCAGTTCCTCGGGTTGGTAGGCTACTACCGAAGATTCATTCCCGGTTTCACCAAAAAGGCAGCTCCTATGCAGGACCTCCTGATAGGCCAGTCCAGGAAGGCCAAGAACCAGAAGCCGCCCTTCAGATGGGAGAAGCTGGAAGAAGAGTCCTTCCGCCAGCTGAAGATGGCCCTCACGGGGGATGAAATCCTGGCGTACCCTGATTACAGCCAGCCCTTTATCCTCTACACCGACGCAAGTAACATCGGGCTAGGAGCCGTACTGTCCCAGATCCAGCAGGGGAGAGAACGGGTAATTGCTTACGCCAGCCGAAAACTGCGACCCACCGAAAGAAACCCTGAGAATTACAGCTCATTTAAGCTAGAGTTCCTGGCAGTGGTGTGGGCAGTCACCGAACGCTTTAAGCACTACCTCGCCTCTTCGCGGTTCACCGTGTACACGGATAACAACCCGTTGACACACCTGGACACTGCAAGACTCGGTGCCCTGGAGCAGAGATGGATGGCCCGCCTGTCCAACTATGAGTTCACGATCAAATACCGGGCAGGACGCTCCAATACCAACGCGGATGCCTTGTCCAGAATGCCAAACCTACCGGACGTAGGGGAAGATCCAGAGGAACTGGAAGAAGTTGAACTCCCCGCGTTTCACCGTCATGGGACTACCCAGTATTCCCACCGTGTAAGGGGTAAGCAATCCGCTACGTTCAACCCCTTACCTCATTACAACTGGGCGGAAACACAAGACAGTGACCCCGCCGTCCGACTAGTGAAGGATATGCTGACTCGGCCAGATGCCCGCCTTGACCCAGACGCTCCGGAGGAGACCAAGCAACTGTGGGCTGAGAAGAGTCGACTGTTTCTTTACAAGGGGAAGTTGTGCCGCAGAATGGTTAACTCCCGGACGCATGAACTGATCTGGCAAGTAGTGGTGCCAAGAAGAGACGCGGCTATGGTACTGGAGGCATACCACGACGGAGCTGGGCACTTCGGATGGAAGAAGCTGGAGTTCCTGCTGCGCGGGCGGTTCCACTGGGTAGGCATGAGAGGGACCATCGAGAGGTGGTGCAGAGACTGTGGCCCATGCAACCTAAGAAGGAAGAACCGTGCCAGCCAGAAGACTCCCCTGCAGTCCATCGTCACCAGGCAGCCGTTGGAACTGGTAGCCTTGGACCATGTAAAACTGACCCCCAGCAGAAGTGGCTACGTCTATGCGTTAACCATCGTGGATCACTACTCCCGGTTCTTGGTTGTAGTCCCCGTCAAGGACTTAACGGCTCAAACAGCAGCTAGAGCCTTCCAGCAGCACTTCTGTCGTCCACACGGATACCCAGAGCAGGTGCTGACGGACCAAGGACCTGCCTTTGAAGCGGAAGTCTTCCAGGAGTTCTGCACTCTGTATGGCTGCCAGAAGATAAGAACAACACCCTATCATCCACAAACCAATGGACTTTGCGAGAAGATGAACCAGGTGGTGATAGACCTTCTGAAAACATTGCCCCTGGAAGAACGCAGTCTGTGGCCTGAGAAACTGCCTGATCTGGTGGACCTATACAACCACATCCCTGTAGGTTCTACCAACTGTACCCCGGCTTACCTAATGAGAGCAAGACCTGGTAAGCTGCCTGTTGATCTGGATATGGGAGTCCTGACACCCGAGGACACTTCACCAGAAGCAGACTGGGATACAGAGAGGCAGCAGCAGTACCGGAAAGTACAGGAGAGCGTTGAGCGAAGTCTCCGTCAAGCAAGAGAAAGACAGGAGAAGACTTACAACCAGTGTGCTCCCGCTGTTCCCCTGGTACCTGGAGAGCAGGTCTTGAAGAGGAAAAGACGGCTCCACAAGTTGGACGACCAGTGGGAGAAGGACCCGTACACCGTACTGCCATCAAGCCATGAAAACCCAAAAATCTGCACAATCAGTAAGGATGGAGGAGAAACCACAGCCATTGTCTCCCGAGATCACCTGAAGAAGTGTCCCGAGCAGCTACGAAACCCTGAAGAAGATCAAGAAAACCCTCGACCCGCAGAGGAAAGGGAAGAGATGGTCAGTACTGTACTCGGAGACTTCCCTCGGTCTTGGACACAGGTAAATGGCGCTGTTGTGGTACCCGTCCTCACCTTCCTCCAGCCAGCATCCCAAGTGCCTACGGAAAAACAGGTAGAGCTGGAAGAGCAGCCGGTCCAGGAGGCAGAAGACCCCACACAAGCAGACCAGGAGAATAGACCCTCTGCTTATAGTGAGCCTGCCGTGCCCCTAGTGAGCCAAAGAGTCCGTAGACAGTTGCCCAGCTTACCTTTAACAGCTCCTACACCCTGTAGCTCAGGACCGGTCAGTAAGCTCCGTAGGTCTACTAGGGCCAATAGAGGCCAGTTGCCCGTACGTTGGAGGATTTAAAGTGATTTAGACTGTCTTATTGGTATTTACCTGTTTACTGTTGCTTGTAAATAATTATGTTTTTCCAGTTATGTTATAGGTGTCTTTTGTGGATTTACTAGAACTCTATTGTATATATGTTTGGAGCGTAACCCAGGAACGGACTAAAGACTGTTAAAGACTCGGGGCAGGACAGACCCCTACCTGGTTACGGCTCCCTGTTCTTTGGTGAAATGGACACTCTTTTTGCTTCAAAAATTGCACCCGGTTGCGGACACGCCGTGACCACCTTAACGTGTTTTTCCTTATTGTATTGTTCCTGTTTATACCCTGTTATGTTTTCAAAAATATGTTTAGTCCCGGAGTACTAAATTTTACTAGGGGGGAATGTGGAACCCCAGGGGTCTGGTTACCACAGTAATAGCAATATTACGTCTGTGAGCAGGTGGGAGGTCTCCTGGTCAGGAATCCTAAGCATGCCACACCTCCTGCCCAGTCCTGGGAGGGGAAGGACTTCCCCTATATAAACTGGGGCTGAGGTGGGGTTAGGAAGAAAAAAAAGAACACAGACAGAGAGAGAGACACAGTCTGGTCTGGAGTGGAGCAGATGCAGGGAGAGCAAGATCAGGAGCTCTGTGGGAGCAGTGATAAAAGGGGTCCAGGACTGGAAGCTGTAGAGCTTGTCCTGACTGAAGAGATCTCACCGGACACGGAGTACGAGGCTGTGGGGACTGTTCCATACCCAGCAGCAGAAACCGTCCGGCAGGGGATTTCAGGTCCTCTGGCCAAGAAACCCGAAGGCACGGTCACACGCAAGGGACCAGCACCGCCGTCGTGGAGCGGAGGCTACCAGAAGGCCCCGAGTCACCGGCCATACGGGTGAGCACCACACGGTACACTCAGGGACGTGGGCTACTTTTACCCACTTCTAGCAAGGTAGCCAGGAAGAGTACAATTAGTTGGGGAGGCCTACAACTTCGCCTGGCCGGGGGAGATCCTATCTGCTCACGGACTGACCAGGCCCCGATCGCTAGCCAGTACTCCCGGGAGGGTCTACCTTTGCCACCAGTAAAGACCCTGAACTACACCGCACCGTCTCTGAGTGGTTCCTGGTGCCTGCGTGCAATTCTGCTATCCCCATCATCCACGTCTGCTGCCCTGAGGCCATACCCCTCCCGTTGGGGGTTATACTACCCACGCTGCACAACTGTACCACCGGCCTCAGCGGTCTGCCCTGCAGCGGCGGCTTCATAACTGCATTCAACGGGTGGCGTAGTCGAACACTATAACATCTTCTGCTAAATTCCGCCACTTAGTTTGACACCCTGGGCACGGACCGGGTCACCGCCACGAGGACTACTAACCCCGACAGATCCGGCTCCGGGTATTCCCCGCGTGCGCAATGCTACACAACACAGGCCCAGGGGGCGCGTCAGCTACACGTGGAGAGCCCTGCTATCACCAACAGGTGAAGGACACTCTCACTGCTCTCTGTGAGCTGAGACAGATTGACCCCACGGGCAAAACCAAGGCCCAAATGATCTGGACTGTTGCAAGGTGCTGTAGAGCCCGTCCCACAGCCGTCCGAACCCTGATGATGGGGCGGCCAGCCAAGGCCCGGACGGTGCTGCTGCAGGGGTCTCACCTGTGATTGACAGCCATACCCACAGCCAGGGTAGTGTGGACCCCCACCTGCAGATGGCCTTGGAGCAGCTCGCAGCAGATGATCGTGACGGACGACTACAGCTGATCCTGAAGTTTCAGGAGCGACCAGAGCAACAGGCCCAAGCCGACCGAGAGGAGCGACAGGCCCAAGCTGACCGAGAGGCTGCTGAGCAGTAGCGACAGCACCAGCTGGAGCTAGACTGAATCCAGCTGCAGACATCCTCCACGCAGACCTGTGAGTCCAACATTGCCAACTGTTTTAAACCCTGTCCTGAGCACTTCTCTGTAATGAAAAAGGATGGGGACTTAGACCTATTTCTGCGAGGTTTTGAAAAGGCCTGCAGGCAGTATCAGCTGCCCACGGACCAGTGGGCCAGGTACTTAACTCCAGGCCTGAGAGGATAAGCTCTGGAGGTGTTTGCTTCTCTCCCTCAAGAACAAGATGGAGACTATGAGGCCGTCAAGCAGGCCCTGATGAAAAAGTACCAGCTGACTCCGGAGGTTTACCGGGAAAAGTTCAGAGCTGTCCAACGTGGACCACATGACACCTACAGTGACGTGGTAGACGGGCTCAGAACCAACTTTGAGCAGTGGATCCGAGGACTGTCAGTCAACACCTTCGAGGACCTGAAGGATCTGATGGTGAAGGACCAGTTTCTTCATCTTTGACCAGTGGAAGTGCGTCAGTTTGTGCTTGACCGGGAGCAGAAGGAAGCCGCCAAAGCAGCTCAGATCGCGGATACCTATGAGGCCCACTGCACACCAGAGGTTCGGAAGTCAGCCGTCGCCAGCTGGAGAGGGGGTAAGCCTACAACCACCCCCAGTGTTCCAGCCAGCCGGCCTTCAGCGGGTTCTCATAGAATCATAGAATGGTAGAGTTGGAGGGGACCTCCTGAGTAAACTGGTCCAACCCCCTGCTCAAAGCAGGATTCACTAAATCATCTCAGACAGATGTCTGTCCAGCCTCTGTTTGAAGACGTCCATTGTTCTGCCCCATCTCCCAGCACCAGGACTGCATTTGACTCCTGTAAGTGCTATACTTGTGACCAAATGGGTCTCATCAGCATTGTCTGCCCGCAGAGGCAGAAGATGAACACCACATCTGAAGCTCCAGGGCCTAGTGCAGCCATTGTTTTTTGGGTGGGGCGGTTGGCCGGGCCCGGGAGAACTTACAAGCGGTTACCGTGGGCAACATAGTTACTATTGGCCTTAAGGACACTGAACGTACTCTCATCCGCCCTGAGTTTGTGTTACCAGAGGAACTCATTCCTGGGAAGACCCTGGTTGTCACCGGGTTTGGGGGTGTTCGCTGTCCCATACCGATGGCCCGAGTTTTCCTGGACTGGGGTGTGGGGAAGGGGTTAAGGGAAATGGGGGTGTCAGAGAATCTCCCCACTAATGTGCTATTGGGAACTGATCTGGGACGGTTGGTTGCACGATACATTCCTGACAACCCTCCCAGATCTGATATGTCATGTAATGCCGCTGTCAAAAATGTCAATGTGATGTATAATAAAAAAAGTGTGTGTTGTGGTAAAGGGGAACTCAGCCACCTCACACCAAGGGGTGATGCTGCTGAGGATCCCCTAAAGTGAGCCAGTATACAGTCATGGCCAAAAGTTTTGAGAATGACACCAAAATGATATTTTCCCATGAACTGCTGGCCTCTGGTTTTTCTTAGTGTTTGTCTGATGTTTATATCACATACAGAAATATAATTGCAATCATATTATGAGTACCAATAGGTTATATTGACAGTTAGAATGAGTTAATGCAGCAAGTCAATATTTGCAGTGTTGCCCCTTCTTCTTCAAGACCTCTGTAATTCTCCCTGGCTGCTCTCAATCAACTTTTGGACCAAATCCTGACTGACAGCAGTCCATTCTTGCATAATCAATGCTTGCATTTTGCCAGAATTTGTTGGTTTTTGTTTGTCCACCCGTCTCTTGATGATTGACCACAAGTTCTCAATGGGACTAAGATCTGGGGAGTTTCCAGGCCATGGACCCAAAATCTCTATGTTTTGTTCCATGCGCCATTTAGTTATCACCTTTGCTTTATGGCAAGGTGCTCCATCATGCTGGAAAAGGCATTGTTGGGCGCCAAACTGCTCTTGGACGGTTGGGAGAAGTTGCTCTAGGAGGACATTCTGGTACCATTCTTTATTCATGGCTGTGTTTTTAGGCAAGACTGTGAGTGAGCCGATTCCCTTGGCTGAGAAGCAACCCCACACATGAATGGTTTCAGGATGCTTTACAGTTGGCATGAGACAAGACTGGTGGTAGCGCTCACCTCTTCTTCTCCGAATAAGCTGTTTTCCAGATGTCCCAAACAATCGAAAAGGCGATTCATCAGAGAAAATGACTTTGCCCCAGTCCTCAGCAGTCCACTCCCTGTACCTTTTGCAGAATATCAGTCGGTCCCTGATGTGTTTTCTGGAGAGAAGTGGCTTCTTTGCTGCCCTCCTTGAAACCAGCCCTTGCTCAAAGAGTCTCCGCGTCACAGTGCGTACAGAAGCACTCACACCAGCCTGCTGCCATTCCTGAACAAGCTCGGCACTGCTGGTAGTCCCATCCCGCAGCTGAAACAGTTTTAAGATACGGTCCTGGCGCTTGCTGGTCTTTCTTGGGCGCCCTGGAGCCTTTTTGACAACAATGGAAGCTCTCTCCTTGAAGTTCTTGATGATGCGATAGATTGTTGACTGAGGTACAATCTTTGTAGCTGCGATACTCTTCCCTGTTAGGCCATTTTTGTGCAGTGCAATGATGGCTGCACGTGTTTCTTTAGAGATAACCATGGTTAACTGAAGAGAAACAATGATACCAAGAACCAGCCTCCTTTTAAAGTGTCCAGTGATGTCATTCTTACTTAATCATGACTGATTGATCGCCAGCCCTGTCCTCATCAACACCCACACCTGTGTTAATGGATCAATCACTAAAACGATGTTAGCTGCTCCTTTTAAGGCAGGACTGCAATGATGTTGAAATGTGTTTTGGGGGTTAAAGTTAATTTTCTGGGCAAATATTGACTTTGCAAGTACAGTAATTGCTGTTAAGCTGGTCACTCTTTGACATTCAGGAGTATATGCAAATTGCCATTACAAAAAATGAAGCAGTAAACTTTGGAAAAATTACTATTTGTCTCATTCTCAATACTTTTGGCCATGACTGTAGGTGCTATGGACAAGGGGAGCAGGCACAGGCACCAGGAAGCAGGTCATCCCGGGCAGGTGACCAGTGTCATGCCAGATAGTGACATGGTCAATGGTAGCTGCCCCATGACTAGCACGGCTCCAGAGGTGATGAGGAAGGATGGGGAGGAACACAGGCATCATAGGGAAAAGGGTTCCGTGCCGCCGACTAGTGTCACGACCGACTGACAGGGCCGGTCGTAGCTGCCCCATAGCTAACCCGGCCACCCAGGTAGCCATGAGGGATGGAAGGGTAGGCCCCACAAACAGGCGAGGTAAGAGGAACGTGTACCCCCCTGTCTGTCAGGAGTAGAGGAGTAAGGCACCCATAGCCTGTCAGAGGTGTGGGGAAAACGTATCTTGAACCTGTCAGGGTGATCGGAAACCTGGATCTCCAGCTTGTCGGATCAGCAGGAAGGGTGGGCTTAAAGGGGCGATCAGTAAATCACCCCTTACGCCACCTCAAAGAGGGGGAGATGTCAGGGGAATATTGAGGAATATTGAAAGTCTGTCATAGATATTGACCATTTCTCCCTCATTCCCCTTTTGCCCATCACAAAGCCCCAATTACCACAGCCATGAGTAAGAGCTTACACAAACAAATGGCAGCCAAGAGGTGTCACCAAACTACTTAAAATGCTAGCATCTTGTCCCTGGAAGATGCAGGAGTTGATTAAAATGCAGGATTGCCATAATTTGTGTGTAACTGGGAAAGCTGGTTTCCCGAGCTTCAAAAAGAAGTTTATAGACACTTCGACTCCAAAACGAAATATGAAATATTGTAAGTTTCATACGTCTGACAATAAAGGGACCTATATTTTTAGTGGCAGGGATAGCAGAGGAATGTATCCATAGATTTCTATGGCTGTAAGCAGAATCAGGGAGCTGTAGCGCAAAAACACCAGAATATCAGACTGCAGCTATGTGATGTGTGGTCTCTACATGAAGGTAAAATCATAGTAGAAAATAGGATATCGCTTTGGGGCTTCTGGGATCAATGCGTGATCAGTTATCTCAAAAAACAGATTTTTAATACATATCTGAAGGGTGGAGCCCAGCCCCTATGATTTCATCACAGAGGGGTCTCTCCCTTCAGCATAAAATAGTTTGTTGAGGCTGAAGCTGTGTTCTTTGTCCAGGAGTATATGTCTATCATAGCAGAGGACCCTATTCGATAACAGTAAGTGGAGCGTCTCCCCTTCACCTATATTGAATCGTCGCAGCGATCTTTATAGTGTAAGTTTCTCTTTTTTTATCCCGTTTTATTTGTGTAACTGCTTATGTATTTTAATGTCTCCTTTGTAACATCCTTGTATATATTTTTCCTTTACACTGCCTCCCTTTTGGATTAAATATAAAATTTAATAGTTCTGTTTCTTTTGTCCTGTAATCGTTCCCTTCCCGAAGCCATATACGCTACCAGAACGCAGGCGTCCACCCAGGCCTGCATTATATTTCAAATCTGGACGTTGGTGGCAGAGAATAATAATAATTGGGCTATCGTGAAGCTGACAGTGACCGTACGGAGGGCGTAAACATGTATTCCATGCTTTGGAACTCAGAGGTGTGACACCATACGCTCACTGGTTGCTTGCCGATACCTACGCAGCGAGTAGTCTGTTTCGTGTGACAAAATACTGACAGCGTGACAGCACGGTGAGATATTGCGTGATCTTCCCGGTGTCGTCGCTGTGGAGTTCCTGACAATATATAATAATAGCGCATCATACATAATACTGCCATGCAGTGTATATATATTAATAGTGCCTCATACATAATACTGCCATACAATGCTATGGGGTCTTGTAGACATACTGACGGACTTCTGTGCACTTGCTGTTGGAGGAAGTAGCGAAGTCTTACAATCTGGTTACATTCTTCCCGCCATGCTCTGAATACAGATCGCTAATTAACTGGCCTCCATTGCCCTTCGTATCACATGACTTTGGGTAGCGGTTCAGTAATTGTAGCGGCTGTAAACATGGAGGATTACAGACATGTCGACTGTCAGTGTATTTCAATAATGAACGGTAGAGAAGCGCGATAAAAATCACACGCCAGGAAGCGCGAGGCCTACAAATTAAATTAACATTTTGGGGCCGTCCGCGATTCACAGCTCATCTGTCTGCTGACCTCGGGAACGGGGACAATAATTAGTTTTTGTTCTGGATTAGGAGAACAGATTATTTTTCTATTGCTGCCTGGTTAATACACCACCGATCTGATACAATGTGAGAATTTCATCATTAGATTCCGGCTGAACGCTGCGTCTCCTACGGAGCTTAAAGGACAATTACACTGACAGTAAAGAGCGGCGCCATACGGCAGAGCGGTCAATAGAAGTCATGAATATGGATGGAGCCGAGGCCGAGATTATCAGGAGGGATGATATTCCAGAGCAAGTTCTGATCGGCGAGGTCGGGCGTGCGGCGCAAGCGTCTGGACGCTGCAGGCAGAATTGCTAGAAAAGCCTTTATCGCTTTAAGTAACTTGTCATGGGGGAGGGGCGCAGTGGGGCTACGTGACGTCAAGCTCCATCTATGACCGGTACTGGGGTCGGTTTCACTACCTAGCACTGGGACTGTAGAGGTCCTGGACCCCAATGATTTTGGCCAAATATGAATAACAACTTGGAAAAATCCCTTTAAATTTAAGCATACGGAAGATGCGCTGCGGAATATGATGGCGCTATATAAGCAAAGCATAATAAATAATAAATAAGCAGTCAGGTTCCAGCAGCATCGCTCAAAGTCAGGCAGCAGCCGTAAAAGCAGAATTTTGCAAAAAGGACAGAGGAGAGAATTAGGAGGTGGGTGACATGATAAATGAATGGGGTGGTAGGCTTGTATTACACTAAGGAAATAGCAACATAGGAAAAGGTTATTTTTTTTATTTATTATTATAGCGCCATTTATTCCATGCCAATTTATATGTGAGGGTTCTTTACAGTAAGAGCAGGCAAATATCCAGCCACAAGAGAAAGTAATGGTGAACACTACGACGTCATTAGAAAGAAAGGTGGAAGTTTATCTAATGACAAATGGTGTTAGGCTTATAAATAATTCAATTATTGTGTAACCGATCTGATAAAGGAAGGAGTTTCTAGGTTGTATGTCTTTATTCCACCTGGGTACGTCTGTAACAATATGTGACTGTGCCACCATCTAAGTATGTGATTATTAGTATTATTTCTATTATCTGCATGTAATTATACAACTATGTCATTGTGGCGCCCCTGAGGGTTCAGTCGCCACAGGGGTACTGCACCTCAGAATGAGGTGTGGCATCTCCTCTCCCAGGTAAGGATGGAGTACCACTCAGGACCCCAACCACACACTCAACACTACACCACTCCAGTTCTGAAGGGGGCCTTAAGCACCATAGTGCGGCCCCGGGCCTGAATGGAGGAGTTGGGGGGAACCAAAGTTAGGGGGAACCATGTAGTGAGTGAGGGTGGAGAACGCATTTACCTAAGCACTTTACTAAAATTCTATATAACTGGAGGCCATTTTAATAACCGGGTCTTTGGTCGTGGGTCATTGGGTCGGCAGGTCAGCACAAGGCTGCAGCCGGCTGAGGGTCCACGGTTCCCGATCTCAGACCTCGAGATTGGGGCAGAGTTATAACGGGCTCTGTCCCCGGCCAGGGTCCAAGCAAGAAGGCCCAGGAGGGGAGCGGAGGAGATAGGCTCCGCAGGCGAAAGGTTCTCAGGGGGTGCGGACGAAGCGGAGTCGCCACCTGCATGCCTTATTCTGGCCCAGCCAGAGAGACCCTGCCGCAAGAGGGGCTACCGGTCGCCGATTATCTGACTTTGCACTTCACGTCTCTGCCGGAAAATGCCGGAGGCTTATGTGGATCCCAGGGGGATACGAACGGAGCGGAGTCGCCACCTGTATGCCCTAATCTGAGTTTATCCAGAGGGACCCGGCCTTACGCCACGTTCTCACCACAAGTCACCCAAAAAGGGCACCCAGTCGGTCCAGGAACTACACGTTGTAGCGCCGGCGTCCCTGCCCTCTGCTAGGCAGGGACGCTGTTCCCCTCACCTCTCTGCTCTGTGCCCGGCGTCCTCCTCCCGCTCTGCTGGCAGCGCGCGCTCCTTCCCGGCCACTGTGCTTAGGGCGCGCGCGCTCTCCCTCCCTCTTAAAGGGGCCGCGCGCGCCGTCCTAAGGAGTCCCCGGCCAATGGCCGGAGGACTTCACCATATATAAGGCACCTCCTCCAAAATGGAGGTGCCCGAGCAATGTTGTTGCACTGTTCACTACTCTGCTTCAGCCCTCAGGTCCCGTTGCCAGTTACCTGCCAGATACCTGCCAGATTCCTGCCAGCTTGCTGTCTTATTCCTGCCTAATATTCTGCTACCTGCCTGCTAGCCTGAGGTCCGACGGTCTGCCTTACTACTCCTGTCAGTCTGTCTAAGGACCAGCTTGCCCGCTCACCTGGGAGCGCACATCAACTACCTGCCTGCTTGCCTGAGGTCCGACGGTCTGCCTTTCAACTCTTGTCAGTCTGTCTATGGACCAGCTTGCCCACTCACCTGGGAGCGCTCATCTGCTGCCTGTCTGCTTGCCTACCTGGAGGCTCTGCCGTCACGTGCTGTGACCACCCGCCTGTCCAGAGACTTCTGCCCGCTCACCTGGGAGCGCTCATCTGCCGCCTGTCTGTTGGTCTTCCTGGAGGCTCCGCCGTCACATGCTGTGACCACCCGTTTATCCAGAGACTCTCGCCTGCTCACCTGGGAGCTCACGTCTACCATCAGCCGCCACAGGTCGTACCAACCCTTTACCCAGAGACTACCCCTGTCACTTGCCGTGACCATCTGCCCGTTCACCCAGAGACTGCCCCGGTCACTTGCCGTGACCATCTGCCCGTTCACCCAGAGACTGCCCCGGTCACTTGCCGTGACCATCTGCCCGTTCATCCAGAGACTGCCCCGGTCACTTGCCGTGACCTCCTGCCCATTCTTCTAGAGACTGTCCCGGTCACCTGCTGTGACTGCCTGCCTGGCCGCCACCCGCTCCCTTACAAGGACCGCCCCCTTGTATAGTAGCTCAGAGGTTCCGCCTCCCAGACCCGTTACAGTTTGCTCGGGCCATGGAACCCGGTGGCACCCAAGCTCCCTCGCTCTCGGACCTGTGTCATGAACTGTCCCGTCAGAGGTCCCAACAGGAGTCCATCCTGGGTCACCTGCGGAATGTCAATTCTCGCCTGGACACTCTGACTGCTCCGCCAGCAACCTCCGCCAGTGCCATGACTCGCAATCCGGCAGCTCCGCTGTCCACTAATACCATGGTATCCTACCCCGGACCCCGGCTTTCTGCACCTCCTCGCTTCGGAGGCGACTCCGCCCAGGCTCGGGGCTTCATAAATCAGTGCACCCTGCACTTTGAACTCCTGTCCCACCAGTTTAACTCCGACCGGGCCAAAATTGCCTTCATCATGTCCCATCTCACCGGGGAGGCCCTGGCCTGGCTAAATCCTCTATGGGAGAGAGGAGACCCCCTGGTGTCCGACTTGCCTGCCTTTCTCATGGCTTTCCGGAAAGTCTTCGACGAACCCGGACGGAAGACCTCATCCGCATCATCACTGCTACGCCTCCGTCAGGGAAGTCTCACCGTGGGCCAATATGCCATACGGTTCCGTACCCTTGCCTCGGAGCTGGCCTGGGATAACGACGCTCTGGTATCCGTCTTCTGGGAGGGTCTGTCCGGCCGTATTAAAGATGAACTTGCCGGTCGGGACATTCCTACCACTCTCGATGACCTAATAACTCTTGCCACCCAGATTGACCTACGGTTCCAGGAGCGTGCCAAAGAGGTCACCCGTGAGAGGAGGTTTCCACGTCTAGCTCCTACTTTTCAGAAATCCGTCTCTCCCCAGGTACACTCTCCTGAGCCTATGCAGGTCGACCAGACCAAGATGGTCAAAACCCGTCAGGACTTACGCCGTGCCGAGGGGAGCTACTTCTACTGTGGCAGTAAGGAGCACCGGATCCGTGCCTGCCCGGAGAAGTCGGGAAACGCCTGTGTCTAGGTTCGCTCAGAGAGGTCGACCTAGACAAGAATAAATCCTCTCCATCTCTGCTGCTGTCAGTCTCAATTGTCTGCGGGGAGAACCGTTTTTTCGAACTAGCCCAACTTGACTCTGGAGCAGCCGGGAATCTTATTTCACAGTCCCTGGTAGAGAAATACCGCATCCCCACCAAACCTCTGGCTGTACCCTTGTCTGTTGCTGCCGTGGATGGGGGTCTCTTACCACGCCCCATCCAACTCATCACCGAATCCATTACTCTGCAGGTGGGAATGCTGCATTCTGAGAGTATCTCCTTTCATGTTCTGCCTGGACTCTCTCACGCCCTCTTGCTAGGTCTACCTTGGCTCCAGAGACATGCACCCGTGCTTGACTAGCAGACCGGAGAAGTCCTTCGCTGGGGACAGGACTGCCATAAGACCTGTCTGGTTCCCGTCCATCCCGTCCGTCCTTCTCCTACCCCAGCTAATCTACCTGGACTTCCGATTCCTTATTGGTCTTATGCTGATGTCTTTAATAAAAAGGAGGCAGAGACACTACCCCCTCATAGACCATACGACTGCCCTATCGACCTGTTACCTGGTACTACTCCTCCCCGTGGGCGTATTTATCCATTATCCGCTGCTGAGACCCGGTCGATGTCCGAATATATTGAGGAGAATCTGGCCAGGGGATTCATCCGGAAATCTACCTCCCCGGCGGGAGCAGGCTTCTTTTTCGTCAAAAAGGAGGACGGCTCTCTCCGTCCCTGTATAGACTATAGAGGCCTTAACCAGATCACGGTGAAGAATAAGTACCCCCTTCCGCTCATTCCGGAGTTATTTGATCGTCTGAGGGGGGCTAGAATCTTCACCAAACTGGACCTCCGTGGGGCGTACAACCTGGTTCGTATCCATCAGGGGGATGAATGGAAGACGGCATTCAACACCCGGGACGGCCACTATGAATATCTGGTAATGCCCTTTGGTCTCTGTAACGCTCCTGCCGTCTTTCAAGAGTTGGTCAATGACATCTTCCGGGACCTTCTCTACTCCTGCGTAGTGGTGTACCTGGACGACATCTTGGTCTTCTCTCCGGATCTCCAGACTCACCGGAGGGACGTTCGTCAGGTCCTGCTCAGGCTCAGGCAGAATCACCTCTTCGCTAAATACAAGAAGTGCCTCTTTGAGCAGACCTCGCTTCCGTTTTTGGGCTACATTATTTCTCAGACCGGCCTACGAATGGATCCAGAGAAACTGTCTGCCATCGAGAAATGGCCTCGACCGGAGGGGTTGAAGGCCATTCAGCGGTTCCTGGGCTTCGCCAACTACTACCGCCTCTTCATACCGCACTTCTCTTCCCGGACTGCCCCAATTTCCGCGCTCACCCGTAAGGGTACTAATCCCAAAGAGTGGCCGCCCGAAGCAGAGGAGGCCTTTCTTTCCTTAAAACAGGCCTTCTCTTCCGCCCCGGTGCTGCATCGCCCGGACGGCAACAAGCAGTTCTTCCTGGAAGTTGACGCCTCCTCCTCTGGAGCCGGAGCGGTACTTACTCAAAAATCATCTTCCGGGAGGATGGTAACTTGCGGCTTCTTCTCTAAACTCTTCTCCTCCTCAGAGCGCAATTATTCCATAGGAGACCGAGAGTTATTGGCCATCAAACTGGCATTGGAGGAGTGGCGTTACCTGCTAGAGGGGGCTCTTCACCCGGTAATAATTTACACTGACCACAAGAACTTGGCTTACCTCCAGCATGCCCAGAGACTTAACCCGCGCCAAGCCCGGTGGTCCTTGTTTTTTGCTCGCTTTGATTTTGATCTTCATTTTCGCCCGGCTGACAAAAACGTCAAGGCGGACGCCTTGTCTCGATCCTTTCTGGTGTCTGATCTCGAGGAAGATCCGAAACACATCATCGATCCCGCCAGAGTAATGCAGGTGGCTCCCGTGAGTCTAAATCGTCTCCCTCCCGGAAAGACGTTCGTATCAGTACCTGATCGGGAGAAGATCCTTCACTGGGGTCACTCGTCTAAACTGGCTGGCCACGCCGGTCAGAAAAAGACCCTCCAGCTTATTACCTGGCACTACTGGTGGCCTACCCTGCACAAGGACGTAATAGACTTTGTTTCTGCCTGTGTGTCCTGCGCCCGCAACAAGGTTCCGAGACATCTGCCAGCCGGTCGCCTCCTTCCGCTTTCTGTACCTGCTGCCCCCTGGCAGCATATAGCAATGGACTTTATAACTGACCTCCCAGTCTCTGCCGGTTGTACGGTCATTTGGGTGGTCGCTGACCGCTTCTCCAAGATGGCTCATTTCGTTCCCCTGCCAGGCCTCCCGTCTGCACCCGAGCTAGCGAAAGACTTTATTCGTCACATCTTTCGTCTTCATGGCCTGCCCCTCCACATCGTGTCGGATCGTGGGGTACAGTTCACCTCATGCTTCTGGAGAGCCACTTGTAAACTGCTAGACGTCACCCTGGACTTCTCTTCCGCTTACCACCCACAGTCCAATGGTCAAGTGGAGCGGATCAATCAGAACCTGACCAGTTACCTCCGGCACTTCGTTAATGCCCATCATTCAGACTGGGTGGATCTCCTACCATGGGCCGAGTTCTCTTATAACAATCACGAGAGCGAATCCTCCTCCAAATCCCCGTTTTTTGTAGTCTTCGGTCAGCATCCTCGGATTCCTTTTCCTGTCTCCACCTCTGTGGACAACCCGGCTGCGGAATCTCTCGTTAGCAAATTTTCCTCCATTTGGGAGAGTACCCGATCCGCACTCCTTCAGTCGTCCGAACGGATGAAAAGACACGCTGACAAAAAACGCCTGGATCCTCCACAATTTCGTCCTGGAGATAAAGTCTGGCTCTCATCTAAATATGTCCGACTCAAGATACCTTCTTACAAGTTAGGGCCTCGGTTCATCGGTCCTCTGGAGGTCATCAGTCAGATCAACCCGGTGGCCTATAAATTGAAACTCCCGGCCAACTTACGGATCCCTAACTCCTTCCATGTATCTCTCCTCAAACCTGTGGTACTTAACTCTTTTTCCAAGTCTACAGGTACGCCTCCTGCTCCGGTTTCTGCTGAGGACGAGTTTGAGGTAGAGAACATTCTTGCCACCAAAAGGGTAAGAGGAAAGACCTTTTTTCTAGTAGATTGGAAGGGGTTTGGTCCTGAGGAGAGAACGTGGGAGCCCCGGGAGAACATCCATGCCCCGCTCATCCTTGCTAAATTTCTGTCTGGCCTAAAAAAGGGGGGGCCTAAAGGGGGGGGGTACTGTAGCGCCGGCGTCCCTGCCCTCTGCTAGACAGGGACGCTGTTCCCCTCACCTCTCTGCTCCGTGCCCGGCGTCCTCCTCCCGCTCTGCTGGCAGCGCGCGCTCCTTCCCGGCCACTGTGCTTAGGGCGCGCGCGCGCGCTCTCCCTCCCTCTTAAAGGGGCCGCGCGCGCCGTCCTAAGGAGTCCCCGGCCAATGGCCGGAGGACTTCACCATATATAAGGCACCTCCTCCAAAATGGAGGTGCCCGAGCAATGTTGTTGCACTGTTCACTACTCTGCTTCAGCCCTCAGGTCCCGTTGCCAGTTACCTGCCAGATACCTGCCAGATTCCTGCCAGCTTGCTGTCTTATTCCTGCCTAATATTCTGCTACCTGCCTGCTAGCCTGAGGTCCGACGGTCTGCCTTACTACTCCTGTCAGTCTGTCTAAGGACCAGCTTGCCCGCTCACCTGGGAGCGCACATCTGCTACCTGCCTGCTAATGTAGCACCCCGAGGACTCGGCTGCTACAGGGGTGTTGCACCTCAAACCAGAGGTGTGGTATTCCACTCCCGGGTAAGGATGGAGTGTGGGACCAAGCTCAGTTAGTTGCATGCACTACACTCATCCCATTTCCGGTGGACAGAACAACGGTTCTCCCACCAGATAGATGTGCAGGTACGACAGCGTCTGTCCCTGGCTGGAGTGGGAGGGGGGGAGGAACATCCCAGTAGTGTAGGAGCAGACAGGGGAGGGACTCTGGGCATAGGAAGGAGCCCATTGGGTGCTAGTCACCTGGGCTCGGGTGTCAGAGGGAGTATAAGAGGTGGGCACCATCTTTAGACAGGGTCCTGTTCAGAGGAGAGCCTGTGCAGAGAGGAGCTCAGCCAGAGAGGGCTGACAGGGAGCTGTGGCTCCGGCTGGGCCCAGCTCCAGGGCCAGGCCTGAAGCGCAGAGAAAGAGGAAGAAGAGGAAAAACCCAGTGAAAGGCCCAGAGACACAGCAGAGGGAACCCTGAGATCCCACAAGTGAACTAAGTCGGGTGAAGGGTTGGCAGCAGAGGGTACCGGATCCCAAACTGGTAGAGGCTAAACATCCTTAGCCAGGAACCGGAGGTCGTGGACAAGTTTTGGCGCGACCCCTCACCATATCCACCAGGAAGGCAAACCACGCATAGGGTCAGGGAAGCCGGAAAAGGTTTCGCCACCAAAAGACCCGAGGGAGCCGGACAAAGGTGGGTCCCTGGTGAGGACGGCCCGTAGGAAGGAATAGAGGGGAGCTTGGGACCACGCTCTGGAACTGCCTGGGAGTTGGCCGAGTCCCGCACCTGGTGGACGCAGCACGGCTCGGGTGGTCACTGTTGGCCGAAGTGACCGGAGCAACACCTGTGAGTAAAAGCCTTGAAACTGCACCACACGTCTCTGAGCTTCCTTGCTGCACCATCACTACCACTATCATCCACATCTGCTGCCCTGAGGCCATACCCCTCCCGTTGGGGGTTATACCATCCACGCTGCACATCCGTACCACCGGCCTCAGCGGTCTGCCCTGCAGCGGCGGCTTCATAGCCGCATTCAACGGGTGGCGTAGTCGAACATTCTAACATCTACTGCTAAGACTGCCGCTCAGTTTGACTCCCTGGGCACGGACCGGGTCACCGCCACGAGACTACTACCCCCATCTGATCCGGCTCCGGGTAAGCCCCCGTGCGCGCGATGCCACACGACACAGCAGGCCCAGGGGCGCGTCAACTTTGGCGTAGTCGGCAGGATTACGTGCCCGCAACCACCGGGTACTGCGTGCCTGAAGAAAAGTTCATATTTACCGTAAAAAGGAGTCTCCCGCCAATTCCAGAGGGTTCCCGCCATCGGACGTCGTCCGGAGTCATTTCCCGCCGTTTGCCCGCCATTTGCAGCCTTTGCCCGCCATCCACGGAGTTTCCCGTCATAAAGAGACGATTCCCGCCATCTGAGACGATTTCCCGCCCTGGCAGAGCGGACTCCATTATGGGCGTGCCAGAGGGTGGCAAGAGGCCACCTCCCATCGTGGGCCAGGTCCAGGAATGGCGCCAAAAGCGGAAACCGCCTCCACCAGCAAAGACTGCAATGATAGAAATGTCCATCAGCGTGAGGGGGCTGCCCCTGGAACTGACGATCACTAAGTTGCCCCGGGACCACCCTCAATGGGGGCGGATACAGAACAAAACAGAGAAGATGGGTGCGGCCTGGAGGAGTCTGGACAGATCGCACCCGGAGATGGAGGGAGAGTCGATCAGCACCGACCCTGTGGTCCGGAACATGTTACAGGCTGCCACCCCAGAAGGCCTGGTGGAGATCCTGGCACAGCTCCCCAGAAATCGGGAGCGTGCACAGACCGCGCTGGAGGCCTTGGCCCGGAAGATGGCCCGGGTACAGCAGGAAGCGCTGGCCGAGTGGAGGAGAGAGATGATCCAGCAGGCTGGAACCCGCCAGCAGAGGATGCCACCCGCAACGTGGAGCGTGTCTGCCCCTGAGGATGGTGCAGGAGGAACGGAGGCTGGAGACGACGCCGCGGAGGGAGCCGCAGAGATGGAAGCAGGTAATGGGGACGTCATCACCCCGTGCCCCGTAGCCGCAAGCCTGCCCCAGCTCCCCGTCGCAGAGCCCGAAGTTCCACTTACCGCGCCCGTTGCCGCACCGCCGCTGCTTCCAACTAGGCCTCAAGCGGCAGGAGCCACGGTCGTGCCCTCTGTTACGCCACGCCCCTTGACCCTGAGCGCGGCAAAAGAGGAAGGGCCCCCGGCCTGGTCGCAGGGCCGAGTACCCCCGGGCGCCGCAGTCTCCACAGCGCCCTCTATCTCCACAGCGTCACCGTCCTGGTCGCAAGGCCGAGTACCCCACGGCGCCGCCGTCTCCACAGTACCCTTCACCTTCAGAGTGCCACCGGCCTGGTCGCAAGGCCTGGTGAATCCGGGCGCCGCTGCCCCCACCGCGCCCTCAACCTCCACAGTGCTGCCCCTGGGTGAAGACCTATTCGCACAGCACACTTGCCCGGATGGGCAGTCCTTCGTGTGGTCACCGGAGTACGCCAACCCCCGACTCCGGAAGGAGTGGCCCCAGTGTGAGCCTCTGATCCCGGCTCCGGCGCCCGCCAACATTGTCTCGCTCCCATTGGAAGAGGCCCAATTTGCGTGGGACCCCACCGGCGAAGACCTCATGGGGTTCACTCAAGAGACCCGGGCGGCCGCAGCCCAACGTGAGGAGTGTTGCCGACAACAACTGGAAGTCTTTCAGAGGGAACGGCGAGAGAGGCGGGTCCGCGAGGAGCGGCTGCAGGTCCAAAGCGCGGAGCAGAAAAGCCGGACCCGACGAAGCCGCCATGCGGCCCACGGTCCCCGCGCCACCGGGACTGTAATAAAGTTTCAAATGGAGCACGGCTGGGGCTTTATCCGGGATCACAGAACCCCCGGCGACGTCTTTGTCACCCGCAGGGATGTCGAGTCTCACCTGCCGGAGGGACACCGAGGACGTGACCTCTACCCGGGTGATGAGGTTACCTTCACCCGGCACCAGTGTGCCAAAGGACCATACGCCCTTCACGTGCACCGGTTGACGGAGGAGGAGTTGCAGTATGGGGAAGATCAAGAGGACCCGGACGGGTCTGAAGACTATCCTCAGGAGGAGACAAGGAGAAGACACCGCTACTGAAGGGGAGTAGCCCAAATAAAGTACTGTAAATAGTTACCCGTAAGGGTACTTGACAGGCTGCTAATCAGAGTATGGTCCCCGTTGGGACTAGTGTGGAACTGTTTAAAGGAACTGTTTCCTGTGTGCCCCTATCCCTTACCAGGCTGAGGACTGTGAGCAGCCATTTCCCTATTCCCCACTGGCCGAGGACTGAGAGCGGCCATACCCTGTAAATAGTTGCGCTTCCTAAAGCGCCCCCTTCTGGTTTTGTAAGGAACTGTTTTTCTACTAGTGAACGTTGCACTTTACCCGGTCACAAGTTGCACCGTGGCCGGAAGAACAAGAACGTTTTATATAAAAGAGTTTTATATTGAGAGTTTATACTACAAAAATGATAATATAAGAAGTTACCTGTAACGTTATATTTTCTGATAATGTCTTTTTTTTTTTTTTTTTTTTTTTATATAATGTTTTATATGTTAGTGTGTACTTTAAAAAAATTTTGTATGTTTTGTTTTGTTCTTTTACAGCCCGAGGACGTGCTGTGATTTACCAGGGGGGAATGTAGCACCCCGAGGACTCGGCTGCTACAGGGGTGTTGCACCTCAAACCAGAGGTGTGGTATTCCACTCCCGGGTAAGGATGGAGTGTGGGACCAAGCTCAGTTAGTTGCATGCACTACACTCATCCCATTTCCGGGGGACAGAACAACGGTACTCCCACCAGATAGATGTGCAGGTACGACAGCGTCTGTCCCTGGCTGGAGTGGGAGGGGGGGAGGAACATCCCAGTAGTGTAGGAGCAGTCAGGGGAGGGACTCTGGGCATAGGAAGGAGCCCATTGGGTGCTAGTCACCTGGGCTCGGGTGTCAGAGGGAGTATAAGAGGTGGGCACCATCTTTAGACAGGGTCCTGTTCAGAGGAGAGCCTGTGCAGAGAGGAGCTCAGCCAGAGAGGGCTGACAGGGAGCTGTGGCTCCGGCTGGGCCCAGCTCCAGGGCCAGGCCTGAAGCGCAGAGAAAGAGGAAGAAGAGGAAAAACCCAGTGAAAGGCCCAGAGACACAGCAGAGGGAACCCTGAGATCCCACAAGTGAACTAAGTCGGGTGAAGGGTTGGCAGCAGAGGGTACCGGATCCCAAACTGGTAGAGGCTATACATCCTTAGCCAGGAACCGAAGGTCGTGGACAAGTTTTGGCGCGACCCCTCACCATATCCACCAGGAAGGCAAACCACGCATAGGGTCAGGGAAGCCGGGAAAGGTTTCGCCACCAAAAGACCCGAGGGAGCCGGACAAAGGTGGGTCCCTGGTGAGGACGGCCCGTAGGAAGGAATAGAGGGGAGCTTGGGACCACGCTCTGGAACTGCCTGGGAGTTGGCCGAGTCCCGCACCTGGTGGACGCAGCACGGCTCGGGTGGTCACTGTTGGCCGAAGTGACCGGAGCAACACCTGTGAGTAAAAGCCTTGAAACTGCACCACACGTCTCTGAGCTTCCTTGCTGCACCATCACTACCACTATCATCCACATCTGCTGCCCTGAGGCCATACCCCTCCCGTTGGGGGTTATACCATCCACGCTGCACATCCGTGCCACCGGCCTCAGCGGTCTGCCCTGCAGCGGCGGCTTCATAGCCGCATTCAACGGGTGGCGTAGTCGAACATTCTAACATCTACTGCTAAGACTGCCGCTCAGTTTGACTCCCTGGGCACGGACCGGGTCACCGCCACGAGACTACTACCCCCATCTGATCCGGCTCCGGGTAAGCCCCCGTGCGCGCGATGCCGCACGACACAGCAGGCCCAGGGGCGCGTCACTAGCCTACCTGGAGGCTCTGCCGTCACGTGCTGTGACCACCTGCCTGTCCAGTGACTCCTGCCCGCTCACCTGGGAGCGCTCATCTGCTGCCTGTCTGCTAGCCTACCTGGAGGCTCTGCCGTCACATGCTGTGACCACCCGCCTGTCCAGAGACTTCTGCCCGCTCACCTGGGAGCGCTCATCTGCCGCCTGTCTGTTGGTCTTCCTGGAGGCTCCGCCGTCACATGCTGTGACCACCCGTTTATCCAGAGACTCTCGCCTGCTCACCTGGGAGCTCACGTCTACCATCAGCCGCCACAGGTCGTACCAACCCTTTACCCAGAGACTGCCCCGGTCACTTGCCGTGACCATCTGCCCGTTCACCCAGAGACTGCCCCGGTCACTTGCCGTGACCATCTGCCCGTTCACCCAGAGACTGCCCCGGTCACTTGCTGTGACCATCTGCCCGTTCATCCAGAGACTGCCCCGGTCACTTGCCGTGACCTCCTGCCCGTTCTTCTAGAGACTGTCCCGGTCACCTGCTGTGACTGCCTGCCTGGCCGCCACCCGCTCCCTTACAAGGACCGCCCCCTTGTATAGTAGCTCAGAGGTTCCGCCTCCCAGACCCGTTACACACGTTACCCACAAGGGACATCGCAGTACCCGTACGGGACTCAGTGGAGGACACAAGGAGTGAGAAGTTTAACAAGAGAGGAACACTTTAGAGTGGGGGTCCTGACAAGTGCTCCTGAACTACCTGGAGTGTGCTGAACCCCACCCTGGTGGCCGCAGCTCGCCGTGTGACAGCAGAGAGAAGCTCTGAGCTGAGAAAACGCCACCGTGAGTAAAAGACTTGGATGACTTCAACTACCGCCTCTGTGTGTTCTTTCCTCCGCGGCTCTGCACCCGCCAACGCTCTACTCTGCATCCCTCTCTACACTGCCCTGAGGCCCCGCTCCACCTGTGGGGGCCGAACCATCCATAGCTGCCCTGACACCGGGCTCAGAGGACTGTCGCAGCTCTGGTGATCCTCACCAGACTCCATGGGTGGCGTCACGAACATTCCCCTTTCCCATACACCTTCCCCCCTTTTCCCTTGCTTTTAAGAGTGACCCCAGGGTACGGGCCCGGGAGCCGGCCACCCCGACATCCCCCAAGATCAGGCAACAACAAGGCCCGGGCGCCGAGTCGTCCCCATCATCCCCTGGGCGCGTCATTGTAGCACCCCGAGGGCTCGGCTGCTACAGGGGTATTGCACCTCAAACCAGAGGTGTGATATTCCACTCCCGGGTAAGGATGGAGTGTGGACCAGGGCTTAGTTAGCTGCATACACCACACACACCCCATTTCCGAGGGACAGCTCAACGGTGCTCCCACTAGACAGAAGTGCAGGCACGACAGCATCTGTCCCTGGCTGGAGTGGGGCGGGGGGTGGAATACCCAGTGGTGTAGGAGCAGATAGGGATGGGTCTCTGGGCATAGGTAGGAGCCCATTGGTTGCTACTCACCTGGGCTCGGGTGTTAGAAGGAGGTATATAAGGTGGGCACCATCTTAGGACAGTAGTCAGTTGAGCCAGTTCAGAGAGGAGTTCAGCCAGTGAGGGCTGGCAGGGAGCTGTGGCTCAGTCTGGGCCCAGCTCCAGAGGCAGGCCTGGAGTGGAGGCCAGAAACAGCAGAAAGAGAGAGGAGAAGGAACAGAAAGGAAAGTAAGAAAGGAACTGGAACAGAGGAGAAAGGAAGCAAGGAACACAGAGAAAGGCCCAGAGACATGAAGGCAGAAGGAACCCCATATGCCCAGAGGAGATACAGGGTGAAGGGTTGGCAGAGCAGGGTACCGGAACCCAAATTGGTGGAGGCAACAGATTCCTCAGCCAAAGACCGGAGGTTGTTACCACATCTTGGTGCGACCCCCCACTACATCCACCAGGAAAGCATACCGTATAGGGTCAGGGAAACCGGAGAGAGGTTTCACCAAGAGAAGGCCCGAGGAAGCTGGACAAAGGTGGGTCACTGGTGGGGACGGCCAGAGAAAGGAAAGGAAGGGAGCCCTGTGCCACGCTCTGGAATTGCCTGGGAGTTGGTTGAGTCTCTTGCCTGGTGAACGCAGCACGGCTCAGACGGTCCCTCATGTGCACAAGTGACCAGAATAACAACTGTGAGTAAAGCATTGGAAACTGCAATTACAAATCTCTGTGTTTCATCGCTGCACCAGCACCATCAGTACTGGGACGCTCACACCATCACTCCCATCATCATCCACATTAGCTGCCCTGAGGCAATACTTCTCCCGTGGGGAGTTATCCCATACTTGGCTGCGCAAACAACATCAGCCTCAGCGGTCTGCAGCGCAGCGGCGGTCCCCACTGACCGCAATCCACGGGTGGCGTAGTCGGACAATTACAATACCAATAGACTGCCACTGGTTTGACCACCCTGGGCACGGACCGGGTCGCCGCCACACGGAGACTACAACCCCCAGCATCTTACAGAAGGCCCGGCTCCGGGTATCCCCTGCACAGCACAGGCCCAGGGGGCGCGTCATCATCATTCTAAAGCGATTTATCCACATGGACATATATAACGACAATTACTGTATGTAACCAGATTATTAATTACAATAACTATGTAACTGTATGGAACTACATGCAATTATTATATGTGACCGTGTGTAACTAAATAACGATCTAATTATTATTAAAGCAGCGCTCCTCCTCCTCCTCCCATCAGTGATTATCCTCTTATTATACTGCAGTCATCATATTATACATTGCTGTGCACTTACAATTGCTCATTTTACCTTTCTACCCAGATAATTCTTCTCTTTTCCATCTGGTCTATGACATCAGTGATTAAGAACTGAGGGGCTGAATCCTTCTAAGCTCGGTGTAGAAACAGGAGGTCAATTTTCCCTGCATGAGTCATCAGTGCAAAGGTCCCTGGCAGCGGAGGAAGGAGCAGCTGGGTCAGGAGGTGAAGAGGGGGATGATAAATGCAGGGACAAGAGACTTCCTGTTTCTACACAGAGCAGAGAAAAGAGAAGAATAACTGGTAGAAAGGGAAAATGAGCAATTGTGAGTGCACAGCGCTGTATAATATGATGACTGCAATATATTAAGAGGATGAACACTGATGGGAGGAGGAGGAGGAGCGCTGCTTTAAGTACAAGCACATATATAACTAAATAACTGAAACTACATAAATTATGTAAATGTACACTGCTCAAAACAATACAGGGACCCCTGAAATCCCCCCTTCTAGATGTGAATGAATGAAATCTTCTCATTGAATACTTTGTTCTGTAGAAAGCTGAATGTGCTGAGAACAAAATCACACAAAAATCATCAATGGAAATCACATTTATTACCCAATGGAGGCCTGGATGTGGAGTCACCCCCAAAATTAAAGTGGAAAAACCCACTACAGGCCGATCCAACTGTGATGTAATGTCCTTAAAACAAGTCACAATGAGGCTGAGTATTGTCTGTGGCCTCCACGTGCCTGTATGACCTCCCTACAACGCCTGGGCATGCTCCTGATGAGGCTGAGTATTGTGTGTGGCCTCCACGTGCCTGTATGACCTCCCTACAACGCCTGGGCATGCTCCTGATGAGTCTGAGTATTGTGTGTGGCCTCCACGTGCCTGTATGACCTCCCTACAACGCCTGGGCATGCTCCTGATGAGGCTGAGTATTGTGTGTGGCCTCCACGTGCCTGTATGACCTCCCTACAACGCCTGGGCATGCTCCTGATGAGGCTGAGTATTGTGTGTGGCCTCCACGTGCCTGTATGACCTCCCTACAATGCCTGGGCATGCTCCTGATGAGGCTGAGTATTGTGTGTGGCCTCCACGTGCCTGTATGACCTCCCTACAACGCCTGGGCATGCTCCTGATGAGGCTGAGTATTGTGTGTGGCCTCCACATGCCTGTATGACCTCCCTACAACGCCTGGGCATGCTCCTGATGAGGCTGAGTATTGTGTGTGGCCCCCACGTGCCTGTATGACCTCCCTACAATGCCTGGGCATGCTCCTGATGAGGCTGAGTATTGTGTGTGGCCTCCACGTGCCTGTATGACCTCCCTACAACGCCTGGGCATGCTCCTGATGAGGCTGAGTATTGTGTGTGGCCTCCACGTGCCTGTATGACCTCCCTACAACGCCTGGGCATGCTCCTGATGAGGCTGAGTATTGTGTGTGGCCTCCACGTGCCTGTATGACCTCCCTACAACGCCTGGGCATGCTCCTGATGAGGCTGAGTATTGTGTGTGGCCCCCACGTGCCTGTATGACCTCCCTACAACGCCTGGGCCTGCTCCTGATGAGGCTGAGTATTGTGTGTGGCCCCCACGTGCCTGTATGACGTCCCTACAACGCCTGGGCATGCTCCTGATGAGGCTGAGTATTGTGTGTGGCCTCCACGTGCCTGTATGACGTCCCTACAATGCCTGGACATGCTCCTGATGAGGCTGAGTATTGTGTGTGGCCTCCACGTGCCTGTATGACCTCCCTACAACGCCTGGGCATGCTCCTGATGAGGCTGAGTATTGTGTGTGGCCTCCACGTGCCTGTATGACCTCCCTACAACGCCTGGGCATGCTCCTGATGAGGCTGAGTATTGTGTGTGGCCTCCACATGCCTGTATGACGTCCCTACAATGCCTGGACATGCTCCTGATGAGGCTGAGTATTGTGTGTGGCCTCCACGTGCCTGTATGACCTCCCTACAACGCCTGGGCATGCTCCTGATGAGGCTCAGTATTGTGTGTGGCCTCCACGTGCCTGTATGACCTCCCTACAACGCCTGGGCATGCTCCTGATGAGGCTGAGTATTGTGCGTGGCCTCCACGTACCTGTATGACCTCCCTACAACGCCTGGGCATGCTCCTGATGAGGCTGAGTATGGTGTGTGGCCTCCACGTGCCTGTATGACCTCCGTACAACGCCTGGGCATGCTCCTGATGAGGCTGAGTATTGTGTGTGGCCTCCAAGTGCCTGTATGACCTCCCTACAACGCCTGGGCATGCTCCTGATGAGGCTGAGTATGGTGTGTGGCCTCCACGTGCCTGTATGACCTCCCTACAACGCCTGGACATGCTCCTGATGAGGCTCAGTATTGTGTGTGGCCTCCACGTGCCTGTATGACCTCCCTACAACGCCTGGGCATGCTCCTGATGAGGCTGAGTATTGTGTGTGGCCTCCACGTGCCTGTATGACCTCCCTACAACGCCTGGGCGTGCTCCTGATGAGGCTGAGTATTGTGTATGACCTCCCTACAACGCCTGGGCATGCTCCTGATGAGGCTGAGTATTGTGTATGACCTCCCTACAACGCCTGGGCATGCTCCTGATGAGGCTGAGTATTGTGTGTGGCCTCCACATGCCTGTATGACCTCCCTACAACGCCTGGGCGTGCTCCTGATGAGGCTGAGTATTGTGTGTGGCCTCCACGTGCCTGTATGACCTCCCTACAACGCCTGAGCATGCTCCTGATGAGGCTGATTATTGTGTGTGGCCTCCACGTGCCTGTATGACCTCCCTACAACGCCTGGCCATGCTCCTGATGAGGCTGAGTATTGTGAGTGGCCTCCACGTGCCTGTATGACCTCCCTACAACGCCTGGGCATGCTCCTGATGAGGCTGAGTATTGTGAGTGGCCTCCACGTGCCTGTATGACCTCCCTACAATGCCTGGGCATGCTCCTGATGAGGCTGAGTATTGTGTGTGGCCTCCACGTGCCTGTATGACCTCCATACAATGCCTGGGCATACTCCTGATGAGGCTGAGTATTGTGTTTGGCCTCCACGTGCCTGTATGACCTCCCTACAACGCCTGGGCATGCTCATGATGAGGCTGAGTATTGTGTGTGGCCTCCACGTGCCTGTATGACCTCCCTACAACACCTGGGCATGCTCCTGATGAGGCTGAGTATTGTGTGTGGCCTTCACGTGCCTGTATGACCTCCCTACAACACCTGGGCATGCTCCTGATGAGGCTGAGTATTGTGTGTGGCCTCCACGTGCCTTTATGACCTCCCTACAACACCTGGGCATGCTCCTGATGAGGCTGAGTATTGTGTGTGTCCTCCACGTGCCTGTATGACCTCCCTACAACGCCTGGGCATGCTCCTGATGAGGCTGAGTATTGTGTGTGGCCTCCACGTGCCTGTATGTCCTCCCTACAATGCCTGGGCATGCTCCTGATGAGGCTGAGTATTGTTGTGGCACCCCAGGGGTCTGGTCTCCACAGTAATAGCAATGTTATGTCTGAGAGCAGGTGGGAGGTCTCTTGGTCAGGAATCCTATGCATGCCACACCTCCTGCCCAGTCCTGGGAGGGGAAGAACTTCCCCTATATAAAACTGGGGCTGAGGCAGGGTTAGAGAGGAAAGAGTACAGAGAGAAGAGGAGAAGCAGCATAGGAAAGAAAGATCAGGAGCTCAGTGGGAGCAGTGCTAAAAGGAATCAGTGGCTGGCAGCTGAAGAGCTCGCCCTGATTGAAGAGTTACCACCGGACCCGGAGTCCGAGGCTGTGGGGATTAACCCAGACCCAGCAGCAGAAACCGCCCGGCAGGGGATTTCAGGTCCCCTGGCCAAGAAACCCGAAGACACAGTCACACGCGTGGGACCAGCACCGCCGTCGTGGAGCGGAAGCCACTAGAAGGCCCCGAGTCACCGGCCATACGGGTGAGCACCACACGGTACACTCAGGGACGTGGGCTACCTTTACCCGCCTCTAGCAAGGAAGCCAGAAGAGTACAATTAGTTGGGGAGGCCTACAACTCCGCCTGGCCAAGGGGGATCCCATCTGCTCAAGGACTGACCAGGCCCCGACCGCTAGCCAGTACTCCGGGAGGGTCTATCTTTGTCACCAGTAAAGACCCTGAACTACACCGCATCGTCTCTGAGTGGTTCCTACTACCCCCATCATCCACGTCGGCTGCCCTGAGGCCATACCCCTCCCGTTGGGGGTTATACCATCCACGCTGCACCATCCTTCCACCGGCCTCAGCGGTCTGCCCTGCAGCGGCAGCTCCATAGCTGCATTCAACGGGTGGCGTAGTCGTCCTACATCTACTGCTAATATACCGCCACTTAGTCTGACTCCCTGGGCACGGACCGGGTCACCGCCACGAGACTACTACCCCAAACAGGCCCGGCTCCGGGTAGTCCCCGCGTGCGCAACGCTACACCAAGTAGGCCCAGGGGCGCGTCAACTTTGGCGTAGTCGGCAGGATTTCGTGCCCGCAACCACCGGGTACTGCGTGCCTGAAAAAGACTGTTCAAACTTACCAGTGGTGAAGATTCCCGCCATCCGTGGAGGTTTCCCGCCATCCGGCGCCATCTTCTACTTTCTTCCCGCCATCCGCGAAGTTTTCCCGCCATCCGGCGCCATCTTCTGCCTTCTTCCCGCCTTCTGTGGAGTTTTCCCGCCGTTGGACGCCATCTTGAAGACGCCGCGCGGGAAGAAGAGGGGCGTGGACTCTGAAAGCGCGCGAGAACTGAAGCCCCGCCTCACGTCAGGACGTTGCGTAAGGTCCTGGAAGGAGCCCAGCAGACGCTGACGTCACAGGAGCGCGACGGAAGGTCCTCAACCCTGACGATCCACTGCGGAGCTGCGGCCTACGGAAGAGGATCATCGCAAGGTAGGCCACGGTCCACTAGGGGGGGAGAAAGATGTCGGATACGGAGGAGAGCTTCACTGCCTCAACCCCCGCCAGCGCCACCGCTGCTGCAGTCATGCCTTTCACCATGCCCTATATCCCGGAAGCAGCCTGGCTACCCCAGTACTCAGGGGAGTCACATACCCTGAATGACTTTAAAGAAAAGCTGGATAGCCTCTTCCAGGTGTACCCCCTCACAGAAGAGCAAAAAGTGAGCATCCTGGTGGCCCAACTAACCGGGGCAGCCAAAAGGGAGGTAAAGTCCTGGCCACCTGGGAGGAGGACTGTCGCAGGGATATTAACCCGGCTGAAGGACACCTTTGATACCCGCACCTCAGCCGAGATTAAGCTTAGATTCTACGGGTGCAAGCAGCGAGCACATGAGAGTATAAGGGACTATGCACTAAACCTACAAGAGGCCCTGAGAGCCATTAAGCAGACCGACCCTGACAGCGTGGGAAACGAGGACAGGCTGTTGACCGAACAATTTATAGAGGGACTATATTGCAATGCCCACCGAACCCAGTTGCGGGCAATGGCCTTACAGGATCCTCATCTGGACTTTGCACAGTTCAAGGACAGAGCCATCCGGGTGCTCCGAGAACCGGCACCGGGTGGCGTGGTGACCCACAGGCGCCCTACTACCGCTTACCACCAGGAGGCGGCGCCCTTGTCGGCAGGGCCTGTGGGAGCTGATGCGCAGGCTTTGAACAATGACCCGGCTCCAGACCTGCACCATCAGGTCCAAGAGCTAGCTAAAAGCGTTGCCGCGCTAACCCAAACTGTGCAGTCTTTACAGGTTTCCACTCCAGGGAAGATCCAGCTGGCATCCGGACCGGAGGACATCCCGTGGCGTCGACCAAGGAGGACCCCACCGGCCAGAGGAAGACCCAGCGACCGATACAACGAGGACGGACAACCCATCTGCCGCCGCTGCAATCAACCCGGACATATGGCAAGGTACTGTCCTTTAAACTGGCACAACCTGGGGTAGAGGGCCAACCCCCAGGAAAAAGATCACCAGGCCCATCGAACTGGCGTGACAAATATGTGGGAGGACGTCCAGTCTTGCCTGTGGTACTGGATGGCATTCCTATGAGTGCCCTACTTGACACCGGGTCACAGGTCACCACCATCCCGTACGTGCTCTTCAAGCAGTACTGGAATGACTCGGATATAACCCGCTATCCAGACGACGACTTGAGTATCATCGCCAGTAATGGTCAGCCCGTGCCACAGATCGGATTTAAAGAAATGACCATTAAAATCGGTAGAGTCGAACTGGCAGCACAGGGACTGATCATTGTAGACATTGACAAGCGCGAGAGTCACCCAAAGATAACTCTACGAACTAATGTGATTGAAAATTGTCTTGCAGAGGTGATTTTCATTTTACAGCAGGTTGCCAAGAACGCCAGCTCCGGCCAGCAGCGAGTGCTCCAGAAAGAGATCCGGGCACTGATGCGACGGCAACAGGTGGAACTCTCCGGTGGTGAGATTGGTAGCGTAAGAATGTGTGACCCTTTCCCTATTGCCATGCCCCCGAAAAGTGAAATGATGATTTGGTGCCGGGCAGCTATTGGTCTAAGAGGTAGAGACTACCAAGCAATGGTAGAACCCGTCTACTCAGACAGTAGGCCCACCATTTTGACAGCACGGGGGGTGGTTGATGTACGCCATGGGAGGGTGCCCGTTCGTATAATAAATATCGGGAAAAGGGAAGTATACCTGCCCCGGTATGCTACGCTAGCCAAATTATATACTATCAACCAAAATTCTATACAGTCTGTGGAACCCTTGCCTCCATCTTACCCGGAGGAAGGTAACGGCTCTAAGAAACCAATGGAGAACTGGTGTCAGCAACTACATCTGGGTACTGACTCCACTCCCTCACACCAGAAACAGGGAGTCTATCGGGTGGTTCAAGAGTACGAGAGAGTGTTTAGTAAACACCCGTTAGACTTCGGGCGAGTAAAGGGGGTAGAACACCACATCCCCACGGGAGACCATCCTCCCATAAAGGAGAGATACCGACCCGTACCCCCTGCACACTACCAACACGCCAAGGGGATGCTTAGAGACATGAAGGAGGCTGGGGTAATCAGGGATAGCTGTAGCCCCTGGGCAGCTCCACTAGTCTTGGTCAAAAAGAAAGACAACACCATGAGAATGTGTGTAGATTACCGGAAAATTAACCGTATCACACACAAAGATGCGTACCCCTTACCAAGAATAGAGGAGTCTTTGGCTGCTTTAAAATCTGCTAACTTCTTCTCCACTTTGGATCTCACTAGCGGGTACTGGCAGGTTCCTGTAGCAGAGGCGGACCGGGAGAAGACCGCATTCACCACCCCGATGGGACTTAGCGAGTTTACCTGCATGCCGTTCGGACTCTGCAACGCACCAGGAACCTTCCAGCGATTGATGGAATGCTGTCTGGGACACCGAAACTTTGAGACGGTCCTGGACGATGTCATCGTCTATTCCAAGACCTACGAGGACCACCTGAAACACCTGGCGGAAGTGTTCGAAGCTCTGGCAAGTTACGGCCTAAAGGTGAAACCCTCCAAGTGTCACCTCCTGAAGCCAAAGGTGCAGTACCTGGGACACGTGGTGAGTGCTGACGGAGTGGCTCCCGACCCTGATAAGATCACCGCAATTAAAGAATGGCCAAGCCCCTCCAGCGTAAAGGAAGTGAGGCAGTTCCTCGGGTTGGTAGGCTACTACCGAAGGTTCATTCCCGGTTTCACCAAAAAGGCAGCTCCTATGCAGGACCTCCTGATAGGCCAGTCCAGGAAGGCCAAGAACCAGAAGCCACTCTTCAGATGGGAGAAGCTGGAAGAAGAGTCCTTCCGCCAGCTGAAGATGGCCCTCACGGGGGATGAAATCCTGGCGTACCCTGATTATAGCCAGCCCTTTATCCTCTACACCGACGCCAGTAACATCGGGCTAGGAGCCGTACTGTCCCAGATCCAGCAGGGGAAGGAACGGGTAATTGCTTACGCCAGCCGAAAACTGCGACCCACCGAAAGAAACCCTGAGAATTACAGCTCATTTAAGCTAGAGTTCCTGGCAGTGGTGTGGGCAGTCACCGAACGCTTTAAGCACTACCTCGCTGCTTCCCGGTTCACCGTGTACACGGATAACAACCCGTTGACACACCTGGACACTGCAAGACTCGGTGCCCTAGAGCAGAGATGGATGGCCCGCTTGTCCAACTATGAGTTTACAATCAAATACCGGGCAGGACGCTCCAATACCAACGCGGACACCCTGTCCAGGATGCCGAACCTACCGGACGTAGGGGAAGATTCAGAGGAACTGGAAGAAGTTGAACTCCCCGCGTTCCACCGTCATGGGACTATCCAGTATTCCCACCGTGTAAGGAGTAAGCAATCCACTACGTTCAACCCATTACCTCATTACAACTGGGCGGAGACGCAAGACAGTGACCCTGCCGTCTGACTGGTAAAGGAGATGCTGACTCGGCCAGATGCACGCCTTGACCCAGACGCTCCGGAGGAAGCCAAGCAACTGTGGGCTGAGAAGAGTCGACTGTTCCTTTACAAGGGGAAGTTGTGCCGCAGAATGGTTAACTCCCGGACGCATGAATTAATCTGGCAAGTAGTGGTGCCAAGAAGAGACGCAGCTATGGTGATGGAGGCATACCACGACGGAGCTGGGCACTTCGGATGGAAGAAGCTGGAGTTCCTGCTGCGCGGGCGGTTCCATTGGGTAGGCATGAGAGGAACCATCGAGAGGTGGTGCAGAGACTGTGGCCCATGCAACCTAAGAAGGAGGGACCGTGCCAGCCAGAAGACTCCCCTGCAGTCCATCATCACCAGACAGCCGTTGGAACTGGTAGCCTTGGATCATGTAAAACTGACCCCAAGCAGAAGTGGCTACGTCTACGCGTTAACCATCGTGGATCACTACTCCCGGTTCTTGGTTGTCGTCCCCGTTAAGGACTTAATGGCTCAAACAGCAGCTAGAGCCTTCCAGCAGCACTTCTGCCGTCCGCACGGATACCCGGAGCAGGTGCTGACGGACCAGGGGCCTGCCTTTGAAGCGGAAGTCTTCCAGGAGTTCTGCACCCTGTATGGCTGCCGGAAGATAAGAACAACACCCTATCACCCGCAAACTAATGGACTTTGTGAGAAAATGAACCAGGTGGTGATAGATCTTCTGAAAACATTGCCCCTGGAAGAACGTAGTCTGTGGCCTGAAAAGCTGCCCGACCTGGTGGACCTATACAACCACATCCCTGTAGGTTCCACCAACTGTACCCCGGCTTACCTAATGAGGGCAAGACCTGGTAAGCTTCCTGTTGATCTGGAGATGGGAGTCCTGACACCCGAGGACACTTCACCAGAAGCAGACTGGGACACAGAGAGGCAGCAGCAGTACCGGAAAGTACAGGAGAGCGTGGAGCGAAGTCTCTGTCAAGCGAGGGAAAGACAAGAGAAAACTTACAACCAGTATGCTCCCGCTGTTCCCCTGGTGCCCGGAGAGCAGGTCTTGAAGAGGAAAAGACGGCTCCACAAGTTGGACGACCAGTGGGAGAAGGACCCGTACACCGTACTGCCCTCAAGCCACGACAACCCAAAGATCTGTACAATCAGTAAAGACGGAGGGGAAACCACAGCCATTGTATCCCAGGATCACCTGAAGAAGTGTCCCGAACAGCTACGGAACCCTGAAGAGGAACAAGAAGACCCTCGACCCGTAGAGGAAAGGGAAGATATGGTTAGTACTGTGCTCGGAGACTTCCCTCGGTCTTGGACTCAAGTCAATGGTGCTGTTGTGGTACCCGTCCTCACGTTCCTCCAACCAGCATCCCAAGTGCCTACGGAGACACAGGTAGAGCTGGAAGAACAGCCGGTCCAGGAGGCAGAAGACCCCACACAAGCAGACCAGGAGAATCAACCCTCTGCTTATAGTGAGCCTGCCATACCTCTAGTGAGCCAAAGAGTCCGTAGACGGCTGCCCAGTTTACCCTTGACAGCTCCTATACCCTGTAGCTCAGGACCAGTCAGCCAGCTCCGTAGGTCCACTAGGGTCACTAAAGGCCAGTTGCCCGTACGGTGGAGGATCTAAGTGTTTAGACTGTTTATTTGTATTTATCTGTTTTCTGTTACTTGTAAATAATTGTGTATTTCTAGTTATTTTATAGATGTCGTTTATGGATTATCCGGAATCCTTTGTACATAGTTGGAGCGTAACCCAGGACGGACTAAAGACTGTTAAGGACTCGGGGCAGGACAGACCCCTACCTGGTTACGTCTCCCTGTGTTGGTGAAATGGACACCCTTGTTTTCTTGAAAAACTGCACCCGGTTGCGGACACGCCGTGACCGTCCTAATGTTTTTCTTTATTACGTTGTTTCTGTTTGTAATTTGTTATGTTACAAAAGTATGTTTAGTCCCGGAGTACTAACTTTCACTAGGGGGGAATGTGGCACCCCAGGGGTCTGGTCTCCACAGTAATAGCAATGTTATGTCTGAGAGCAGGTGGGAGGTCTCTTGGTCAGGAATCCTATGCATGCCACACCTCCTGCCCAGTCCTGGAGGGGAAGAACTTCCCCTATATAAAACTGGGGCTGAGGCAGGGTTAGAGAGGAAAGAGTACAGAGAGAAGAGGAGAAGCAGCATAGGAAAGAAAGATCAGGAGCTCAGTGGGAGCAGTGCTAAAAGGAATCAGGGGCTGGCAGCTGAAGAGCTCGCCCTGATTGAAGAGTTACCACCGTACCCGGAGTCCGAGGCTGTGGGGATTAACCCAGACCCAGCAGCAGAAACCGCCCGGCAGGGGATTTCAGGTCCCCTGGCCAAGAAACCCGAAGGCACGGTCACACGCGTGGGACCAGCACCGCCGTCGTGGAGCGGAAGCCACTAGAAGGCCCCGAGTCACCGGCCATACGGGTGAGCACCACACGGTACACTCAGGGACGTGGGCTACCTTTACCCGCCTCTAGCAAGGAAGCCAGAAGAGTACAATTAGTTGGGGAGGCCTACAACTCCGCCTGGCCAAGGGGGATCCCATCTGCTCAAGGACTGACCAGGCCCCGACCGCTAGCCAGTACTCCGGGAGGGTCTATCTTTGTCACCAGTAAAGACCCTGAACTACACCGCATCGTCTCTGAGTGGTTCCTACTACCCCCATCATCCACGTCGGCTGCCCTGAGGCCATACCCCTCCCGTTGGGGGTTATACCATCCACGCTGCACCATCCTTCCACCGGCCTCAGCGGTCTGCCCTGCAGCGGCAGCTCCATAGCTGCATTCAACGGGTGGCGTAGTTGTCCTACATCTACTGCTAATATACCGCCACTTAGTCTGACTCCCTGGGCACGGACGGGGTCACCGCCACGAGACTACTACCCCCAACAGGCCCGGCTCCGGGTAGTCCCCGCGTGCGCAACGCTACACCAAGTAGGCCCAGGGGCGCGTCATTGTGTGTGGCCTCCACGTGCTTGTATGACCTCCCTACAACGCCTGGGCATGCTCCTGATGAGGCTGAGTATTGTGTGTGGCCTCCACGTGCCTGTATGTCCTCCCTACAACGCCTGGGCATGCTCCTGATGAGGCTGAGTATTGTGTGTGGCCTCCACGTGCCTGTATGACCTCCCTACAACGCTTGGGCATGCTCCTGATGAGGCTGAGTATTGTGCGTGGCCTCCACGTGCCTGTATGACCTCCCTACAACGCCTGGGCATGCTCCTGATGAGGCTGAGTATTGTGTGTGGCCTCCACGTGCCTGTATGACCTCCCTACAACGCCTGGGCATGCTCTTGATGAGGCTGAGTATTGTGTGTGGCCTCCACGTGCCTGTATGACCTCCCTACAACGCCTGGGCATGCTCCTGATGAGGCTGAGTATTGTGTGTGGCCTCCACGTGTCTGTATGACCTCCATACAACGCCTGGGCATGCTCCTGATGAGGCTGAGTATTGTGCGTGGCCTCCACATGCCTGTATGACCTCCCTACAATGCCTGGGCATGCTCCTGATGAGGCTGAGTATTGTGCGTGGCCTCCACGTGCCTGTATGACCTCCCTACAACGCCTGGGCATGCTCCTGATGAGGCTGAGTATTGTGCGTGGCCTCCACGTGCCTGTATGACCTCCCTACAACGCCTGGGCATGCTCCTGATGAGGCTGAGTATTATGCGTGGCCTCCACGTGCCTGTATGACCTCCCTACAACGCCTGGGCATGCTCCTGATGAGGCTGAGTATTGTGCGTGGCCTCCACGTGCCTGTATGACCTCCCTACAACGCCTGGGCATGCTCCTGATGAGGCTGAGTATTGTGTGTGGCCTCAACGTGCCTGTATGACCTCCCTACAACGCCTGGGCATGCTCCTGATGAGGCTGAGTATTGTGTGTGGTCTCCACGTGCCTGTATGACCTCCCTACAACGCCTGGGCATGCTCCTGATGAGGCTCAGTATTGTGTGTGGCCTCTACGTGCCTGTATGACCTCTCTACAACGCCTGGGCATGCTCCTAATGAGGCTGAGTGTTGTGTGTGGCCTCCACGTGCCTGTATGACCTCCCTACAACCCCTGGGCATGTTCCTGATGAGGCTGAGTATTGTGTGTGGTCTCCACGTGCCTGTATGACCTCCCTACAACGCCTGGGCGTGCTCCTGATGAGGCTGAGTATTGTGTGTGGCCTCCACGTGTCTGTATGTGTCACGCTGTCTCTGTATACTGGAGGTAGGGGGCCTAAGCTGACCCTAAGCTGGGGCCCTGACTAATCCCTCAACCTGGAGGTACTGTTAAAGGTACAGAGGTCCAGGCCGCCAGCGTAACCCCTACCTCCTAGGGATCCCTGCACCTAAGTAATCTAGTCCTGAGAAGGACCCCGATCACAACAAAAGGGGACAAGTAATAATATGCCCACACACAGTACTTAGACGAACGAGACAGTACAAGGGAAAAACCAAAACCACCTTGCATACAAAAACTACACAACTACAACAGAGGGAACACCAACGGGAAAGGAGATAAATGATAAAGCGAGGAAGGGAAAAAACACTCCAAATACACTTATCTCAGAAACTCCAAATACCACGATCCGCTCTGTTAGTCTGCATGAAATGCTTTCACCGACACTTCCCAAACAGACCAGCAGGCATTTGAAGGAGTCTCACTACAGCAGCATTGATTACAGCTGGGCGAGGCTGGACCTCGTCTAGCACAGAGAGAGAGAGAATTAACTCCCTCACTGCCGAAAAACACAAAGCACCAAAAAGTCAGCTGCGAGAAGTCAGGCTGTGTAATCGTGACGATCTTCGTGGCGACACACCCGTGACAGTACCCCCCCTTCTACGAGGGGCCTCCGGACCCTCAGGGCCAGGTTTATCCGGGTGAGTCGTGTGGAAGGCCCGAACTAATCGGTCTGCGTTAATATCCGACGCAGGAACCCACATCCTCTCCTCAGGACCATACCCTTTCCAATGAACCAGGTACTGAAGGGACCGGCGATTAAAGCGTGAATCGATGACCCTCGATACCTGGAACTCCAAGTTACCATTGACCACCACTGGAGGGGGAGGTAAAGGTGACGGTACCACCGGCGCCACATACCTCTTAAGCAACGATCTGTGGAACACGTTGTGAATTTTAAACGTAGGGGGGAGGTCAAGACGGAATGCCACCGGATTAATAATAGAACTGATTCTGTACGGCCCGATGAACCTGGGACCCAGTTTCCAGGAGGGAACCTTAAGTTTTATATTCCTGGTAGACAACCATACCCGATCGTTCACACTTAGGTCCGGACCAGACACTCTCCTCCTATCAGCCATACGTTTGTATCGGTTCCCCATAGTATTCAGATTCTTCAGCACCCCTCTCCATACTGAAGCGAGTGATGAGGAAAATCGTTCCTCCTCAGGAACCCCCGAAGAGCCCCCCCTACTGAAAGTACAAAACTGGGGGTGAAAACCATATGCCCCAAAAAACGGGGACTTACCAGTGGACTCGCTCCGCCTATTATTAAGAGCAAACTCTGCCAGAGGTAAGAAAGAAGCCCAGTCCTCCTGGTTCTCTGACACAAAACACCGGAGATATGTCTCCAAGCTCTGGTTCATACGTTCCGTCTGACCATTGGTCTGAGGATGAAAAGCCGATGAGAATGACAAATGCATCCCCCGCCGTGCACAAAACGCCTTCCAGAACTTGGACACAAACTGAGACCCCCGATCAGACACCACCTCGGAGGGTACCCCGTGAAGCCTCACAATCTCCCCAATGAACACCTGCGCAAGAGTTTTAGCATTAGGGAGAGCCGGAAGAGCGATAAAATGTGCCATCTTGCTGAACCTGTCCACTACAACGAGTATGACCGTTTTACCCGAAGACGGAGGGAGGTCCGTAATAAAGTCCATAGACAGATGAGTCCAAGGACGCTCCGGGATCTTCAAAGGTAAGAGGGACCCAGACGGACGGGTATGTGAGGTCTTAGAGCGCGCACAAACCCCACAGGACGCGACAAAAGTTACCACCTCCTTATGTAAGTTAGGCCACCAAAACCGACGCGAGAGGAGATCCACAGTTGCTTTACTCCCCGGGTGTCCTGCAAAAACTGAGTTATGGTGTGCCTCGATCACCTTTTGTCGCAACTGATCTGGAACAAACAGTCTCCCCGGAGGTCCAACAGGGGCGTCCCCCTGAGCCTCCAATACCTCCTCCTCCAGCTCAGAGCATACTGCCGAAACCACCACCCCCTCCTGAAGGATAGGAATCGGGTCGTCCGTATTCCCGGCCCCAGGGAAACTACGAGATAAGGCATCCGCCTTTACATTTTTTGACCCAGGACGATATGTAACGACAAAATTAAACCTGGTAAAAAACAATGACCACCTAGCTTGTCTGGGGTTCAGACGTTTCGCGGACTCCAGATATAGCAGGTTCTTGTGATCGGTGATGACGGTGACCGGATGGACTGCCCCCTCCAAAAAATGGCGCCACTCCTCAAAAGCTAACTTAATGGCCAAGAGTTCCCTATTGCCGACATCGTAATTCCTCTCAGCGGACGACAATTTTTTAGAGAAAAAGGCGCACGGATGCCACTTACCAGGGGACGAACCCTGTGACAATACTGCTCCCACCCCTACCTCGGAAGCGTCTACCTCTACAATGAATGGCTGTGACGCATCAGGTTGAATGAGTATGGGTGCCGAGGCAAAACATTTTTTCAAGGAGGAGAATGCTTGACAAGCCTTGTCAGACCACCTAGAAAAATCCGTCCCCTTTTTAGTCATGTCTGTGAGAGGCTTAACCATGGACGAGAAATTACGAATGAACTTCCGGTAATAATTAGCAAACCCCAGGAAACGTTGTAGTGCCTTAAGATTCTCTGGCCGATCCCACTCAAGAACTGCCCGCACTTTCCCAGGGTCCATACGAAAACCGGACGCTGAAACCAGGAAGCCTAAAAACTGGAGTTCCTGTACGGCGAACACACACTTTTCCCATTTGGCATACAGTTTATTATCCCGCAAGATCTGTAACACCTGCCTAACGTGCTCCTGATGAGACACCAGATCCGGCGAGTAAATTAAGATATCATCCAGATATATGATAACAAACTGTCCCACCAGGCGGCGAAAAATGGCATTAACAAAGTGTTGGAACACCGCCGGGGCATTAGTCAGACCGTATGGCATGACAAGGTTCTCATAATGCCCCTCCGGAGTGTTAAACGCCGTCTTCCACTCATCCCCCTCCTTCATCCTAATCAGATTGTACGCCCCCCTGAGATCCAACTTAGAGAACCATTTGGCGCCCACGATCTGATTAAAGAGATCGGGAATAAGTGGGAGCGGATACGGATCTCGGACCGTAATCCGATTAAGTTCACGGAAATCCAGGCAAGGGCGTAGGCCTCCATCTTTCTTCTTAACAAAGAAGAACCCCGCAGCCACCGGTGAAGATGAAGGTCTAATATGCCCCTTAGCCAGACTTTCTGAAATATAATCCTTCATGGCCTGCCTCTCAGGACCAGAAAGGTTATACAACCTAGCTTTAGGTAACTTGGCCTCAGGGAGCAGTTTTACAGAACAGTCATACTCGCGATGAGGAGGTAGTTCCTGACACCCTTTCTCCAAGAATACATCCTCAAAGTCCGCCAGAAATGGAGGTAAGACCCAAGGAGTAACCGCACCGATGACCGTGTTCATGCAGTTTTTATTACAGAATTTACTCCATTGGCTTATCTCTCTGGTTTGCCAATTAATAACCGGGTTATGCTTAGTTAACCAAGGAAGGCCCAACACTATAGGAGTGGGAAGACCCTCCAACACGTAGCAAGACAACAGTTCTTTATGTATCGCCCCCACTTGAAGTTTTACGTCATGCACAGCTTGCAAAAAACTTCCCTGACCGAGAGGCCTGGCATCGATCGAGAATATGGGGATGGGTTTAGCCAACTCACTCAATCGCATACCTTGAACCCGGGCAAACCGAGCATCAACCAGATTAGCCCCGGCCCCACTATCCAGAAGAACAGATATCCTCTCAGTTCTCGTACCCACCACCACCTCCGCCGGTACGAGAAACTGAGACGAACCTAGGGACGAAATACCTACTCCCAGATTGCCGTCCACCACACAACCTGGGATCAACAGTTTTCCGACGACTCTTCACTCTGCAAGGGACGGGATGGACACCCCCCAATAAAATGTCCCTTTCTCCCGCAGAAGAAACACCTTCCTGTCTTATGGCGCACCACCGGTCCCCTCCCCCGAAATGATGTCCCTCCTAATTGCATAGGCTCCTCTGGACTGACCAGGGGAACCACCATATGAGGGGACCTTGTAGGAGGTGGAGTCATCACAGGGGGTAGAGTTATCCCGCACCTCTCCCGAAGCCGTCTGTCAACGCGAATAGCAAGGGCCATAGCGGCTTCCAGTGACGCGGGAGAGTCATACTGTGCCAACACATCCTGTAATTTGTCGGATAAACCTTGACAAAACTGGCTCCTAAGAGCCGGGTCATTCCACTGGGTGTCCGTGGCCCACCTACTGAACTCCGAACAGAATTCCTCCGCCGGACGATCTCCCTGCTGGATCCTACGTAACTTAGACTCAGCAAGGGAGATCCGATCTGGGTCATCATATACGAGTCCCAGAGCAGCGAAAAACCTATCCACTGACTGGAGAGCCGGGGAGCCCGGGGGAAGAGAGAACGCCCAAGATTGTGTGGTCCCCTTGTAGGAGCGAGATGACAATTCCCACCCTTTGTTCTTCACTCCCCGATGACCGAGGCCGCAGCCGAAAGTACAACTTGCATGCCTACCGGAAAACAAAAAACTTGTCCCACCCCCCAGTGAACCTGGCAGGGAGAGCTACTTTAGGTTCTGGTCCGGCTTGCTCCTGAGGATGCAAAACCTTGGACCTAACGTCCGCCAGCTCCATGGACAAACTCTGCAACTGCCGAGCTAGACCGGCTACTGGATCCATGGTAGCTGGAGAAAAACTAAGTGGGTCGGTGAAAATGTCACGCTGTCTCTGTATACTGGAGGTAGGGGGCCTAAGCTGACCCTAAGCTGGGGCCCTGACTAATCCCTCAACCTGGAGGTACTGTTAAAGGTACAGAGGTCCAGGCCGCCAGCGTAACCCCTACCTCCTGGGGATCCCTGCACCTAAGTAATCTAGTCCTGAGAAGGACCCCGATCACAACAAAAGGGGACAAGTAATAATATGCCCACACACAGTACTTAGACGAACGAGACAGTACAAGGGAAAAACCAAAACCACCTTGCATACAAAAACTACACAACTACAACAGAGGGAACACCAACGGGAAAGGAGATAAATGATAAAGCGAGGAAGGGAAAAAACACTCCAAATACACTTATCTCAGAAACTCCAAATACCACGATCCGCTCTGTTAGTCTGCATGAAATGCTTTCACCGACACTTCCCAAACAGACCAGCAGGCATTTGAAGGAGTCTCACTACAGCAGCATTGATTACAGCTGGGCGAGGCTGGACCTCGTCTAGCACAGAGAGAGAGAGAATTAACTCCCTCACTGCCGAAAAACACAAAGCACCAAAAAGTCAGCTGCGAGAAGTCAGGCTGTGTAATCGTGACGATCTTCGTGGCGACACACCCGTGACAGTATGACCTCCCTACAACGCCTGGGCATGGTCCTGATGAGGCTGAGTATTGTGTGTGGCCTCCACGTGCCTGTATGACCTCCCTACAACGCCTGGGCATGCTCCTGATGAGGCTGAGTATTGTGTGTGGCCTCCACGTGCCTGTATGACCTCCCTACAACACCTGGGCATGCTCCTGATGAGGCTGAGTATTGTGTGTGGCCTCCACGTGCCTGTATGACCTCCCTACAACGCCTGGGCATGCTCCTGATGAGTCTCAGTATTGTGTGTGGCCTCCACGTGCCTGTATGACCTCCCTACAAAGCCTGGGCATGCTCCTAATGAGGCTGAGTGTTGTGTGTGGCCTCCACGTGCCTGTATGACCTCCCTACAACGCCTGGGCATGCTCCTGATGAGGCTGAGTATTGTGTGTGGCCTCCACGTGCCTGTATGACCTCCCTACAACACCTGGGCATGCTCCTGATGAGGCTGAGTATTGTGTGTGGCCTCCACGTGCCTGTATGACCTCCCTACAACGCCTGGGCATGCTCCTGATGAGGCTGAGTATTGTGTGTGGCCTCCACGTGCCTGTATGACCTCCCTACAACGCCTGGGCATGCTCCTGATGAGGCTCAGTATTGTGTGTGGCCTCCACGTGCCTGTATGACCTCCCTACAACGCCTGGGCATGCTCCTGATGAGGCTGAGTATTGTGTGTGGCCTCCACGTGCCTGTATGACGTCTCTACGACGCCTGGGCATGCTCCTGATGAGGGTGAGTATTGTGTGTGGCGTCCACGTGCCTGTATGACCTCCATACAACGCCTGGGCATGCTCATGATGAGGCTGAGTATTGTGTGTGGCCTCCACGTGCCTGTATGACCTCTCTACAACGCCTGGGCGTGCTCCTGATGAGGCTGAGTATTGTGTGTGGCCTCCACGTGCCTGTATGACCTCCCTACAACGCCTGGGCATGCTCCTGATGAGGCTGAGTATTGTGTGTGGCCTCCACGTGCCTGTATGACCTCCCTACAATGCCTGGGCATGCTCCTGATGAGGCTGAGTATTGTGCGTGGCCTCCACGTGCCTGTATGACCTCCCTACAACGCCTGGGCATGCTCCTGATGAGGCTGAGTATTGTGTGTGGCCTCCACGTGCCTGTATGACCTCCCTACAACGCCTGGGCATGCTCCTGATGAGGCTGAGTATTGTGTGTGGCCTCCACGTGCCTGTATGACCTCCCTACAACGCCTGGGCATGCTCCTGATGAGGCTGAGTATTGTGTGTGGCCTCCACGTGCCTGTATGACCTCCCTACAACGCCTGGGCATGCTCCTGATGAGGCTGAGTATTGTGTGTGGCCTCCACGTGCCTGTATGACCTCCCTACAACGTCTGGACATGCTGCTGATGAGGCTGAGTATTGTGTGTTGCCTCCACGTGCCTGTATGACCTCCCTACAACGCCTGGGCATGCTCCTGATGAGGCTGAGTATTGTGTGTGGCCTCCACGTGCCTGTATGACCTCCCTACAACGCCTGGGCATGCTCCTGATGAGGCTGAGTATTGTGTATGACCTCCCTACAACGCCTGGGCATGCTCCTGATGAGGCTGAGTATTGTGTGTGGCCTCCAAGTGCCTGTATGACCTCCCTACAACGCCTGGGCATGCTCCTGATGAGGCTGAGTATGGTGTGTGGCCTCCACGTGCCTGTATGACCTCCCTACAACACCTGGGCATGCTCCTGATGAGGCTGAGTATTGTGTGTGGCCTCCACGTGCCTGTATGACCTCCCTACAATGCCTGGGCATGCTCCTGATGAGTCTCAGTATTGTGTGTGGCCTCCACGTGCCTGTATGACCTCCCTACAACGCCTGGGCATGCTCCTAATGAGGCTGAGTGTTGTGTGTGGCCTCCACGTGCCTGTATGACCTCCCTACAACGCCTGGGCATGCTCCTGATGAGGCTGAGTATTGTGTGTGGCCTCCACGTGCCTGTATGACCTCCCTACAACACCTGGGCATGCTCCTGATGAGGCTGAGTATTGTGTGTGGCCTCCACGTGCCTGTATGACCTCCCTACAACGCCTGGGCATGCTCCTGATGAGGCTGAGTATTGTGTGTGGCCTCCACGTGCCTGTATGACCTCCCTACAACGCCTGGGCATGCTCCTGATGAGGCTCAGTATTGTGTGTGGCCTCCACGTGCCTGTATGACCTCCCTACAACGCCTGGGCATGCTCCTGATGAGGCTGAGTATTGTGTGTGGCCTCCACGTGCCTGTATGACGTCTCTACGACGCCTGGGCATGCTCCTGATGAGGCTGAGTATTGTGTGTGGCGTCCACGTGCCTGTATGACCTCCATACAACGCCTGGGCATGCTCATGATGAGGCTGAGTATTGTGTGTGGCCTCCACGTGCCTGTATGACCTCTCTACAACGCCTGGGCGTGCTCCTGATGAGGCTGAGTATTGTGTGTGGCCTCCACGTGCCTGTATGACCTCCCTACAACGCCTGGGCATGCTCCTGATGAGGCTGAGTATTGTGTGTGGCCTCCACGTGCCTGTATGACCTCCCCACAACGCCTGGGCATGCTCCTGATGAGGCTGAGTATTGTGCGTGGCCTCCACGTGCCTGTATGACCTCCCTACAACGCCTGGGCATGCTCCTGATGAGGCTGAGTATTGTGTGTGGCCTCCACGTGCCTGTATGACCTCCCTACAACGCCTGGGCATGCTCCTGATGAGGCTGAGTATTGTGTGTGGCCTCCACGTGCCTGTATGACCTCCCTACAACGCCTGGGCATGCTCCTGATGAGGCTGAGTATTGTGTGTGGCCTCCACGTGCCTGTATGACCTCCCTACAACGTCTGGACATGCTGCTGATGAGGCTGAGTATTGTGTGTTGCCTCCACGTGCCTGTATGACCTCCCTACAACGCCTGGGCATGCTCCTGATGAGGCTGAGTATTGTGTGTGGCCTCCACGTGCCTGTATGACCTCCCTACAACGCCTGGGCATGCTCCTGATGAGGCTGAGTATTGTGTATGACCTCCCTACAACGCCTGGGCATGCTCCTGATGAGGCTGAGTATTGTGTGTGGCCTCCAAGTGCCTGTATGACCTCCCTACAACGCCTGGGCATGCTCCTGATGAGGCTGAGTATGGTGTGTGGCCTCCACGTGCCTGTATGACCTCCCTACAACACCTGGGCATGCTCCTGATGAGGCTGAGTATTGTGTGTGGCCTCCACGTGCCTGTATGACCTCCCTACAATGCCTGGGCATGCTCCTGATGAGTCTCAGTATTGTGTGTGGCCTCCACGTGCCTGTATGACCTCCCTACAACGCCTGGGCATGCTCCTAATGAGGCTGAGTGTTGTGTGTGGCCTCCACGTGCCTGTATGACCTCCCTACAACGCCTGGGCATGCTCCTGATGAGGCTGAGTATTGTGTGTGGCCTCCACGTGCCTGTATGACCTCCCTACAACACCTGGGCATGCTCCTGATGAGGCTGAGTATTGTGTGTGGCCTCCACGTGCCTGTATGACCTCCCTACAACGCCTGGGCATGCTCCCGATGAGGCTGAGTATTGTGTGTGGCCTCCACGTGCCTGTATGACCTCCCTACAACGCCTGGGCATGCTCCTGATGAGGCTCAGTATTGTGTGTGGCCTCCACGTGCCTGTATGACCTCCCTACAACGCCTGGGCATGCTCCTGATGAGGCTGAGTATTGTGTGTGGCCTCCACGTGCCTGTATGACGTCTCTACGACGCCTGGGCATGCTCCTGATGAGGCTGAGTATTGTGTGTGGCGTCCACGTGCCTGTATGACCTCCATACAACGCCTGGGCATGCTCATGATGAGGCTGAGTATTGTGTGTGGCCTCCACGTGCCTGTATGACCTCTCTACAACGCCTGGGCGTGCTCCTGATGAGGCTGAGTATTGTGTGTGGCCTCCACGTGCCTGTATGACCTCCCTACAACGCCTGGGCATGCTCCTGATGAGGCTGAGTATTGTGTGTGGCCTCCACGTGCCTGTATGACCTCCCTACAACGCCTGGGCATGCTCCTGATGAGGCTGAGTATTGTGCGTGGCCTCCACGTGCCTGTATGACCTCCCTACAACGCCTGGGCATGCTCCTGATGAGGCTGAGTATTGTGTGTGGCCTCCACGTGCCTGTATGACCTCCCTACAACGCCTGGGCATGCTCCTGATGAGGCTGAGTATTGTGTGTGGCCTCCACGTGCCTGTATGACCTCCCTACAACGCCTGGGCATGCTCCTGATGAGGCTGAGTATTGTGTGTGGCCTCCACGTGCCTGTATGACCTCCCTACAACGTCTGGACATGCTGCTGATGAGGCTGAGTATTGTGTGTTGCCTCCACGTGCCTGTATGACCTCCCTACAACGCCTGGGCATGCTCCTGATGAGGCTGAGTATGGTGTGTGGCCTCCACGTGCCTGTATGACCTCCCTACAACGCCTGGGCATGCTCCTGATGAGGCTGAGTATTGTGTATGACCAACCTACAACGCCTGGGCATGCTCCTGATGAGGCTGAGTATTGTGTGTGGCTTCCAAGTGCCTGTTTGACCTCCCTACAACGCCTGGGCATGCTCCTGATGAGGCTGAGTATGGTGTGTGGCCTCCACGTGCCTGTATGACCTCCCTACAACGCCTGGACATGCTCCTGATGAGGCTCAGTATTGTGTGTGGCCTCCACGTGCCTGTATGACCTCCCTACAACGCCTGGGCATGCTCCTGATGAGGCTGAGTATTGTGTGTGGCCTCCACGTGCCTGTATGACCTCCCTACAACGCCTGGGCGTGCTCCTGATGAGGCTGAGTATTGTGTATGACCTCCCTACAATGCCTGGGCATGCTCCTGATGAGGCTGAGTATTGTGTATGACCTCCCTACAACGCCTGGGCATGCTCCTGATGAGGCTGAGTATTGTGTGTGGCCTCCATGTGCCTCTATGACCTCCCTACAACGCCTCGGCATGCTCCTGATGAGGCTGAGTATTGTGTGTGGCCTCCACGTGCCTGTATGACCTCCCTACAACGCCTGGGCATGCTCCTGATGAGGCTGAGTATTGTGTGTGGCCTCCACATGCCTGTATGACCTCCCTACCACGCCTGGGCGTGCTCCTGATGAGGCTGAGTATTGTGTGTGGCCTCCACGTGCCTGTATGACCTCCCTACAACGCCTGAGCATGCTCATGATGAGGTTGATTATTGTGTGTGGCCTCCACGTGCCTGTATGACCTCCCTACAACGCCTGGCCATGCTCCTGATGAGGCTGAGTATTGTGAGTGGCCTCCACGTGCCTGTATGACCTCCCTACAACGCCTGGGCATGCTCCTGATGAGGCTGAGTATTGTGTGTGGCCTCCAAGTGCCTGTATGACCTCCATACAACGCCTGGGCATGCTCCTGATGAGGCTGAGTATTGTGTGTGGCCTCCACGTGCCTGTATGACCTCCCTACAACGCCTGGGCATGCTCATGATGAGGCTGAGTATTGTGTGTGGCCTCCACGTGCCTGTATGATCTCCCTACAATACCTGGGCATGCTCCTGATGAGGCTGAGTATTGTGTGTGGCCTCCACGTGCCTGTATGACCTCCCTACAACACCTGGGCATGCTCCTGATGAGGCTGAGTATTGTGTGTGGCCTCCACGTGCCTGTATGACCTCCCTACAACACCTGGGCATGCTCCTGATGAGGCTGAGTATTGTGTGTGGCCTCCACGTGCCTGTATGACCTCCCTACAACGCCTGGGCATGCTCCTGATGAGGCTGAGTATTGTGTGTGGCCTCCATGTGCCTGTATGTCCTCCCTACAACGCCTGGGCATGCTCTTGATGAGGCTGAGTATTGTGTGTGGCCTCCACGTGCCTGTATGATCTCCCTACAACGCCTGGGCATGCTCCTGATGAGGCTGAGTATTGTGTGTGGCCTCCACGTGTCTGTATGTCCTCCCTACAACGCCTGGGCATGCTCCTGATGAGGCTGAGTATTGTGTGTGGCCTCCACGTGCCTGTATGACCTCCCTACAACGCCTGGGCATGCTCCTGATGAGGCTGAGTATTGTGTGTGGCCTCCACGTGCCTGTATGACCTCCCTACAACGCCTGGGCATGCTCCTGATGAGGCTGAGTATTGTGTGTGGCCTCCACGTGCCTGTATGACCTCCCTACAACGCCTGGGCATGCTCATGATGAGGCTGAGTATTGTGTGTGGCCTCCACGTGCCTGTATGATCTCCCTACAATACCTGGGCATGCTCCTGATGAGGCTGAGTATTGTGTGTGGCCTCCACGTGCCTGTATGACCTCCCTACAACACCTGGGCATGCTCCTGATGAGGCTGAGTATTGTGTGTGGCCTCCACGTGCCTGTATGACCTTCCTACAACACCTGGGCATGCTCCTGATGAGGCTGAGTATTGTGTGTGGCCTCCACGTGCCTGTGACTCGCCCCTGGGCCTGTGTCGCGCTGCGTTGCGCACGCGGGAGCTTACCCGGAGCCGGATCTGTTGAGGGTTGTAGTCTCGTGGCGGTGACCCGGTCCGTGCCCAGGGAGTCAAACTGAGCGGCGATGTATCAGCGGTAGATGTTGGACGACTACGCCACCCGTTGAGTACAGCTAAGGAGCTGCTGCTGCAGGGCAGACCGCTGAGGCCGGTGGTAGGATTGTGCAGCGTGATAGTATAACCCCCAACGGGAGGGGTATGGCCTCAGGGCAGCCGACGTGGATGATGGGGGTAGCAGGAACCACTCGGAGACGGTACGGTGTAGTTCAGGGTCTTTACTGGTGACAAAGATAGACCCTCCCGGAGTACTGGCTAGCGATTGGGGCCTGGTCAGTCCTTGAGCAGATGGGATCTCCCCTGGCCAGGCGGAGTTGTAGGCCTCCCAAACTGACTGTACTCTTCTGGCTACCTTGCTAGAAGCGGATATAAGTAGCCCACGTCCCTGAGTGTACCGTGTGGTGCTCACCCGTATGGCCGGTGACTCGGGGCCTTCTATTGGCTTCCGCTCCACGATGGCGGTGCTGGTCCCACGCGTGTGACCGTGCCTTCGGGTTTCTGGGCCTGAGGACCTGAAATCCCCTGCCGGTCGGCTTCTGCTGCTGGGTAAGAGTTAGTCCCCACAGCCTCGGACTCCGGGTCCGGTAAGAAAGCTTCTCAGTCAGGGCGAGCTCTGCAGCTGCCAGCCCCTGACTCGTAGTAGTATTGCTCCCACTGAGCTCCAGCTGTTTCTTCCTATGACTGTCTCTTGTCTCTACTCTCCTTGACTCCTAACCCTGCTTCAGCCCCGGGTTTATATAGGGGAAGTTCTTCCCCTCCCAAGACTGGGCAGGAGGTGTGGCATGCACAGGATCCCTGACCAAAGGACCTCCCACCTGCTCTCAGACATAACATCTCTATCACTGTGGCAACCAGACCCCTGGGGTGTCACATTCCCCCCTAGTGAAATTTAGTACTCTGGGACTAAACATATTTTTAGAAAAACATAACAAGGTATAATAATAACAATACAATAAGAAAAACACATAAGATGGTTACGGCGTGTCCGCAACCGGGTGCAGTCTTTGAAGAAAAGCAAGGTGTCCATTTCACCAAAACAGGGAGACGTAACCAGGTAGGGGGTCTGTCCTACCCCGAGTCCTTAACAGTCTTTAGTCCGTCCTGGGTTACGCTCCAACTATGTACACAGGATTCCCGGTAAATCCACCAAGGACTCCTACAAATAACTAGAAACACAAAATTATACACAAGCAACAATACACAGGTAAACATAAATAAAACAATTTATACACTTCAAATCCTCCACCGTGCGGGTAACTGGCCTCTAGTGGCCCTAGTGGACCTACGGAGCTGACTGCCTAGCCCTGAACTACAGGGTGTAGGAGCTGTCAAGGGTAAACTGGGCAGCTGTCTACCGGCTCTTTGGCTCACTAGGGATATGGCAGGCTCACTGCAAGCAGAGGGTTGATCCTCCTGGTCTGCGGGTGTGGGGTCTTCTGCCTCCTGGACCGGCTGTTCTTCCAGCTCTACCTGTTGCTCCGTAGGTGCTTGGGATGCTGGTTGGAGGAAGGTGAGTACGGGTACCACAACTGCACCATTGACTTGAGTCCAAGACCGAGGGAAGTCCCCGAGCACAGTACTAACCATATCTTCCCTTTCCTCTACGGGTCGATGGTCTTCTTGTTCCTCTTCAGGGTTCCTCAGTTGTTCGGGACACTTCTTCAGGTGGTCCCGGGATACAATAGCTGTGGTTTCCCCTCCGTCTTTACTGATGGTACAAACCTTCGGGTTCTCGTGGCTTGAGGGCAGTACGGTGTACGGGTCCTTTTCCCACTGGTCGTCCAACTTGTGGAGCCGTCTCTTCCTCTTCAAGACCTGCTCTCCGGGTACCAGGGGAACAGCGGGAGCATACTGGTTGTAAGTTTTCTCTTGTCTTTCCCTAGCCTGACAGAGACTTCGCTCCACGCTCTCCTGTACTCTCCGGTACTGCTGCTGCCTCTCCGTGTCCCAGTCTGTTTCTGGTGAAGTGTCCTCGGGTGTCAGGACTCCCATTTCCAGGTCAACAGGTAACTTACCAGGTCTTGCCCTCATTAGGTAAGCCGGGGTACAGTTGGTGGAACCTACCGGGATGTGGTTGTATAGGTCCACCAGATCGGGCAACTTCTCAGGCCACAGACTGCGTTCTTCCAGGGGCAACGTTTTTAAAAGATCCATTACCACCTGGTTCATTTTCTCACAAAGTCCATTAGTTTGCGGATGGTAGGGTGTCGTCCTTATCTTCCGGCAGCCATACAGATTGCAGAATTCCTGGAAGACCTCCGCTTCAAAGGCAGGTCCCTGGTCCGTCAGCACTTGGTCCGGGTACCCGTGTGGACGGCAAAAGTGCTGCTGGAAGGCTCTAGCTGCTGTTTGAGCCGTTAAGTCCTTGACGGGGACGACAACCAAGAACCGGGAGTAATGATCCACGATGGTTAACGCGTAGACGTAGCCACTTCTGCTTGGGGTCAGTTTTACATGATCCAAGGCTACCAGTTCCAACGGTTGCCGGGTGACGATGGACTGCAGGGGAGTCTTCTGGCTGGCACGGTCCTTCCTTCTCAGGTTGCACGGGCCACAGTCTCTGCACCACTTCTCAATGGTTCCCCTCATGCCTACCCAGTGGAATCGCTCGCGCAGCAGGAACTCCAGCTTCTTCCACCCGAAGTGTCCAGCTCCGTCGTGGTATGCCTCCATCACCATGGCTGCGTCTCTTCGTGGCACCACTACTTGCCAGAGTAGTTCATGCGTCCGGGAGTTAACCATTCTGCGGCACAACTTCCCCTTGTAAAGGAACAGTCGACTCTTCTCTGCCCATAGTTGTTTGGCTTCCTCCGGAGCGTCTGGTTCAAGGCAAGCCTCCGGGCGAGTCAGCATCTCCTTCACCAGTCGGACGGCAGGGTCGCTGTCTTGCGTTTCCGCCCAGTTGTAGTGAGGTAAGGGGTTCAACGTAGCAGCCTGCTTACTCCTTACCCGGTGGGAATACTGGATAGTCCCATGACGGTGGAACGCAGGGAGTTCAACTTCTTCCAGTCCCTCCGGATCTTCTCCTTCGTCCGGCAGGTTGGGCATCCTGGACAGGGCATCCGCGTTGGTATTAGAGCGTCCGGCCCGGTATTTGATTGTGAACTCGTAGTTGGACAGACGGGCCATCCACCTCTGCTCCAGGGCACCGAGTCTTGCCGTGTCCAGGTGTGTCAACGGGTTGTTATCCGTGTACACGGTGAACCGGGAAGAAGCGAGGTAATGCTTAAAGCGCTCGGTGACTGCCCATACTACGGCCAGGAACTCTAGCTTAAATGAGCTGTAATTCTCGGGGTTCCTTTCGGTGGGTCGCAGTTTTCGGCTGGCGTAGGCGATTACTCGTTCCTTCCCCTGCTGGATCTGGGACAGTACGGCTCCTAGCCCGATGTTACTGGCGTCGGTGTAGAGGATAAAGGGCTGGCTATAATCCGGGTACGCCAGGATTTCGTCCCCCGTGAGGGCCATCTTCAGCTGGCGGAAGGACTCTTCTTCCAGCTCCTCCCATTTGAAGGGCGGCTTCTGGTTCTTGGCCTTCCGGGACTGGCCTATCAGGAGGTCCTGCATAGGTGCTGCCTTTTTGGTGAAACCGGGAATAAACCTTCGGCAGTAGCCTACCAACCCGAGGAACTGCCGCACTTCTTTTACGCTGGAGGGGCTTGGCCATTCCTTAATTGCGGTGATCTTATCAGGGTCGGGAGCCACTCCGTCAGCGCTCACCACGTGTCCCAGGTACTGCACCTTTGGTTTCAGGAGGTGACACTTGGAGGGTTTCACCTTTAGGCCGTAACTCGCCAGAGCTTCGAACACTTCCGCCAGGTGTTTCAGGTGGTCCTCATACGTCTTGGAATATACGATGACATCGTCCAGGTACAACAGGACCGTCTCGAAGTTTCTGTGGCCCAGACAACACTCCATTAGTCGTTGGAAGGTTCCTGGTGCGTTGCAGAGTCCGAACGGCATGCAGGTGAACTCGCTAAGTCCCATCGGGGTGGTGAATGCGGTCTTCTCCCGGTCCGCCTCTGCTACAGGAACCTGCCAGTACCCGCTAGTGAGATCCAAGGTAGAGAAGAAGTTAGCAGATCTTAAAGCAGCCAATGACTCCTCTATCCTTGGTAAGGGGTACGCATCCTTGTGTGTGATACGGTTGATTTTTCGGTAATCTACACACATCCTCATGGTGTTGTCTTTTTTTCTGACTAAGACTAGTGGAGCTGCCCAGGGGCTACAGCTATCCCTGATCACCCCAGCCTCCTTCATGTCTCTAAGCATCCCCTTGGCGTGTTGGTAGTGGGCAGGGGGTACGGGTCGATACCTCTCTTTTATAGGAGGATGGTCTCCCGTGGGGATGTGGTGTTCTACCCCCTTGACTCGCCCGAAGTCTAACGGGTGTTTACTGAACACTCTCTCGTACTCTTGAACCACCCGATAGACTCCTTGTTTCTGGTGTGCGGGAGTGGAGTCAGTACCCAGATGTAGTTGCTGACACCAGTCCTCCATGTTTTTCTTAGAGCCGTTACCTTCCTCCGGGTGAGATGGAGGCAAGGGTTCCACAGATTGTATAGAATTTTGGTTAATGGTATATAATTTAGCTAGCGTGGCATACCGGGGCAGATACACTTCCCTCTCCCCGATATTTATTATGCGAACGGGCACCCTCCCATGGCGTACATCAACCACCCCCCGTGCTGTCAAAATGGTGGGCCTACTGTCCGAGTAAACTGGTTCTACCATTGCCTGGTAATCCCTACCTCTCAGACCAATAGCTACCCGGCACCAAATCATCATTTCACTTTTTGGGGGCATGGCAATAGGAAAAGGGTCACACATTCTTACGCTACCAATCTCACCGCCGGAGAGTTCCACCTGTTGCCGTCGCATCAGTGCCCGGATCTCTTTCTGGAGCACCCGCTGCTCGCCGGAGCTGGCGTTCTTGGCAACCTGCTGTAAAAGGAAAATCACCTCTGCAAGACAATTTTCAATTACATTAGTTCCTAGAGTTATTTTTGGGTGACTCTCATGTTTGTCAATATCTACAATGATCAGTCCCTGTGCTGCCAGTTCGACTCTACCGATTTTGATGGTCACCTCTTTAAATCCGATCTGTGGCACGGGCTGGCCATTGCTGGCGATGATACTCAAGTCGTCGTCAGGGTAGCGGGTAATATCCGAGTCATTCCAGTACTGCTTAAAGAGCACGTACGGGATGGTGGTGACCTGTGACCCGGTGTCCAGTAGGGCACTCATGGGAATGCCATCCAGTACCACAGGCAAGACTGGACGTCCTCCCACATATCTGTCGCGCCAGTTCGATGAGCCTGGTGATCTTTTCCCTGGGGGTTGGCCCTCTACCCCAGGTTGTGCCCGTTTAAAGAACAGTACCTTGCCATATGTCCGGGTTGATTGCAGCGGCGGCAGATGGGTCGTCCGTCCTCGCTGTATCGGTCACTGGGTCTTCCTCTGGCCGGTGGGGTCCTCCTTGGTCGATGCCACGGGATGTCCTCCGGTCCGGATGCCAGCTGGATCTTCCCTGGGGTGGAAACCTGTAAAGACTGCACAGTTCGGGTTAGCGCAGCAACGCTCTTAGCTAGCTCTTGGACCTGATGGTGTAGGTCTGGAGCCGGGTCATTGTCCAAAGCCTGCGCATCAGCTCCCACAGGCCCTGCCGACAAGGGCGCCGCCTCCTGGTGGTAAGTAATAGCTGGGCGCCTGTGGGTCATAACGCCACCCGGTGCCGGTTCTCGGAGCACCCGGATGGCTCTGTCCTTGAACTGTGCAAAGCCCAGATGGGGATCCTGTAAGGCCATTGACGCGCCCCCTGGGCCATATTCTTTAGGGGGAATATCCGGAGCCGGATCAGATGGGAGTTGTAGTCTTCCGAGTGGCTGTGACCCGGTCCGTGCCCAGGGTGTCAAACTCAGTTGTATGTGGCAGTCCTACAGATGTTATTAAGTTCTTAATGTCGACTACGCCACCCGTTGTATTGCGGTCACTATGGCCGCCGCTGCAGCAGGGTCCGCTGAGGCTGATGGTGTAGGTGCAGCTTGTGATGGTATAACCCCCAACGGGTGGGGTATAGCCTCAGGGGGTCAGGTGCAGAGGATGGGGGTTGTGGTGGTGCAGCATAGGTGTTAAAGGAAGACAGAGTCGGGTTATGCAGTTTAGGGTATTTACTCACTGCTGATGTTCCGGTCACTCCAGCTTCAAGTGACCTCCCGAGCCGTGCTGCATCCACCAGGTCCTGGATCCAGCCAACCCCCAAGCGAGTCCGGAGCGTGACCCTGAGCTCTCCTTCTGTCTTTTCTCTGGCCGTCCCCACTAGTGATCCACCCAGGTCCAGCTCCCTCGGGCCTTCTGTTGGGAGACCCTTGGCCTTGGGTTCCCTGACCCTCCACGTGGTATGCCTTCGGGGTGGATGTGGTGGGTGGCCGCGGCAGACGCTGCCCACGGCCTCCGGTCTCTGGCTAGGGTGTGCTTTTGCCCCCACCAGCTTGGGTTCCGGTACCCTGATGCCGACTCTTCACCCGGGGATTGGATTTGGGGTCTCAGAGTCCTCTCTTCTGTTTCCCCCTCTGGGTCTCTCTTGCTTTCTACTCTCTCTCTCTCTGGGGCTGCTCTGCTCCTCTTCTCTGCAAAGACTTACTGACTGACCCTGTTCTTTGATGGTGCCCACCTTATATACACCCTCTATGTGTGAGCTCAGGTGACCAGCACCCAATGAGCTCCTATCTTTACCCAGGCTGCTCCCCCTATCTGCCCCTACACTACTTGGGATGTACCACCCCCCTCCCACTCCAGCCAGGAACAGACTCGGTCGTACCTGCACATTTCTAAGTGGGAGTACCGTCGGCCTGCTCCTCGGAAATGGGATGTATGTAGTGCATGCAGCCTTCCGAGCTCAGTTCCACACTCCATCCTTACCCGGGAGTGGAATATCACACCTCTGGGTTGAGGTGCAATACCCCTGTAGCAGCCGAATCCTCAGGGTGCTACATTCCCCCCTGGTAAATCACAGCACGTCCTCGGGCTGTAAGACATAACACCAAAACATACAAATTTTTGCATAAACATATAAAACATATAAAACATTATATATATTTGCATAAAACTTTTCAGATAAAACATTCTCGTCGCCTCTGGCTCCTCCTCCGGTCACTGTGCAACGTGTGACCGGGTAAAGTGCGACAGTCTCTCTGGAAAACTGGTTTTCCTATAAAACCGGTAGGGGGCGCTTTAGGACGCGCAACTATATACAGGGATTATGGCCGCTCTCAGTCCTCGGCCAGGTATTAGGGAGGAATGACCGCTCTCAGTCCTCGGTCAGTGGGATTAAGGGAAATACGGGTAACAGTTCACACATGCTGGTCCCAACGGGGACTATATTAGCAACAGCAACAGTTTCAGTTTCAGTTTCAGTTTCAGTTCCAGTTCACGGTGCCCCGACGGGCAACTATATACAGCTTCTGCTTCGCTGTACTTAGCGACGGCGTCCTCCTGCTCTTGCTTTATGGTTACCTTTGGCTTCAGACCCGTCCGGGTCCTCTTGCTCTTCCTCCTCACACCGCAGCTCTTCCTCCGTCAGGCGATGCACATGGAGGGCGTAGGGACCTTTGGCACACTTGTGCCGGGTGAAGGTGACCTCGTCCCCGATGTAAAGGTCACGACCTCTGTGTCCCTCCGGTAGGTGGGACTCAACGTCTCTCCTGGTTACGAAGACGTCGCCTAGGGTGTGGTGGTCTCGGATGAAGCCCCACCCATGCTGCAGGTTAAACTTTATCACAGTCCCGGTGGTGCGGGGACTATGCGCTGCACGGGGGTCTCTCCTGGCCCGGCTCTTCTGCTCCGCGCTCTTTATTTGAGCTTGCTGTTCCCGGACCCGCCTCTCTCTCCGCTCCCTCTCGAAGTCCTCGAGCTGTTGGCGGCAGCACTCAGCACGCTCCGCTGCAGCTGCCCGAGTCTCTTGAGTGAACCCCATAAGATCTTCTCCGGTGGGGTCCCACTCAAACTGTGCTTCCGCTAGCGGGGGCGAGATCCTCTTTACGGGCTTTGGAGCCGGGATCAGGGGTTCATCCAGGGGTCTCTCTCTCCGGAGTCGGGGATGGTGGAACTCCGGTGGCCATATAAATGGCTGCCCATCCGGGCACGTATGCTGGGCGTACAGGTCCTCTCCCAGATGCGGCACTCTTGGTCTTATGGGCGCGGTGGTGTTAGCGCCCGGGTTGCCCGGGCCTTGCGGCCAGGCCTGGGGTATCTGGAAGGTAAAGGGCACCGTAAGGACGGCGGCACCCTGGGCTACTTGGCCCTGCGACCAGGCCGGGGGCTCCGCGGAGGTAGGGGGCGCTGTTGGTACTGCGGCGCCCGGGGGTACTAGGCCTTGCGACCAGGCTGGTGGTACTTCCTGCTTGGTCACGCTCGGGGTCGAGGCGTGTGACGTCACAGGGGTCGCGGCTCCCGTTTGAGGCCTAGTCTGCGGCGGTGACGTTGCAGCGACGGGCACGGCAGGATAGACTTCGGGCTCTGCGACGGGGAGCTGGGGCAGGTACGCGGTTTCCCGGTTTGGGGTATAGGCGTCCCCTTTACCTGCCTCCACTCGTTCGGCTCCCTTCTCGGCGCCGTCTCCGGCCTTCAATCCTCCCGCGCCATCCTCAGAGGCGGTCTGTTTCCTCGTCTCGGGTGGCGTGCTCCGCTGACAGGTCTCGGTCTGCTGGGCCATCTCACGGCTCCACTCCGCCAACGTCTCTCGCTGCACCCGGGCCATCCTCCTTGCGAGGCCCTCCAGAGCGGTCTGTGCACACTCCCGGTCTCGGGGGAGCTGTGCTAGGACCTCCACTAGGCCTAGTGGGGTCGTTGTTTCCAGCAGGCTCCTGACCAACGGGTCGGTGCTGCTCTGCTCTCCTACAGTCGTCTCCAGCAGGCTCCTGGCCAGCGGGCCGGTGCTGCTCTGCTTTCTCGCCATCTCCGGGTAAGCTCCTCCGATATTCTTCTCCAGGCTTCTTGCCTCCGGGTGCGCTCGCTCTAGACTGCTCCAGGCGGCACCCATCTTTGTTCTCTCCTTTCGTCTCCTCCCACCTCGAGGGCGGTCCCGGGGCCACTTGGTGACTGTCAGCTCCAGGGGCAGTTCTTTCACGCTGACAGACACCTCTAGCATCACAGTCTCTGTTGGTGGGGGCGGTTTCCACTTTTGGCGCCATTTTCGGTCCTGGCCCACGATGGGAGGCGGCCTCTTGCCATCCTCCGGCACGCCCACAATGGCGTCCGCTCTTCCAAGGCGGGAAACCTTTGGAAATGGCGGGAATCGCTTCCCAGTGGCGGGAAACTCTGCAGATGGCGGGAAAACGCTGTTAATGGCGGACAACCGGCTGGAATCGATCTGTGATGGGGTCCGATGGCGGGGACCCTCCGGAACCGGCAGGAGACTTCTTTTTGAGGTAAACTCATTCTTTTCTTCAGGCACGCAGTACCCGGGTGTTGTGGGCACGTAATCCTGCCGACTACGCCAAAGTTGACGCGCCCCCTGGGCCATATTCTTTAGGGGGAATATCCGGAGCCGGATCAGATGGGAGTTGTAGTCTTCCGAGTGGCTGTGACCCGGTCCGTGCCCAGGGTGTCAAACTCAGTTGTATGTGGCAGTCCTACAGATGTTATTAAGTTCTTAATGTCGACTACGCCACCCGTTGTATTGCGGTCACTATGGCCGCCGCTGCAGCAGGGTCCGCTGAGGCTGATGGTGTAGGTGCAGCTTGTGATGGTATAACCCCCAACGGGTGGGGTATAGCCTCAGGGGGTCAGGTGCAGAGGATGGGGGTTGTGGTGGTGCAGCATAGGTGTTAAAGGAAGACAGAGTCGGGTTATGCAGTTTAGGGTATTTACTCACTGCTGATGTTCCGGTCACTCCAGCTTCAAGTGACCTCCCGAGCCGTGCTGCATCCACCAGGTCCTGGATCCAGCCAACCCCCAAGCGAGTCCGGAGCGTGACCCTGAGCTCTCCTTCTGTCCTTTCTCTGGCCGTCCCCACTAGTGATCCACCCAGGTCCAGCTCCCTCGGGCCTTCTGTTGGGAGACCCTTGGCCTTGGGTTCCCTGACCCTCCACGTGGTATGCCTTCGGGGTGGATGTGGTGGGTGGCCGCGGCAGACGCTGCCCACGGCCTCCGGTCTCTGGCTAGGGTGTGCTTTTGCCCCCACCAGCTTGGGTTCCGGTACCCTGATGCCGACTCTTCACCCGGGGATTGGATTTGGGGTCTCAGAGTCCTCTCTTCTGTTTCCCCCTCTGGGTCTCTCTTGCTTTCTCCTCTCTCTCTCTCTGGGGCTGCTCTGCTCCTCTTCTCTGCAAAGACTTACTGACTGACCCTGTTCTTTGATGGTGCCCACCTTATATACACCCTCTATGTGTGAGCTCAGGTGACCAGCACCCAATGAGCTCCTATCTTTACCCAGGCTGCTCCCCCTATCTGCCCCTACACTACTTGGGATGTACCACCCCCCTCCCACTCCAGCCAGGAACAGACTCGGTCGTACCTGCACATTTCTAAGTGGGAGTACCGTCGGCCTGCTCCTCGGAAATGGGATGTATGTAGTGCATGCAGCCTTCCGAGCTCAGTTCCACACTCCATCCTTACCCGGGAGTGGAATATCACACCTCTGGGTTGAGGTGCAATACCCCTGTAGCAGCCGAATCCTCAGGGTGCTACACCATCACCCGCAACTGAGTTCGGTGGGCATTACAATACAGTCCCTCTATAAATTGTTCGGTCAACAGCCTGTCCTCGTTTCCCACTCCATCAGGGTCGGTCTGCTTAATGGCCCTCAGGGCCTCTTGTAGGTTTAGTGCATAGTCCCTTATACTCTCATGCGCTCGCTGCTTGCACCCGTAGAATCTAAGCTTAATCTCGGCTGAGGTGCGGGTATCAAAGAAATCCTTCAGCCGGGTTAGTATCCCTGCGACAGTCTTCCTCCCAGGTGGCCAGGATTTTACTTCCCTTTTAGCTGCCCCGGTTAGTTGGGCCACCAGGATGCTCACTTTTTGCTCTTCTGTGAGGGGGTACACCTGGAAGAGGCTATCCAGCTTTTCTCTAAAGTCATGCAGGGTATGTGACTCCCCTGAGTACTGGGGTAGCCAAGCTGCTCCCGGGATATAGGGCATGGTGAAGGGCATAACTGCAGCAGCGGTGGCGCTGGCGGGGGTTGAGGCAGTGAAGCTCTCCTCCGTATCCGACATCTTCCTCCCCCCTAGTGGACCGTGGCCTACCTTGCGATGATCCTGTTCCGTAGGCCGCGGCTCCGCAGTAGATCGTCAGGGTTGAGGACCTTCCGTCGCGCTCCGGTGACGTCGGCGTCTGCTGGGCTCCTTCCAGGACCTTACGCAACGTCCGGACGTGAGGCGGGGCTTCAGTTCTCGCGCGCTTTCGAAGTCCACGCCCCTCTTCTTCCTGCGCGGCGTCCTCAAGATGGCGTCCAATGGCGGGAAAACTCCACGGATGGCGGGAAGAAGGCCGAAGATGGCGCCGGATGGCGGGAAAACTTCGCGGATGGCGGGAAGAAGGCAGAAGATGGCGCCGGATGGCGGGAAACCTCACCACTGGTAAGTTTGAACAGTCTTTGCTTTTCAGGCACGCAGTACCCGGTGGTTGCGGGCACGAAATCCTGCCGACTACGCCAAAAGTTGACGCGCCCCTGGGCCTGTGTCGCGCTGCGTTGCGCACGCGGGAGCTTACCCGGAGCCGGATCTGTTGAGGGTTGTAGTCTCGTGGCGGTGACCCGGTCCGTGCCCAGGGAGTCAAACTGAGCGGCGATGTATCAGCGGTAGATGTTGGACGACTACGCCACCCGTTGAGTACAGCTAAGGAGCTGCTGCTGCAGGGCAGACCGCTGAGGCCGGTGGTAGGATTGTGCAGCGTGATAGTATAACCCCCAACGGGAGGGGTATGGCCTCAGGGCAGCCGACGTGGATGATGGGGGTAGCAGGAACCACTCGGAGACGGTACGGTGTAGTTCAGGGTCTTTACTGGTGACAAAGATAGACCCTCCCGGAGTACTGGCTAGCGATTGGGGCCTGGTCAGTCCTTGAGCAGATGGGATCTCCCCTGGCCAGGCGGAGTTGTAGGCCTCCCAAACTGACTGTACTCTTCTGGCTACCTTGCTAGAAGCGGATATAAGTAGCCCACGTCCCTGAGTGTACCGTGTGGTGCTCACCCGTATGGCCGGTGACTCGGGGCCTTCTATTGGCTTCCGCTCCACGATGGCGGTGCTGGTCCCACGCGTGTGACCGTGCCTTCGGGTTTCTGGGCCTGAGGACCTGAAATCCCCTGCCGGTCGGCTTCTGCTGCTGGGTAAGAGTTAGTCCCCACAGCCTCGGACTCCGGGTCCGGTAAGAAAGCTTCTCAGTCAGGGCGAGCTCTGCAGCTGCCAGCCCCTGACTCGTAGTAGTATTGCTCCCACTGAGCTCCAGCTGTTTCTTCCTATGACTGTCTCTTGTCTCTACTCTCCTTGACTCCTAACCCTGCTTCAGCCCCGGGTTTATATAGGGGAAGCTCTTCCCCTCCCAAGACTGGGCAGGAGGTGTGGCATGCACAGGATCCCTGACCAAGAGACCTCCCACCTGCTCTCAGACATAACATCTCTATCACTGTGGCAACCAGACCCCTGGGGTGTCACACCTGTATGACCTCCCTACAACGCCTGGGCATGCTCCTGATGAGGCTGAGTATTGTGTGTGGCCTCCACGTGCCTGTATGACCTCCCTACAACGCCTGGGCATGCTCCTGATGAGGCTGAGTATTGTGTGTGACCTCCACATGCCTGTATGACCTCCCTACAACTCCTGGGCATGCTCCTGATGAGGCTGAGTATTGTGTGTGGCCTCCACGTGCCTGTATGACCTCCCTACACCGCCTGGGCATGCTCCTGATGAGGCTGAGTATTGTGTGTGGCCTCCACGTGCCTGTATGACCTCCCTACAATGCCTGGGCATGCTCCTGATGAGGCTGAGTATTGTGTGTGGCCTCCACGTGCCTGTATGACCTCCCTACAACGCCTGGGCATGCTCCTGATGAGGCTGAGTATTGTGTGTGGCCTCCACGTGCCTGTATGTCCTCCCTACAACGCCTGGGCATGCTCCTGATGAGGCTGAGTATTGTGTGTGGCCTCCACGTGCCTGTATGACCTCCCTACAACGCCTGGGCATGCTCCTGATGAGGCTGAGTATTGTGTGTGGCCTCCACGTGCCTGTATGTCCTCCCTACAACGCCTGGGCATGCTCCTGATGAGGCTGAGTATTGTGTGTGGCCTCCACGTGCCTGTATGACCTCCCTACAACGCCTGGGCATGCTCCTGATGAGGCTGAGTATTGTGCGTGGCCTCCACGTGCCTGTATGACCTCCCTACAACGCCTGGGCATGCTCCTGATGAGGCTGAGTATTGTGCGTGGCCTCCACATGCCTGTATGACCTCCCTACAACGCCTGGGCATGCTCCTGATGAGGCTGAGTATTGTGTGTGGCCTCCACGTGCCTGTATGACCTCCCTACAACGCCTGGGCATGCTCCTGATGAGGCTGAGTATTGTGTGTGGCCTCCACGTGCCTGTATGACCTCCCTACAACGCCTGGGCATGCTCCTGATGAGGCTGAGTATTGTGCGTGGCCTCCACGTGCCTGTATGACCTCCCTACAACGCCTGGGCATGCTCCTGATGAGGCTGAGTATTGTGTGTGGCCTCCACGTGCCTGTATGACCTCCCTACAACGCCTGGGCATGCTCCTGATGAGGCTGAGTATTGTGTGTGGCCTCCACGTGCCTGTATGACCTCCCTACAACGCCTGGGCATGCTCCTGATGAGGCTGAGTATTGTGTGTGGCCTCCACGTGTCTGTATGACCTCACTACAACGCCTGGGCATGCTCCTAATGAGGCTGAGTGTTGTGTGTGGCCTCCACGTGCCTGTATGACCTCCCTACAACCCCTGGGCATGTTCCTGATGAGGCTGAGTATTGTGTGTGGTCTCCACGTGCCTTTATGACCTCCCTACAACGCCTGGGCGTGCTCCTGATGAGGCTGAGTATTGTGTGTGGCCTCCACGTGTCTGTATGACCTCCCTACAACGCCTGGGCATGCTCCTGATGAGGCTGAGTATTGTGTGTGGCCTCCACGTGCCTGTATGACCTCCCTACAACGCCTGGGCATGCTCCTGATGAGGCTGAGTATTGTGTGTGGCCTCCACGTGCCTGTATGACCTCCCTACAACACCTGGGCATGCTCCTGATGAGGCTGAGTATTGTGTGTGGCCTCCACGTGCCTGTATGACCTCCCTACAACGCCTGGGCATGCTCCTGATGAGTCTCAGTATTGTGTGTGGCCTCCACGTGCCTGTATGACCTCCCTACAACGCCTGGGCATGCTCCTAATGAGGCTGAGTGTTGTGTGTGGCCTCCACGTGCCTGTATGACCTCCCTTCAACGCCTGGGCATGCTCCTGATGAGGCTGAGTATTGTGTGTGGCCTCCACGTGCCTGTATGACCTCCCTACAACACCTGGGCATGCTCCTGATGAGGCTGAGTATTGTGTGTGGCCTCCACGTGCCTGTATGACCTCCCTACAACGCCTGGGCATGCTCCTGATGAGGCTGAGTATTGTGTGTGGCCTCCACGTGCCTGTATGACCTCCCTACAACGCCTGGGCATGCTCCTGATGAGGCTGAGTATTGTGTGTGGCCTCCACGTGCCTGTATGACCTCCCTACAACGCCTGGGCATGCTCCTGATGAGGCTCAGTATTGTGTGTGGCCTCTACGTGCCTGTATGACCTCCCTACAACCCCTGGGCATGCTCCTGATGAGGCTCAGTATTGTGTGTGGCCTCCACGTGCCTGTATGACCTCCCTACAACGCCTGGGCATGCTCCTGATGAGGCTGAGTATTGTGTGTGGCCTCCACGTGCCTGTATGACGTCTCTACGACGCCTGGGCATGCTCCTGATGAGGCTGAGTATTGTGTGTGGCGTCCACGTGCCTGTATGACCTCCCTACAACGCCTGGGCATGCTCCTGATGAGGCTGAGTATTGTGTGTGGCCTCCACGTGCCTGTATGACGTCTCTACGACGCCTGGGCACGCTACTGATGAGGCTGAGTATTGTGTGTGGCCTCCACGTGCCTGTATGACCTCTCTACAACGCCTGGGCGTGCTCCTGATGAGGCTGAGTATTGTGTGTGGCCTCCACGTGCCTGTATGACCTCCCTACAACGCCTGGGCATGCTCCTGATGAGGCTGAGTATTGTGTGTGGCCTCCACGTGCCTGTATGACCTCCCTACAACGCCTGGGCATGCTCCTGATGAGGCTGAGTATTGTGCGTGGCCTCCACGTGCCTGTATGACCTCCCTACAACGCCTGGGCATGCTCCTGATGAGGCTGAGTATTGTGTGTGGCCTCCACGTGCCTGTATGACCTCCCTACAACGCATGGGCATGCTCCTGATGAGGCTGAGTATTGTGTGTGGCCTCCACGTGCCTGTATGACCTCCCTACAACGCCTGGGCATGCTCCTGATGAGGCTGAGTATTGTGTGTGGCCTCCACGTGCCTGTATGACCTCCCTACAACGCCTGGGCATGCTCCTGATGAGGCTGAGTATTGTGTGTGGCCTCCACGTGCCTGTATGACCTCCCTACAACGTCTGGACATGCTGCTGATGAGGCTGAGTATTGTGTGTGGCCTCCACGTGCCTGTATGACCTCCCTACAACGCCTGGGCATGCTCCTGATGAGGCTGAGTATTGTGTGTGGCCTCCACGTGCCTGTATGACCTCCCTACAACGCCTGGGCATGCTCCTGATGAGGCTGAGTATTGTGTATGACCTCCCTACAACGCCTGGGCATGCTCCTGATGAGGCTGAGTATTGTGTGTGGCCTCCACGTGCCTGTATGACCTCCCTACAACGCCTGGGCATGCTCCTGATGAGGCTCAGTATTGTGTGTGGCCTCCACGTGCCTGTATGACCTACCTACAACGCCTGGGCATGCTCTTGATGAGGCTGAGTATTGTGTGTGGCCTCCACGTGCCTGTATGACCTCCCTACAATGCCTGGGCATGCTCCTGATGAGGCTGAGTATTGTGTGTGGCCTCCACGTGCCTGTATGACCTCCCTACAACGCCTGGGCATGCTCCTGATGAGGCTGAGTATTGTGTGTGGCCTCCACGTGCCGGTATGACCTCCCTACAACGCCTGGGCATGCTCCTGATGAGGCTGAGTATTGTGTGTGACCTTCACGTGCCTGTATAACCTCCCTACACCGCCTGGGCATGCTCCTGATGAGGCTGAGTATTGTGTGTGGCCTCCACGTGCCTGTATGACCTCCCTACAACGCCTGGGCATGCTCCTGATGAGGCTGAGTATTGTGTGTGGCCTCCATGTTCCTGTATGACCTCCCTACAACGCCTGGGCATGCTCCTGATGAGGCTGAGTATTGTGTGTGGCCTCCACGTGCCTGTATGACCTCCCTACAACGCCTGGGCATGCTCCTGATGAGGCTCAGTATTGTGTGTGGCCTCCACGTGCCTGTATGACCTCCCTACAACGCCTGGGCATGCTCCTTATGACGCGCCCCCTGGGCCGTGTGCAATGGATACCCGGAGCCGGATCTCGATGGGGGTAGTAGTCCTTGTGGCGGTGACCCGGTCCGTGCCCAGGGTGTCAAACTAAATGGCAGTCTATGGCAGTAGATGTTAATTTGATCGACTACGCCACCCGTTGAGTGCGGCTTTGAAGCCGCCGCTGCAGAGCAGTCCGCTGAGGCCGGTGGTATATGTGCAGCAGTGATGGTATAACCCCCAACGGGAGGGGTATGGCCTCAGGGCAGCAGGTGTGGATGATGGGTATAGTTATGTTGTAGAAAGGAGAGTCAGAGACTTGAGGTGCAGTTTCAGGGTTTTTACTCACAGGTGTTGCTTTAGTCACTCTGGCCTTGAGTGACCACCCGAGCCGTGCTGCGTCCACCAGGTCCTGGACTCGGCCAACCTCCAGGCAGTCCGGAGCGTGGTCCTGAGCTTCCCTGTCTCTCTCTCTTCCTCCTGGCCGTTCCCACCAGGGATCCACCTTTGGCCGGCTCCCTCGGGTCTCTTGGTGGTCAAACCTCCTCTGGGTTCCCTGACCCTATGCTTGGTGTGCCTTTCTGGTGGATTTGGTGAGGGTCGTGGCAAATCTTGACCACGACCTCCGGTTTCTGGCTGAGGATTAGTGGCCTCCACCAGTTCGGGTTCCGGTACCCATGTCCGCCAACCCTTCACCCTTCCTGGTCTGGTTCTGGGTTCTTGGGGTTCCCTCTGTCTTTCTCTCTGGGTCCTTCTTACTCCTCTCTCTCTCTCTCTGCAGGCCTTGCTCTGGAGCTGGGCCCAGCCGGAGCCACAGCTCCCTGTCAGCCCTCCTGGCTGAGCTCCTCTGCACTCCACTCCCCTACTACAAGACAAGACTCACCCTGTCCTAAGATGGTGCCCACCTTATATACTCCCTCTATGTGTGAGCCCAGGTGACCAGCACCCAATGAGCTCCTAGCTTTACCCAGACTACTCCCCCTATCTGCCCCTACACTACTGGGATGTTCCACCCCCCTCCCACTCCAGCCAGGGACAGACGCTGTCGTACCTGCACATTTACTTAGTGGGAGTACCGTTGTTCTGTCCCCCGGAAATGGGATGTATGTAGTGCATGCAGCCTACTAAGCTCAGTTCCACACTCCATCCTTACCCGGGAGTGGAATACCACACCTCTGGCTTGAGGTGTAATACCCCTGTAGCAGCCGAATCCTCAGGGTGCTACATTCCCCCCTTGTAAATCACAGCACGTCCTCGGGCTGTAAAAGAATAAAATATCCAAAAACATACAATTCTTTTTTTTTCTTTTTCAAAACATCATGAACATATAAAACACTATATATATTATCAGCAGCAATAAACTCTTCATATAAAACTTTTCATTATAAACATTCTTGTTCCTCCGGCCACGGTGCAACTTGTGACCGGGTAAAGTGCAACAGTCACAAAAACAGTTCTTTATAAAACCAGTAGGGGGCGCCTTAGAAAGCGCAACTATATACAAGGGGAGGTGGCCGCTCTCAGTCCTCGGCCAGTGGGATGGGGAAAGAATGACCGCTCTCAGTCCTCGGCCAGTGGGATAAAGGGACATACGGGTAACAGTTTAATTTGCTGGTCCCAACGGGGACTATAATGGTAACAGTTCCTGTACCCTGACGGGTAACTATTTTACAGTTCCATTTACCGTACTTTAGTAGCGGCGTCCTCCTAATACTTCCTCCGTGTACCCTTCAGACCCGTCCGGGTCCTCTTGCTCCTCCTGACACCTCAGCTCTTCCTCCGTCAACCGATGTACATGAAGGGCATAGGGTCCTTTGGCACATTGGTGCCGGGTAAAGGTGACCTCATCACCCAGGTAAAGGTCACGACCTCTGTGTCCCTCCGGTAGGTGGGACTCGACATCTCTTCTGGTCACGAAGACGTCGCCGGGGGTGTGATGATCTCTGATGAAGCCCCAACCGTGCTGCAGTTGGAATTTAATTACAGTCCCGGTGGCACGGGGACCGTGGGCTGCACGGGGGTTCCTTCGGGTCCGGCTCTTTTGTTCTGCACTTTGCACTTGCAGCCGCTCCTCGCGGACCCGCCTCTCTCGTCGTTCCCGGTCGAAAACCTCTAATTGCTGCCGGCAGCACTCTGCTCGCTGGGCTGCGGCCGCCCGGGTCTCTTGAGTGAACCCGATGAGGTCTCCTCCAGTGGGGTCCCACGCAAACTGCGCTTCCTCCAACGAGAGTGGGGTGATCTTGGCGGGCGCCGGAGCCGGGATCAGGGGCTCATCCAGGGGTCTTTCTTTCCGGAGTCGGGGATGGTAGTACTCCGGTGACCACTCAAAGGGCTGCCCATCCGGGCAAATATGCTGGGTTAACAAGTCTTCACCCAGGTGCGGCACTGTGGAGGTTGAGGGCGCGGTGGTGGTAGCGGCGCCCAGGTTTACCAGGCCTTGCGACCAGGCTTGGGGCACCCTGAACGTAAAGGGCACCGTGAAGACGGCGGCGCCCGGGGTTACTTGACCTTGCGACCAGGCCGGTGGCTCAGTGGAGGTAGAGGGCGCTGTTGGTACTGCGGCGCCCGGGGGCACTCGGCCTTGCGACCAGGCCGGTGGCGTCTCCTGCTTGGCCGCGCTCAGGGTTGAGGCGCGTGACGTCACAGGGGGCGTGGCCGCGGCTTCTGTTTGAGGCCTAGTCGGGAGCGGTGACGGTGCAACGACGGGCACGGCAGGGGAAATTTCGGGCTCTGCGACGGGGAGCTGGGGCAGGCTCACGGCTTCTCGGCTCGGGGTAGTGACGTCCCCTTTACCTGCCTCCGTTTCTTTAGCTCCTTCCTCGGCGTCGTCTCCGGCCTTGATTCCTCCTGCACCATCCTCAGAGGCGGTCTGACTCCTCGTCTCGGGTGGCGTGCTCCGTTGGCGGGTTCCAGCCTGCAGGGCCATCTCTCTGCTCCACTCCGTCAGCGTTTCTCGCTGCACCTGGGCCATCCTCCGTGCGAGTCCCTCCAGCGCGGTCTGTGCACGCTCCCGGTCTCGGGGGAGCTGTGCCAGGATCCCCACCAGGTCTTGTGGGGTGGTAGCTTGCAACAGGCTCCTGACCACAGGGTCGGTGCTGCCTGACTCTCCCTCCATCTCCGGGTACGGCTTCTCCAGACTCCTCTCCAGACTCCTCCAGGCTGCACCCATCTTCTCTCTTTTGTTCTTGGTCCGCCCACACTGAGGGTGGTCCCGGGGCAACTTGGTGATTGTCAGTTCCAGGGGCAGTCCCCTCACGCTGATGGACATCTCAAGCATCACAGTCTCTGCTGGTGGGGGCGGTTTCCGCTTTTGGCGCCATTCTTGGTCCTGGCCCACGATGGGAGGTGGCCTCTTGCCACCCTCTGGCACGCCCATACTGGAGTCCGCTCTGCCAGGGCGGGAAATCTTCTGAAATGGCGGGAATCTTCACCGATTGCGGGAAGAAGGCTGAAGATGGCGCCGGATGGCGGGAATCTTCACCGATGGCGGGAAAACCTCACGGATGGTAAGTTTTAAAAGTCTCTTTTTCAGGCACGCAGTACCCGGTGGTTGCGGGCACGAAATCCTGCCGACTACGCCAAAAGTTGACGCGCCCCCTGGGCCGTGTGCAAGGGATACCCGGAGCCGGATCTCGATGGGGGTAGTAGTCCTTGTGGCGGTGACCCGGTCCGTGCCCAGGGTGTCAAACTAAGTGGCAGTCTATGGCAGTAGATGTTAATTTGATCGACTACGCCACCCGTTGAGTGCGGCTTTGAAGCCGCCGCTGCAGAGCAGTCCGCTGAGGCCGGTGGTATATGTGCAGCAGTGATGGTATAACCCCCAACGGGAGGGGTATGGCCTCAGGGCAGCAGGTGTGGATGATGGGTATAGTTATGTTGTAGAAAGGAGAGTCAGAGACTTGAGGTGCAGTTTCAGGGTTTTTACTCACAGGTGTTCTCTCAGTCACTCTGGCCTTGAGTGACCACCCGAGCCGTGCTGCGTCCACCAGGTCCTGGACTCGGCCAACCCCCAGGCAGTCCGGAGCGTGGTCCTGAGCTTCCCTGTCTCTCTCTCTTCCTCCTGGCCGTTCCCACCAGGGATCCACCTTTGGCCGGCTCCCTCGGGTCTCTTGGTGGTCAAACCTCCTCTGGGTTCCCTGACCCTATGCTTGGTGTGCCTTTCTGGTGGATTTGGTGAGGGTCGTGGCAAATCTTGACCACGACCTCCGGTTTCTGGCTGAGGATTAGTGGCCTCCACCAGTTCGGGTTCCGGTACCCGTGTCCGCCAACCCTTCACCCTTCCTGGTCTGGTTCTGGGTTCTTGGGGTTCCCTCTGTCTTTCTCTCTGGGTCCTTCTTACTCCTCTCTCTCTCTCTCTGCAGGCCTTGCTCTGGAGCTGGGCCCAGCCGGAGCCACAGCTCCCTGTCAGCCCTCCTGGCTGAGCTCCTCTGCACTCCACTCCCCTACTACAAGACAAGACTCACCCTGTCCTAAGATGGTGCCCACCTTATATACTCCCTCTATGTGTGAGCCCAGGTGACCAGCACCCAATGAGCTCCTAGCTTTACCCAGACTACTCCCCCTATCTGCCCCTACACTACTGGGATGTTCCACCCCCCTCCCACTCCAGCCAGGGACAGACGCTGTCGTACCTGCACATTTACTTAGTGGGAGTACCGTTGTTCTGTCCCCCGGAAATGGGATGTATGTAGTGCATGCAGCCTACTAAGCTCAGTTCCACACTCCATCCTTACCCGGGAGTGGAATACCACACCTCTGGCTTGAGGTGTAATACCCCTGTAGCAGCCGAATCCTCAGGGTGCTACACTTATGAGGCTGAGTATTGTGTGTGGCCTCCACGTGCCTGTATGGCCTCCCTACAACGCCTGGGCATGCTCCTGATGAGGCTCAGTATTGTGTGTGGCCTCCACGTGCCTGTATGACCTCCCTACAATGCCTGGGCATGCTCCTGATGAGGCTCAGTATTGTGTGTGGCCTCCACGTGCCTGTATGACCTCCCTACAACGCCTGGGCATGCTCCTGATAAGGCTGAGTATTGTGTGTGGCCTCCACGTGCCTGTATGACCTCCCTACAACGCCTGGGCATGCTCCTGATGAGGTTGAGTATTGTGTGTGGCCTCCACGTGCCTGTATGACCTCTCTACAACGCCTGGGCATGCTCCTGATGAGGCTGAGTATTGTGTGTGGCCTCCATGTGCCTGTATGACCTCCCTACAACGCCTGGGCATGCTCCAGATGAGGCTGAGTATTGTGTGTGGCCTCCACGTGCCTCTATGACCTCCCTACAACGCCTGGGCATGCTCCTGATGAGGCTGAGTATTGTGTGTGGCCTCCACGTGCCTGTATGACCTCCCTACAACGCCTGGGCATGCTCCTGATGAGGCTGAGTATTGTGTGTGGCCTCCACGTGCCTGTATGACCTCCCTACAACACCTGGGCATGCTCCTGATGAGGCTGAGTATTGTGTGTGGCCTCCACGTGCCTGTATGACCTCCCTACAACGCCTGGGCATGCTCCTGATGAGGTTGAGTATTGTGTGTGGCCTCCACGTGCCTGTATGACCTCCCTACAACGCCTGGGTATGCTCCTGATGAGGCTGAGTATTGTGTGTGGCCTCCACGTGCCTGTATGACCTCCCTACAACGCCTGGGCATGCTCCTGATGAGGCTGAGTATTGTGTGTGGCCTCCACGTGCCTGTATGACCTCCATACAACGCCTGGGCATGCTCCTGATGAGGCTGAGTATTGTGTGTGGCCTCCACGTGCCTGTATGACCTCCCTACAATGCCTGGGCATGCTCCTGATGAGGCTGAGTATTGTGTGTGGCCTCCACGTGCCTGTATGACCTCCCTAGAATGCCTGGGCATGCTCCTGATGAGGCTGAGTATTGTGTGTGGCCTCCACGTGCCTGTATGACCTCCCTACAACGCCTGGGCATGCTCCTGATGAGGCTGAGTATTGTGTGTAGCACCCTGAGGATTCGGCTGCTACAGGGGTATTGCACCTCAAGCCAGAGGTATGGTATTCCACTCCCGGGTAAGGATGGAGTGTGGAACTGAGCTCAGTAAGCTGGATGCACTACATACATCCCATTTCCGGGGGACAGATCAATGGTACTCCCACTAAGTAAATGTGCAGGTACGACAGTGTCTGTCCCTGGCTGGAGTGGGAGGGGGGTGGAACATCCCAGTAGTGTAGGGGCAGATAGGGGGAGCAGTCTGGGTAATGCTAGGAGCTCATTGGGTGCTGGTCACCTGAGCTCACACATAGAGGGAGTATATAAGGTGGGAACCATCTTAGATCAGGGTCAGACAGGCAGACAGTTACCAGTCAGTCTGTTGTAGAGGGTCAAGCAGTCCTGAAAGAAGAGAGAGAGGAGAAAAGAAGGACCCAGAGAGAAAGACAGAGGGAACCCCAAGAGCCCAAATACAACCAGAAGGGTGAAGGGTTGGCACAAGGGTACCGGATCCCAAGCTGGTGGAGGGCACTAATCCTCAGCCAGAGACCGGAGGTTGTGGGCAGGATCTGCCACGACCCCCCACTAAATCCACTGCGAAGGCACACCGAGTATAGGGTCAGGGAACCCAGAGACAAGGGTTTTACCAACAAGAGGCCCGAGGGAGCCGGACATAAGTGGATCCCTGGTGGGGAAGGCCAGAGAAAAGGAACGTCAGAAAGGGAGCTCAGGATCACGCTCCAGAATTACCTGAGGGTTGGTCGAGTCCAGGACCTGGTGGACGCAGCACGGTTCGGGCGGTCACTCAAGGCCGGAGTGACCAGCACAACAGCAGTAAGTAAAAACCCTGAACTGCACAGCCCGACTCTGAGTCTGATTACCATCCTCACTGCACCACCACAACCACCATCCTCTACAACTGACCCCCTGAGGCTATACCCCTCCCGTTGGGGGTAATACTACCAGAAGCTGCACACACACCACCAGCCTCAGCGGACCCTGCTGCAGCGGCGGCCGTATTGACCGCAAATCAACGGGTGGCGTAGTCGACACTAAAGAACATCCAGCAACATCTGTAGGACTGCCACACACTGAGTTTGACACCCTGGGCACGGACCGGGTCACCGCCACTCGGAGACTACAACCCCCATCTGATCCGGCTCCAGGTATCCCCCAAACAACACTGGCCCAGGGGGCGCGTCATGTGTGTGGCATCTACATGCCTGTATGACCTCCCTACAACGCCTGGGCATGCTCCTGATGAGGTTGAGTATTGTGTGTGGCCTCCACGTGCCTGTATGACCTCCCTACAATGCCTGGGCATGCTCCTGATGAGGCTGAGTATTGTGTGTGGCCTCCACGTGCCTGTATGACCTCCCTACAACGCCTGGGCATGCTCCTGATGAGGCTGAGTATTGTGTGTGGCATCTACATGCCTGTATGACCTCCCTACAACGCCTCGGCATGCTCCTGATGAGGCTGAGTATTGTGTGTGGCCTCCACGTGCCTGTATGACCTCCCTACAACGCCTGGCCATGCTCCTGATGAGGTTGAGTATTGTGTGTGGCCTCCACGTGCCTGTATGACCTCCCTACAACGCCTGGGTATGCTCCTGATGAGGCTGAGTATTGTGTGTGGCCTCCACGTGCCTGTATGACCTCCCTACAACGCCTGGGCATGCTCCTGATGAGGCTGAGTATTGTGTGTGGCCTCCACGTGCCTGTATGACCTCCCTACAACGCCTGGCCATGCTCCTGATGAGGCTGAGTATTGTGTGTGGCCTCCACGTGCCTGTATGACCTCCCTACAACGCCTGGGCATGCTCCTGATGAGGCTGAGTATTGTGTGATTGTGTGTGGCCTCCACGTGCCTGTATGACCTCCCTACAACGCCTGGGCATGCTCCTGATGAGGCTGAGTATTGTGCGTGGCCTCCACGTGCCTGTATGACCTCCCTACAACGCCTGGGCATGCTCCTGATGAGGCTGAGTATTGTGTGTGGTCTCCACGTGCCTGTATGACCTCCCTACAACGCCTGGGCATGCTCCTGATGAGGCTGAGTATTGTGTGTGGCCTCCACGTGCCTGTATGACCTCCCTACAACGTCTGGACATGCTGCTGATGAGGCTGAGTATTGTGTGTGGTCTCCACGTGCCTGTATGACCTCCCTACAACGCCTGGCCATGCTCCTGATGAGGTTGAGTATTGTGTGTGGCCTCCACGTGCCTGTATGACCTCCCTACAACGCCTGGGTATGCTCCTGATGAGGCTGAGTATTGTGTGTGGCCTCCACGTGCCTGTATGACCTCCCTACAACGCCTGGGCATGCTCCTGATGAGGCTGAGTATTGTGTGTGGCCTCCACGTGCCTGTATGACCTCCCTACAACGCCTGGGCATGCTCCTGATGAGGCTGAGTATTGTGTGTGGCCTCCACGTGCCTGTATGACCTCCCTACAACGCCTGGCCATGCTCCTGATGAGGCTGAGTATTGTGTGTGGCCTCCACGTGCCTGTATGACCTCCCTACAACGCCTGGGCATGCTCCTGATGAGGCTGAGTATTGTGTGTGGCCTCCACGTGCCTGTATGACCTCCCTACAACGCCTGGCCATGCTCCTGATGAGGCTGAGTATTGTGTGTGGCCTCCACGTGCCTGTATGACCTCCCTACAACGCCTGGGCATGCTCCTGATGAGGCTGAGTATTGTGTGATTGTGTGTGGCCTCCACGTGCCTGTATGACCTCCCTACAACGCCTGGGCATGCTCCTGATGAGGCTGAGTATTGTGCGTGGCCTCCACGTGCCTGTATGACCTCCCTACAACGCCTGGGCATGCTCCTGATGAGGCTGAGTATTGTGTGTGGTCTCCACGTGCCTGTATGACCTCCCTACAACGCCTGGGCATGCTCCTGATGAGACTGAGTATTGTGTGTGGCCTCCACGTGTCTGTATGACCTCCCTACAACCCCTGGGCATGCTCCTGATGAGGCTGAGTATTGTGTGTGGCCACCACGTGCCTGTATGACCTCTCTACAACACCTGGGCATGCTCCTGATGAGGCTGAGTATTGTGTGTGGCCTCCACGTGCCTGTATGACCTCCCTACAACCCCTGGGCATGCTCCTGATGAGGCTGAGTATTGTGTGTGGCCTCCACGTGCCTGTATGACCTCCCTACAACGCATGGGCATGCTCCTGATGAGGCTGAGTATTGTGTGTGGCCTCCACGTGCCTGTATGACCTCCCTACAACGCCTGGGCATGCTCCTGATGAGGCTGAGTATTGTGTGTGGCCTCCACGTGTCTGTATGACCTCCCTACAACGCCTGGGCATGCTCCTGATGAGGCTGAGTATTGTGTGTGGCCTCCACGTGCCTGTATGACCTCTCTACAACGCCTGGGCATGCTCCTGATGAGGCTGAGTATTGTGTGTGGCCTCCACGTGCCTGTATGACCTCCCTACAACGCCTGGGCATGCTCCTGATGAGACTCAGTATTGTGTGTGGCCTCCACGTGCCTGTATGACCTCCCTACAACGCCTGGGCATGCTCCTGATGAGGCTGAGTATTGTGTGTGGCCTCCACGTGCCTGTATGACCTCCCTACAACGCCTGGGCATGCTCCTGATGAGGCTGAGTATTGTGTGTGGCCTCCACGTGCCTGTATGACCTCCCTACAACGCCTGGGCATGCTCATGATGAGGCTGAGTATTGTGTGTGGCCTCCACGTGCCTGTATGACCTCCATACAACGCCTGGGCATGCTCCTGATGAGGCTGAGTATTGTGTGTGGCCTCCACGTGCCTGTATGACCTCCCTACAATGCCTGGGCATGCTCCTGATGAGGCTGAGTATTGTGTGTGGCCTCCACGTGCCTGTATGACCTCCCTAGAATGCCTGGGCATGCTCCTGATGAGGCTGAGTATTGTGTGTGGCCTCCACGTGCCTGTATGACCTCCCTACAACGCCTGGGCATGCTCCTGATGAGGCTGAGTATTGTGTGTAGCACCCTGAGGATTCGGCTGCTACAGGGGTATTGCACCTCAAGCCAGAGGTATGGTATTCCACTCCCGGGTAAGGATGGAGTGTGGAACTGAGCTCAGTAAGCTGGATGCACTACATACATCCCATTTCCGGGGGACAGATCAATGGTACTCCCACTAAGTAAATGTGCAGGTACGACAGTGTCTGTCCCTGGCTGGAGTGGGAGGGGGGTGGAACATCCCAGTAGTGTAGGGGCAGATAGGGGGAGCAGTCTGGGTAATGCTAGGAGCTCATTGGGTGCTGGTCACCTGAGCTCACACATAGAGGGAGTATATAAGGTGGGAACCATCTTAGATCAGGGTCAGACAGGCAGACAGTTACCAGTCAGTCTGTTGTAGAGGGTCAAGCAGTCCTGAAAGAAGAGAGAGAGGAGAAAAGAAGGACCCAGAGAGAAAGACAGAGGGAACCCCAAGAGCCCAAATACAACCAGAAGGGTGAAGGGTTGGCACAAGGGTACCGGATCCCAAGCTGGTGGAGGGCACTAATCCTCAGCCAGAGACCGGAGGTTGTGGGCAGGATCTGCCACGACCCCCCACTAAATCCACTGCGAAGGCACACCGAGTATAGGGTCAGGGAACCCAGAGACAAGGGTTTTACCAACAAGAGGCCCGAGGGAGCCGGACATAAGTGGATCCCTGGTGGGGAAGGCCAGAGAAAAGGAACGTCAGAAAGGGAGCTCAGGATCACGCTCCAGAATTACCTGAGGGTTGGTCGAGTCCAGGACCTGGTGGACGCAGCACGGTTCGGGCGGTCACTCAAGGCCGGAGTGACCAGCACAACAGCAGTAAGTAAAAACCCTGAACTGCACAGCCCGACTCTGAGTCTGATTACCATCCTCACTGCACCACCACAACCACCATCCTCTACAACTGACCCCCTGAGGCTATACCCCTCCCGTTGGGGGTTATACTACCAGAAGCTGCACACACACCACCAGCCTCAGCGGACCCTGCTGCAGCGGCGGCCGTATTGACCGCAAATCAACGGGTGGCGTAGTCGACACTAAAGAACATCCAGCAACATCTGTAGGACTGCCACACACTGAGTTTGACACCCTGGGCACGGACCGGGTCACCGCCACTCGGAGACTACAACCCCCATCTGATCCGGCTCCGGGTATCCCCCAAACAACACTGGCCCAGGGGGCGCGTCATGTGTGTGGCATCTACATGCCTGTATGACCTCCCTACAACGCCTGGGCATGCTCCTGATGAGGTTGAGTATTGTGTGTGGCCTCCACGTGCCTGTATGACCTCCCTACAACGCCTGGGCATGCTCCTGATGAGGCTGAGTATTGTGTGTGGCATCTACATGCCTGTATGACCTCCCTACAACGCCTCGGCATGCTCCTGATGAGGCTGAGTATTGTGTGTGGTCTCCACGTGCCTGTATGACCTCCCTACAATGCCTGGGCATGCTCCTGATGAGGCTGAGTATTGTGTGTGGCCTACACGTGCCTGTATGACCTCCCTACAACACCTGGGCATGCTCCTGATGAGGCTGAGTATTGTGTGTGGCCTCCACGTGCCTGTATGACCTCCCTACAACGCCTGGGCATGCTCCTGATGAGGCTGAGTATTGTGTGTGGCCTCCACGTGCCTGTATGACCTCCCTACAACGCCTGGGCATGTTCCTGATGAGGCTCAGTATTGTGTGTGGCCTCCACGTGCCTGTATGACCTCCCTACAACGCCTGGGCATGCTCCTGATGAGGCTGAGTATTGCGTGTGGCCTCCACGTGCCTGTATGACCTCCCTACAATGCCTGAGCATGCTCCTGATGAGGCTGAGTATTGTGTGTGGCCTCCACGTGCCTGTATGACCTCCCTACAATGCCTGAGCATGCTCCTGATGAGGCTGAGTATTGTGTGCGGCCTCCACGTGCCTGTATGACCTCCGTACAACGCCTGGGCATGCTCCTGATGAGGCTGAGTATTGTGTGTGGCCTCCACGTGCCTATATGACCTCCCTACAACGCCTGGGCATGCTCCTGATGAGGCTGAGTATTGTGTGTGGCCTCCACGTGCCTGTATGACCTCCCTACAACGCCTGGGCATGCTCCTGATGAGGCTGAGTATTGTGTGTGGCCTCCACGTGCCTGTATGACCTCCCTACAACGTCTGGGCATGCTCCTGATGAGGCTGAGTATTGTGTGTGGCCTCCACGTGCCTGTATGACCTCCCTACAACACCTGGGCATGCTCCTGATGAGCCTGAGTATTGTGTATGGCCTCCACGTGCCTGTATGACCTCCCTACAATGCCTGAGCATGCTCCTGATGAGGCTGAGTATTGTGTGTGGCCTCCACGTGCCTGTATGACCTCCCTACAATGCCTGAGCATGCTCCTGATGAGGCTGAGTATTGTGTGTGGCCTCCACGTGCCTGTATGACCTCCCTACAACGCCTGGGCGTGCTCCTGATGAGGCTGAGTATTGTGTGCGGCCTCCACGTTCCTGTATGACCTCCCTACAATGCCTGAGCATGCTCCTGATGAGGCTGAGTATTGTGTGTGGCCTCCACGTGCCTGTATGACCTCCCTACAATGCCTGGGCATGCTCCTGATGAGGCTGAGTATTGTGTGTGGCCTCCACGTGCCTGTATGACCTCCCTACAACGCCTGGGCATGCTCCTGATGAGGCTGAGTATTGTGTGTGGCCTCCACGTGCCTGTATGACCTCCCTACAATGCCTGGGCATGCTCCTGATGAGGCTCAGTATTGTGTGTGGCCTCCACGTGCCTGTATGACCTCCCTACAATGCCTGGGCATGCTCCTGATGAGGCTGAGTATTGTGTGTGGCCTCCACGTGCCTGTATGACCTCCCTACAACGCCTGGGCATGCTCCTGATGAGGCTGAGTATTGTGTGTGGCCTCCACGTGCCTGTATGACCTCCCTACAACGCCTGGGCATGCTCCTGATGAGGCTGAGTATTGTGTGTGGCCTCCACGTGCCTGTATGACCTCCGTACAACGCCTGGGCATGCTCCTGATGAGGCTGAGTATTGTGTGTGGCCTCCACGTGCCTGTATGACCTCCCTACAACGCCTGGGCATGCTCCTGATGAGGCTCAGTATTGTGTGTGGCCTCCACGTGCCTGTATGACCTCCCTACAACGCCTGGGCATGCTCCTGATGAGGCTGAGTATTGTGTGTGGCCTCCACGTGCTTGTATGACCTCCCTACAACGCCTGGGCATGCTCCTGATGAGGCTGAGTATTGTGTGTGGCCTCCACGTGCCTGTATGACCTCCCTACAATGCCTGAGTATGCTCCTGATGAGGCTGAGTATTGTGTGTGGCCTTCACGTGCCTGTATGACCTCCCTACAACGCCTGGGCATGCTCCTGATGAGGCTCAGTATTGTGTGTGGCCTCCACGTGCCTGTATGACCTCCCTACAACGCCTGAGCATGCTCCTGATGAGGCTGAGTATTGTGTGTGGCCTCCACGTGCCTGTATGACCTCCCTACAACGCCTGGGCATGCTCCTGATGAGGCTCAGTATTGTGTGTGGCCTCCACGTGCCTGTATGACCTCCCTACAACGCCTGAGCATGCTCCTGATGAGGCTGAGTATTGTGTGTGGCCTCCACGTGCCTGTATGACCTCCCTACAACGCCTGGGCATGCTCCTGATGAGGCTGAGTATTGTGGGTGGCCTTCACGTGCCTGTATGACCTCCCTACAACTCCTGGGCATGCTCCTGATGAGGCTGAGTATTGTGTGTGGCCTCCACGTGCCTGTATGACCTCCCTACAACGCCTGGGCATGCTCCTGATGAGGCTCAGTATTGTGTGTGGCCTCCACGTGCCTGTATGACCTCCCTACAACGCCTGGGCATGCTCCTGATGAGGCTGAGTATTGTGTGTGGCCTCCACGTGCCTGTATGACCTCCCTACAACGTCTGGGCATGCTCCTGATGAGGCTCAGTATTGTGTGTGGCCTCCACGTGCCTGTATGACCTCCCTACAACGCCTGGGCATGCTCCTGATGAGGCTGAGTATTGTGTGTGGCCTCCACGTGCTTGTATGACCTCCCTACAACGCCTGGGCATGCTCCTGATGAGGCTGAGTATTGTGTGTGGCCTCCACGTGCCTGTATGACCTCCCTACAATGCCTGAGCATGCTCCTGATGAGGCTGAGTATTGTGTGTGGCCTCCACGTGCCTGTATGACCTCCCTACAACGCCTGGGCATGCTCCTGATGAGGCTCAGTATTGTGTGTGGCCTCCACGTGCCTGTATGACCTCCCTACAACGCCTGAGCATGCTCCTGATGAGGCTGAGTATTGTGTGTGTGACGCGCCCCCTGGGACATATTCCTTTCTGAGGGGAATACCCGGCACCGGATCAGATGGGGGGTTGTAGTCTCCGAGCGGCTGTGACCCGGTCCCGTGCCCAGGGCGTCAAGCTCAGTGTTATGTGGCAGTCTTTACTGATGTTATTAAAGTTCGTTGTGTCGACTACGCCACCCGTTGTGATGCGGTCACTGTGGCCGCCGCTGCAGCAGGGTCCGCTGAGGCTGATGGTGGATGCGCAGCTTGGTGGGATAACCCCCAACGGGAGGGGTATAGCCTCAGAGGGGACAGGCGCAGAGGATGGGGGTTGTGGTGGTGCGGTGCAGCCGGTAATGATGACAGACTCGGGTTGTGCAGTTAAGGGTCTTTACTTACTGCAGATGTTCCTGGTCACTCTAGCTCCAAGTGACCTCCCGAGCCGTGCTGCGTCCACCAGGTCCTGGATCCGGTCAACCCCCAAACAAGTCCGGAGCGTGGCCCTGAGCTCTCCCTCTGTCCTTTCTTCAGCCGTCCCCACCAGTGATTCACCTAAGTCCAGCTCCCTCGGGCCTTCTGTTGGGCAACCTTTGGCCTAAGGTTCCCTGACCCTTCCTGTGGTGTGCCTTCAGGGTGAATGTAGTGGGTGACCGTGACAGACACTGCCCACGGTCTCCGGTCTCTGGCTGGGGAATGTCTTTGCCCCCACCAGCTTGGGTTCCGGTACCCTTCTGCTGACTCCTCACCCGGTGTTCTTATTTGGGTTCTTGGGTCCCTTCTTTGTCCCCCTCTGGGTCTTTCTTCACTCCACTCTCTCTCTCTCCAGGGCTGCTGTTTCCTGCTCTCTGCATCTGACTTGTCCTCTGCAGCTGACTGACCCTGATTCTAAGTTGGTGCCCTCCTTATATATCCCTCTATGTGTGAGCTCAGGTGACCAGCACCCAATGAGCTCCTACCACTACCCAGACTGCTCCCCCTATCTGCCCCTACACTACATGGGATGTTCCTCCCCCCTCCCACTCCAGCCAGGAACAGGCTCGGTCGCACCTGCACATTTCTAAGTGGGAGTGCCGTCGGCCTGCTCCTCTGGAATGGGATGTATGTAGTGCATGCAGTCTATCTGAGCTCAGTTCCACACTCCTTCCTTACCCGGGAGTGGAATATCACACCTCTGGGTTGAGGTGCAATACTCCTGTAGCAGCCGAATCCTCAGGGTGCTACATTCCCCCCTGGTAAATCACAGCACGTCCTCGGGCTGCAAAGACAAAAACACCAAAACATACAAATTTTTATAAACATATAAAACATATAAAATATTATATATATAAACTTTTTCATATAAACATCATTATAACATTCTCGTCGTCTCGTTCTTTCTTCCTCCTCTGGTCACCGTGCAACTCGTGACCAGGTAAAGTGCGACAGTCTTTTGATAAGCAGTTTCTCATAAAACCAGTAGGGGGCGCCTTAGAAAGCGCAACTATGTACAGGGAAGTTTTGGCCGTTCTCAGTCCCCGGCCAAGTAAAGGGAATGGGATGGCTGCTCACAGTCCTCAGCCTGGTTTGGGTAGGGGACACACGGGTTAAACTGTTCACTGGTCCCAACGGGGACTAAACTTTAAAGCAGCCACGGTTACTTGGGTACCCCGACAGGTAACTATTTACATCTCCTTTGTACTATTTCAGTCATAGTACCTTCTAGCCTTGAACCCGTCCGGGTCTTCTGGCTCCTCCTCCCTACACCGCAACTCCTCCTCTGTCAGGCGATGCACGTGGAGGGCGTAAGGTCCCTTGGCACACTTGTGCCGGGTGAACGTTACCTCGTCACCGACGTAGAGGTCACGGCCTTTGTGACCCTCTGGCAGGTGAGACTCGACATCTCGTCGGGTAACGAAGACGTCACCCATGGTGTTCCGATCCTTTATGAAGCCCCACCCATGCTGCGCATTAAACTTTATTACCGTCCCGATGGTACGGGGACGATCTGCTGCATAGGGGTCCCTTCTGGTCCGACTCTTTTGCTCCGCGCTGCGGGTCCGGGCCCATTGCTCTCTGGCCCGCCTCTCCTCCCGCTCTCTCTTGAACTCTGCCAGCTGTTGACGGCAACACTCGGTACGCTCTGCTGCAGCTGCCCGAGTCTCTCCGGTGAACCCCATCAAATCTTCTCCCGTGGGGTCCCACACGAACTGGGCTTCCTCGAGTGGAGGCGAGACCCGAGTCACGGGCTTTGGAGCCGGGATCAGGGGCTCACACAGGGGACCTAACTTCTTTTGTCGCTCCAGTTCCAAGAATTCTTTGGGCCAGATGAAAGGCCGCCCGTTCGGCCACGCTAGCTGGCTGAAGGGGTCCTCTCCCAGATTTGGCACCCTTGATGTTGCGGGTGCGGGCGCGATGGTGGGGGCGCCCAGGTTGCCCAGGCCTTGCGGCCAGGCCTGGGGCATCTGGAAGGTAAATGGAACTGTTAACACGGCGGCACCCTGGGCCACCTGGCCTTGCGGCCAGGCCGGAGGCTCCGCGGAGGTAGATGGCTCTGCTGGGGATGCGGCGCCCGGAAACGCTAGGCCCTGCGACCAGGCCGGAGGCTCCTCTTCCTTAGCCACGCTCCGGGTCACGACGCGTGACGTCACCGGGGTCGCGACGGCGGCTTCCGGTCGGGGCCTAGTCGGTGGCGGTGTCATGGCGATCTCGGGTACGGCCGGGGGACCTTCGGGCTCTGCGACGGGGAGCTGGGGCAGGTGGGCGGTCTTCCGGTATGGGGTATAGGCGTCCCCCTTACCTGCTGCCATACGTCTCGCTCCCTCTTCTGCGCCGTCTCCGGCCTTGGGTCCTCCCGCGTCATCCGCAGAGGTAGTCGGTGTCTTCTTCCAAGGGAGCGGGTTCCGTGGACGGATTCCAGCTTGCTGGGCCATCTCCCGGCCCCACTCCGCCAGGATCTCCCTCTGCACTCGGGCCATCCTTCCCGCGAGGCCCTCCAGGGCACTCCGCGCGCACTCCCGATCTCGGGGAAGCTGCGCCAGGATCTCCGCTAAGCCTAGCGGGGTTGTTGACTCCAGCAGGCTCCTGACCATCGGGTCGGTGCTGCTCTGCTCTGCTTCCGGCAGGCTCCTGGCCAGCGGGCCGGTGCTGCTCTGCTCTCCTCCTTCTTCCTTCTGCAGGCTCCTGGCCAGCGGGCCGGTGCTGCTCTGCTGCCGCTCCATTCCCGGGTCTACTCTTCCTCTTCTCGACTCCGGGTGCTCTCGCTCTGGACACCTTGCCTCCGGGTGCGCTCGTTCTAGACTGCTCCAAGCGACACCCATCTTTTCTCTTCTCTTTCGTCTCCTCCCCCTCCGAGGGCGGTCCCGGGGCAACTCGGTGACTGTCAGCTCCAGGGGTAGTTCTTTCACGCTGACAGACACCTCCAGCATCACAGTCTCTGTTGGTGGGGGCGGTTTCCACTTTTGGCGCCATTTTCTGTCCTGGCCCACGATGGGAGGTGGCCTCTTGCCCTCCTTTGGCACGCCCATAATGGCGTCCGCTGCTCTTCCAAGGCGGGAAATCTGCGGTTTTGGCGGGAAGCGTCGCCCAGTGGCGGGAAACTCTGCAGATGGCGGGAACAAGCTGGAAATGGCGGACAATCGGCGGGAAACGACTGGTGATGGAGTCCGATGGCGTGGACCCTCCGGAACCGGCAGGAGTCTTCTTTCTGAGGTAAACTTGCACTTTTCTTCAGGCACGCAGTACCCGGGTGTTGCGGGCACGTAATCCTGCCGACTACGCCAAAGTTGACGCGCCCCCTGGGACATATTCCTTTCTGAGGGGAATACCCGGCACCGGATCAGATGGGGGGTTGTAGTCTCCGAGCGGCTGTGACCCGGTCCCGTGCCCAGGGCGTCAAGCTCAGTGTTATGTGGCAGTCTTTACTGATGTTATTAAAGTTCGTTGTGTCGACTACGCCACCCGTTGTGATGCGGTCACTGTGGCCGCCGCTGCAGCAGGGTCCGCTGAGGCTGATGGTGGATGCGCAGCTTGGTGGGATAACCCCCAACGGGAGGGGTATAGCCTCAGAGGGGACAGGCGCAGAGGATGGGGGTTGTGGTGGTGCGGTGCAGCCGGTAATGATGACAGACTCGGGTTGTGCAGTTAAGGGTCTTTACTTACTGCAGATGTTCCTGGTCACTCTAGCTCCAAGTGACCTCCCGAGCCGTGCTGCGTCCACCAGGTCCTGGATCCGGTCAACCCCCAAACAAGTCCGGAGCGTGGCCCTGAGCTCTCCCTCTGTCCTTTCTTCAGCCGTCCCCACCAGTGATTCACCTAAGTCCAGCTCCCTCGGGCCTTCTGTTGGGCAACCTTTGGCCTAAGGTTCCCTGACCCTTCCTGTGGTGTGCCTTCAGGGTGAATGTAGTGGGTGACCGTGACAGACACTGCCCACGGTCTCCGGTCTCTGGCTGGGGAATGTCTTTGCCCCCACCAGCTTGGGTTCCGGTACCCTTCTGCTGACTCCTCACCCGGTGTTCTTATTTGGGTTCTTGGGTCCCTTCTTTGTCCCCCTCTGGGTCTTTCTTCACTCCACTCTCTCTCTCTCCAGGGCTGCTGTTTCCTGCTCTCTGCATCTGACTTGTCCTCTGCAGCTGACTGACCCTGATTCTAAGTTGGTGCCCTCCTTATATATCCCTCTATGTGTGAGCTCAGGTGACCAGCACCCAATGAGCTCCTACCACTACCCAGACTGCTCCCCCTATCTGCCCCTACACTACATGGGATGTTCCTCCCCCCTCCCACTCCAGCCAGGAACAGGCTCGGTCGCACCTGCACATTTCTAAGTGGGAGTGCCGTCGGCCTGCTCCTCTGGAATGGGATGTATGTAGTGCATGCAGTCTATCTGAGCTCAGTTCCACACTCCTTCCTTACCCGGGAGTGGAATATCACACCTCTGGGTTGAGGTGCAATACTCCTGTAGCAGCCGAATCCTCAGGGTGCTACATGTGGCCTCCACGTGCCTGTATGACCTCCCTACAACGCCTGGGCATGCTCCTGATGAGGCTCAGTATTGTGTGTGGCCTCCACGTGCCTGTATGACCTCCCTACAACGCCTGGGCATGCTCCTGATGAGGCTGAGTATTGTGTGTGGCCTCCACGTGCTTGTATGACCTCCCTACAACGCCTGGGCATGCTCCTGATGAGGCTGAGTATTGTGTGTGGCCTCCACGTGCCTGTATGACCTCCCTACAATGCCTGAGCATGCTCCTGATGAGGCTGAGTATTGTGTGTGGCCTCCACGTGCCTGTATGACCTCCCTACAACGCCTGGGCATGCTCCTGATGAGGCTCAGTATTGTGTGTGGCCTCCACGTGCCTGTATGACCTCCCTACAACGCCTGAGCATGCTCCTGATGAGGCTGAGTATTGTGTGTGGCCTCCACGTGCCTGTATGACCTCCCTACAACGCCTGGGCATGCTCCTGATGAGGCTCAGTATTGTGTGTGGCCTCCACGTGCCTGTATGACCTCCCTACAACGCCTGGGCATGCTCCTGATGAGGCTGAGTATTGTGTGTGGCCTCCACGTGCTTGTATGACCTCCCTACAACGCCTGGGCATGCTCCTGATGAGGCTGAGTATTGTGTGTGGCCTCCACGTGCCTGTATGACCTCCCTACAATGCCTGAGCATGCTCCTGATGAGGCTGAGTATTGTGTGTGGCCTCCACGTGCCTGTATGACCTCCCTACAACGCCTGGGCATGCTCCTGATGAGGCTGAGTATTGTGTGTGGCCTCCACGTGCCTGTATGACCTCCCTACAACGCCTGGGCATGCTCCTGATGAGGCTCAGTATTGTGTGTGGCCTCCACGTGCCTGTATGACCTCCCTACAACGCCTGAGCATGCTCCTGATGAGGCTGAGTATTGTGTGTGGCCTCCACGTGCCTGTATGACCTCCCTACAACGCCTGGGCATGCTCCTGATGAGGCTGAGTATTGTGTGTGGCCTTCACGTGCCTGTATGACCTCCCTACAACTCCTGGGCATGCTCCTGATGAGGCTGAGTATTGTGTGTGGCCTCCACGTGCCTGTATGACCTCCCTACAACGCCTGGGCATGCTCCTGATGAGGCTCAGTATTGTGTGTGGCCTCCACGTGCCTGTATGACCTCCCTACAACGCCTGGGCATGCTCCTGATGAGGCTGAGTATTGTGTGTGGCCTCCACGTGCCTGTATGACCTCCCTACAACGCCTGGGCATGCTCCTGATGAGGCTCAGTATTGTGTGTGGCCTCCACGTGCCTGTATGACCTCCCTACAACGCCTGGGCATGCTCCTGATGAGGCTGAGTATTGTGTGTGGCCTCCACGTGCTTGTATGACCTCCCTACAACGCCTGGGCATGCTCCTGATGAGGCTGAGTATTGTGTGTGGCCTCCACGTGCCTGTATGACCTCCCTACAATGCCTGAGCATGCTCCTGATGAGGCTGAGTATTGTGTGTGGCCTCCACGTGCCTGTATGACCTCCCTACAACGCCTGGGCATGCTCCTGATGAGGCTCAGTATTGTGTGTGGCCTCCACGTGCCTGTATGACCTCCCTACAACGCCTGAGCATGCTCCTGATGAGGCTGAGTATTGTGTGTGGCCTCCACGTGCCTGTATGACCTCCCTACAACGCCTGGGCATGCTCCTGATGAGGCTCAGTATTGTGTGGCCTCCACGTGCCTGTATGACCTCCCTACAACGCCTGAGCATGCTCCTGATGAGGCTGAGTATTGTGTGTGGCCTCCACGTGCCTGTATGACCTCCCTACAACGCCTGGGCATGCTCCTGATGAGGCTCAGTATTGTGTGTGGCCTCCACGTGCCTGTATGACCTCCCTACAACGCCTGGGCATGCTCCTGATGAGGCTGAGTATTGTGTGTGGCCTCCACGTGCTTGTATGACCTCCCTACAACGCCTGGGCATGCTCCTGATGAGGCTGAGTATTGTGTGTGGCCTCCACGTGCCTGTATGACCTCCCTACAACGCCTGGGCATGCTCCTGATGAGGCTGAGTATTGTGTGTGGCCTCCACGTGCCTGTATGACCTCCCTACAACGCCTGGGCATGCTCCTGATGAGTCTGAGTATTGTGTGTGGCCTCCACGTGCCTGTATGACCTCCCTACAATGCCTGGGCATGCTCCTGATGAGGCTGAGTATTGTGTGTGGCCTCCACGTGCCTGTATGACCTCCCTACAACGCCTGGGCATGCTCCTGATGAGGCTCAATATTGTGTGTGGCCTCCACGTGCCTGTATGACCTCCCTACAACGCCTGGGCATGCTCCTGATGAGGCTGAGTATTGTGTGTGGCCTCCACGTGCCTTTATGACCTCCCTACAACGCCTGGGCATGCTCCTGATGAGGCTGAGTATTGTGTGTGGCCTCCACGTGCCTGTATGACCTCCCTACAATGCCTGAGCATATATCTTCAGAAATAAGGAGCAGGAGGAAAATTGCAGCTGTGGTGTCGGGGCGCTGCCAAGGAGGACGGTGGACCAAGTATATGTTTCAACTCCCTCCCCAGGTCTAATACAAAGGGACCACCCATCCCTTATATGTGTCTTATATAGGGGGAGGCATTTGTAACCAATTAAAACAAAACTTGATTTATATATACCGTATTTTGCGGTTTATAAAATGCACCTCAAATTTTGGGAAGGAAAATAGTAAAAAATGTTTTCTGATAAACCGGTGCGTGTAATAATCAGGTTACCTGGGGGGCGGCATTGGTGGAGCGGGGTCCCAGGTGGCAGGGTCGCTGCTGGCGGAGGCAGGAGTCGGGAGATGGCTGCGGACCCCACGCTGGTAGGATGAGGTGTTCGGTGGTGCGGGGGCTTCGCCGTCATTTTGTAAAAGCCGGAGCCCCGCACCTTCCATACTTTGTAATGCGGTGGGCTCGGGGAATATGGCCGCGCGTGCCCAGATTGAGATACATTCATATACAAACATATAAACCAATGAAAACACCATAAAGCAACATAGTAAGATAACTCCACAGACCTGTGCCGGCCTGATCAGGTCTTATAAAAGACGATTATTAGCTGTAATTGCAAACAAGGGTTATTCCACAAAATATTAAACATAGGGGTTGTATAATAATTGACCCACACTTTTATGTTTAAAATGTAATAAAATTCAACTGAGCAACATAACTTTTTGGTTTGTAAGATTTATGCTTCTGTTCATAAAACCTACTCTCGTTTGCAGTTTGAAGGCTCTAACTTATTTGCATCTTATCAAACCAGCTAAATCTGCAGGGGGTTGAATACTACTTGTAGGCACTGTATATTTATTTTGATGTAAGGTTTTATGATTATTAATGCTGTGAATGATTTAAATGTATTTGAATGACATTAACATGTTGTAGTATTGCATTGTGTTACATGATTAGATAGGGACAGTGTAAGAATAAGAAGTTAACATATTGGTTATAGGGAGCTCAGTGCAGCTGTTAGAGGGTAGTAACGGTGAAGTTGGCCCAGCAAACAAAGGAGAGTTGGTGATTGGTCTAGCTCCAGTGTGGATGGAGCTAGCTAAAATTTGTTTAGGGGATTTCCCAGTTGGGAGGGGTGTAGTTGAGACAAGAGACAGGGTTGACATTTGGATACGTGACAGGAAGAAGTGAGGCAGCCATCTTGGCGGCAGTTGGAAGTTACTAGAGAGAGAGGAAAGGCAGATTAGGCCAGAGGGTCGGAAAAATACAGAAAGCATGGGATAGTGGGATACAGCATGTGGACGGCTGCCACTTCATTCAGCGGTATCTCCTGGAAAATCCAGGGCCTACGGCCCGAATCAGGTACGGGCACAATTACCTCTTTCATTTCCCAAAAAGGGGAGCCAGATGGGAGACCGACACAGAATAGTGGGCCAGGAGGCATGGGAGCTGTAGAGCTAGAAAGAGCATCTCGGGAGCCAGAAGGCCAGAGTCAAAAGGAAGAGCTCAGGCTGACAAAATGGATACGTGCTGTACTGTAACTGCCATAGAAACTGTGAACTTGTTGAGTAAAGTTAATATGTTAAAATGAACACGGAGTCTGTCATTCAATGTGTGGAGGCATTTGGATCCAGGACCATAGTATCCGTTGAGACTTCCAGAAAAATAGTGAGTATGACGTATTTCACCCACACCACACGACAGACAGGACTTTATCTTTTATTTGTGGGATGCCAGGGTGTGGGAGGAGAACAGTAGACCTTCGCCACGAATACCACCCTGTGTCTCACACACAAGAATACCCTTGTATTTTGCACCATCCATCTTTCCCTCGACTCAGACCATTTTCCCTGTTCCTGCTGCCGAAAAACATCTCCACAGCATGATGCTGCCACCACCATGTTTCACTCTGGGAATGGTGTTCTTGGGGTGATGACCTGTGTTGGTTTGGCACAAGGCATAGGGTTTACCTTAGCAGCCAAAAATTTTAATTTTGTTCTCACCTGACCACAGCCCCTTCCTCCATACATTTAGGGAGTCTTCCATACGTCTTTTGGTAAACTCAAAACAAGCCTTACCATTTTTGTGTGTGATTAAAGGCTTTTTTCTGGCCACTCTTCCATAAAGGCCACCTCTATGGAGTGTGTGGCTTATTGTGGTCGCAGGGCTGCCACCAGGAATTTCAGGGCCCCATAATGGCAACATTTTTGAGCCCTCTTGAGACTCCGCCCAAGCTCCACCCAAGCTCCGCCTCCACCCCTTCAACCTTCCATAGTACCACCTCTCACTCTTGGAAAAACTCCACTTCTGCACCACGTCCTCACCTATCACACATTAAGGCCACATTCACACCAGTATTTATAAGTCAAAATCAGGAGTGGAACAATCAGAGGAAAAGTATAATAAAAACACGTCACCACTTCTGCGTTTTTCACCCACTCCCGGTTTTGGCGACAAATACTGATGTAAAATACTGAACGTGTGAATGTGGCCTAACAGTTCCCAATGAACACCATATCACATATGTAGCCATCAGCTTTTGTTTTGACCAAAAGATTTTTTAAGCCACCAGGACAAGGAGACTCTTCTGGCCGGGCCCTACTCGACTCTAATCTATTAAACATTTCTTATAATACCCAATGCTCTTTAGGTAGATTTTTATTTTTGTCTTTTTAAGGGAATGTGTCACATACATTTTTTAAAATGACCATTAATTGCACATGCAAGGGGCAAATACCATCACACCATGACCAGACCACATATTACCACCACATAGTGACCGAATAATACCACATACAAGGAATACCGCCACACCATAACCAGAACACATATTACCACCACATAGTGACTGAATAATACCACATACAAGGAATACCGCCACACCATAACCAGACCACATATTACCACCACATAGTGACTGAATAATACCACATACAAGGAATACCGCCAAACCATAACCAGACCACATATTACCACCACATAGTGACCGAATAATACCACATACAAGGAATACCGCCACACCCTAACCAGACCACATATTACCATCACATAGTGACCGAATAATACCACATACAAGGAACAAATACTGTTCAGTAGCCTCCACTCATCAGCCTGTCCTCAGCAGCCTCTCCACACTGTCCAGCAGCCTCCACTCAGCAGCCTCCCCACACTGTCCAGCAGCCTCCACTCAACAGCCTCCCTACACTGTCCAGCAGCCTCCACTCAGCAGCCTCACTACACTGTCCAGCAGCCTCCACTCAGCAGCCTCCCCATACTTTCCGGCAGCCTCCACTCAGCAGCCTCCCCACACTGTCCAGCATACTCCCCACACTGTCCAGCAGACTCCCCACACTGTCCAGCAGTCTGCCCTCAGCAACCTCCCCACACTGTCCAGCAGCCTCCCCACACTGTCCAGCAGTCTGCCCTCAGCAACCTCCCCACACTGTCCAGCAGCCCCCCTCCTCACTGTTCAGCAGCCCCCCCTCACTTTCCAGCAGCCTCCCCTCCTCAGCCTCCCTACTGTCCAGCAGCCTCCCCACACTGTCCAGAAGCCTCCCCTCCTCAGTCTGCCCTCAGCAGCCTCCCACACTGTCGAGCAGCCTCCCATCCTCAGCCTGCCCTCAGCAGCCTCTCCACTCTGTGCAGTAGCCTCCCATCCTCAGCCTGCCCTCAGCAGCCTCCCCACACTGTGCAGCAGTCTCCCATCCTCAGCCTGCCCTCAGCATCCTCCCCACACTGTGCAGCAGCCTCCCCACACTGTGCAGCAGCCTCCCATCCTCAGCCTGCCCTCAGCAACCTCCCAACGCTGAGCAGCAGCCTCCCATCCTCAGCCTGCCCTCAGCAGCCCCCCCACACTGTGCAGCAGCCTCCCATCCTCAGCCTGCCCTCAGCATCCTCCCCACACTGTGCAGCAGCCTCCCATCCTCAGCCTGCCCTCAGCATCCTCCCCACACTGTGCAGCAGCCTCCCATCCTCAGTCTGCCCTCAGCAGCCTCACCACACTGTGCAGCAGCCTCCCATCCTCAGCCTGCCCTCAGCAGCCTCCCCACATTGTGCAGCAGTCTCCGATCCTCAGCCTGCCCTCAGCATCCTCCCCACACTGTGCAGCAGCCTCCCATCCTCAGCCTGCCCTCAGCAGCCTCCCACACTGTGCAGCAGCCTCCCATCCTCAGCCTGCCCTCAGCATCCTCCACACACTGTGCAGCAGCCTCCCCTCCTCAGCCTGCCCTCAGCATCCTCCCCACACTGTGCAGCAGCCTCCCATCCTCAGTCTGCCCTCAGCATCCTCCCCACACTGTGCAGCAGCCTCCCATCCTCAGTCTGCCCTCAGCAGCCTCCCCACACTGTGCAGCAGCCTCCCATCCTCAGTCTGCCCTCAGCATCCTCCCCACACTGTGCAACAGCCTCCCATCCTCAGTCTGCCCTCAGCAGCCTCCCCACACTGTGCAGCAGCCTCCCATCCTCAGCCTGCGCTCAGCAGCCTCCCCACACTGTGCAGCAGTCTCCGATCCTCAGCCTGCCCTCAGCATCCTCCCCACACTGTGCAGCAGCCTCCCATCCTCAGCCTGCCCTCAGCAGCCTCCCACACTGTGCAGCAGCCTCCCATCCTCAGCCTGCCCTCAGCATCCTCCCCACACTGTGCAGCAGCCTCCCATCCTCAGCCTGCCCTCAGCATCCTCCCCACACTGTGCAGCAGCCTCCCCTCCTCAGCCTGCCCTCAGCATCCTCCCCACACTGTGCAGCAGTCTCCCATCCTCAGCCTGCCCTCAGCATCCTCCCCACACTGTGCAGCAGTCTCACATCCTCAGCCTGCCCTCAGCATCCTCCCCACACTGTGCAGCAGCCTCCCCTCCTCAGCCTGCCCTCAGCAATCTCCCCACACTGTGCAGCAGCCTCCCATCCTCAGCCTGCCCTCAGCATCCTCCCCACACTGTGCAGCAGCCTCCCATCCTCAGCCTGCCCTCAGCATCCTCCCCACACTGTGCAGCAGCCTCCCATCCTCAGCCTGCCCTCAGCAGCCTCCCCACACTGTGCAGCAGTCTCCCATCCTCAGTCTGCCCTCAGCAGCCTCCCCACACTGTGCAGCAGCCTCCCATCCTCAGCCTGCCCTCAGCAGCCTCCCCACACTGTGCAGCAGTCTCCCATCCTCAGCCTGCCCTCAGCATCCTCCCCACACTCTGCAGCAGCCTCCCATCCTCAGCCTGCCCTCAGCAGCCTCCCCACACTCTGCAGCAGCCTCCCATCCGCAGCCTGCCCTCAGCAGCCTCCCCACACTGTGCAGCAGCCTCCCATCCTCAGCCTGCCCTCAGCATCCTCCCCACACTGTGCAGCAGCCTCCCATCCTGAGTCTGCCCTCAGCAATCTCCCCACACTGTGCAGCAGCCTCCCATCCTCAGCCTGCCCTCAGCAGCCTCCCCACACTGTGCAGCAGCCTCCCCTCCTCAGCCTGCCCTCAGCATCCTCCCCACACTGTGCAGCAGCCTCCCATCCTCAGCCTGCCCTCAGCAGCCTCCCCACACTGTGCAGCAGTCTCCCATCCTCAGTCTGCCCTCAGCAGCCTCCCCACACTGTGCAGCAGTCTCCCATCCTCAGCCTGCCCTCAGCATCCTCCCCACACTGTGCAGCAGCCTCCCATCCTCAGCCTGCCCTCAGCAGCCCCCCCCCCACACTGTGCAGCAGCCTCCCATCCTCAGCCTGCCCTCAGCATCCTCCCCACACTGTGCAGCAGCCTCCCATCCTCAGCCTTCCCTCAGCATCCTCCCCACACTGTGCAGCAGTCTCCCATCCTCAGCCTGCCCTCAGCATCCTCCCCACACTGTGCAGCAGCCTCCCATCCTCAGTCTGCCCTCAGCAGCCTCCCCACACTGTGCAGCAGCCTCCCATCCTCAGTCTGCCCTCAGCAGCCTCCCCACACTGTGCAGCAGTCTCCCATCCTCAGCCTGCCCTCAGCATCCTCCCCACACTGTGCAGCAGCCTCCCATCCTCAGCCTGCCCTCAGCATCCTCCCCACACTGTGCAGCAGCCTCCCATCCTCAGCCTTCCCTCAGCATCCTCCCCACACTGTGCAGCAGTCTCCCATCCTCAGCCTGCCCTCAGCATCCTCCCCACACTGTGCAGCAGCCTCCCATCCTCAGTCTGCCCTCAGCAGCCTCCCCACACTGTGCAGCAGCCTCCCATCCTCAGTCTGCCCTCAGCAGCCTCCCCACACTGTGCAGCAGTCTCCCATCCTCAGCCTGCCCTCAGCATCCTCCCCACACTGTGCAGCAGTCTCCCATCCTCAGCCTGCCCTCAGCAGCCTCCCCACACTGTGCAGCAGCCTCCCATCCTCAGTCTGCCCTCAGCATCCTCCCCACACTGTGCAGCAGCCTCCCATCCTCAGCCTGCCCTCAGCAATCTCCCCACACTGTGCAGCAGCCTCCCATCCTCAGTCTGCCCTCAGCATCCTCCCCACACTGTGCAGCAGCCTCCCATCCTCAGCCTGCCCTCAGCAGCCCCCCCACACTGTGCAGCAGCCTCCCATCCTCAGCCTGCCCTCAGCATCCTCCCCACACTGTGCAGCAGCCTCCCATCCTCAGCCTGCCCTCAGCAGCCTCCCCACACTGTGCAGCAGCCTCCCATCCTCAGCCTGCCCTCAGCAGCCTCCCCACACTGTGCAGCAGTCTCCCATCCTCAGCCTGCCTTCAGCAGCCTCCCCACACTGTGCAGCAGCCTCCCATCCTCAGCCTGCCCTCAGCATCCTCCCCACACTGTGCAGCAGCCTCCCATCCTCAGCCTGCCCTCATCATCCTCCCCACACTGTGCAGCAGTCTCCCATCCTCAGCCTGCCCTCAGCAGCCTCCCCACACTGTGCAGCAGCCTCCCATCCTCAGCCTGCACTCAGCATCCTCCCCACACTGTGCAGCAGCCTCCCATCCTCAGCCTGCACTCAGCATCCTCCCCACACTGTGCAGCAGTCTCCCATCCTCAGCCTGCCCTCAGCAGCCTCCCCACACTGTGCAGCAGCCTCCCATCCTCAGCCTGCCCTCAGCAGCCTCCCCACACCGTGCAGCAGTCTCCCATCCTCAGCCTGCCCTCAGCAGCCTCCCCACACTGTGCAGCAGTCTCCCATCCTCAGCCTGCCTTCAGCAGCCTCCCCACACTGTGCAGCAGTCTCCCATCCTCAGCCTGCCCTCAGCATCCTCCCCACACTGTGCAGCAGCCTCCCATCCTCAGCCGGCCCTCAGCAGCCTCCCCACACTCTGCAGCAGTCTCCCATCCTCAGCCTGCCCTCAGCAGCCTCCCCACACTGTGCAGCAGCCTCCCATCCTCAGCCTGACCTCAGCATCCTCCCCACACTGTGCAGCAGCCTCCCATCCTCAGCCTGACCTCAGCATCCTCCCCACACTGTGCAGCAGCCTCCCATCCTCAGTCTGCGCTCAGCAGCCTCCCCACACTGTGCAGCTGCCTCCACAACCACCACACACATCGCTTCCTCACATCTTCCACCAGCCTATCCACACGGCCAGCCCACCTACATTGTCACGCAAGGAGTGGGAAAGACTTAGTGCAACACAGAGGGAAAAGAGAAATGGAGCCCAGACTCTAGGGAAAGGGGGAAGTGGAGACCTCCTAGGCTGATCTAGTGTCACCCTGTCTCAACTATTGTCCCTATATTGCCTCCTCAGCAATCGCCGCATGCATGCCTCGCCCTACTCTCCCTGGCGTAAGGCTACAGCTAGGGATGGAAGGAGATGAGCACTAGTCAACCTCCACTAAACTCTATAGACAACAAGGGTGGACAAAACAGGGGAAATGGCTTAGCTTTAGATGAACTCCAAATAAGCACACGGCCTCAAGCTCCAGAGGACGTAGTACTGCTCCTGCTAAGCTTCACAAGTAGAAATCGATATAGCCAGCTACTCCCTCTTAGACACACCAGGTATATATACACCCAGGCAGAGAGCTAATTAGCCTGAGGGAGGTAGCCGCTTGGTCCTAAAGACAGCCTCTTAACTAAGAAGCTGTCTGCAATGCCAAATGTAGAGATCTCCTGCAACCCACTGCAGGGCCACTGGCTGTCACTTCTGACACACATCTTCCTCACTCTGCCTGCCCTCCGCTGCCGCAGCCTCCATTGATGTCAGTCTCCCACGCTGCTTAGGATTCAAGATGGGCCCCGCTCAGGTGTCACATGAGTGTGCTACGTCAGGACCATGATGCACCCAGGCCTGGCCAAGGCTTAAAGGTACATCACCCAATTCCTGCTGCCGGGTGCATTAACAACATTATAGCTGTATCTTTAAATCACCTTAGGTGATTTAACTATACAGTGTTGTTATGCACCTGGTGTGCGGCGCTCAGGCAGCCCTGAACTGTTGCCTCTGGGCCCAGTGAGCAGAAGCAAAGAGAGGGGGGCCCCGGGCCGCCAGCATGTTTGGGCCCCTCCTTTTTGCTTCAGTTCACCGGGCCCCATACATTAGTAAGGGCAGTAATGCCCTAATGGCGGACCTGTGTGGTTGTATGGACAGATACTCCAGTCTCTGCTTGGGAACTCTGCAGCTCCTTCAGGGTTACCTTTGGTCTCTGTGCTGCCTCTCTGATTAGTGCCTTCCTTGCCCGGGCTGAGAGTTTTGGTGGCGCCCTCTCTTGGTACGTTTGTTGTGGTAACATGTTTTTTCCATTTGATGATAATGGATTTGATGGTGCTCTGGGATTCATCAGAGATTGGGATATGTATTTATTACCCAACCCTGACAGGTACTTCTCAACAATTTAGTCCCTGACTTGTTTGGAGATCTCCTCGGTCTTCGTGGTGATGTTTGGAGATCTCCTTGGTCTTCGTGGTGATGTTTGGAGATCTCCTTGGTCTTCGTGGTGATGTTTGGAGATCTCCTTGGTCTTCATGGTGTTGTTTGGAGATCTCCTTGGTCTTCATGGTGTTGTTTGGAGATCTCCTTGGTCTTCGTGGTGGTGCTTGCAAATCTCCTTGGTCTTCGTGGTGGTGTTTAGAGATCTCCTTGGTCTTCATGGTGTTGTTTGGAGATCTCCTTGGTCTTCATGGTGTTGTTTGGAGATTTCCTTGGTCTTTGTGGTGGTGTTTGGAGATCTCCTTGGTCTTTGTGGTGGTGTTTGGAGATCTCCTTGGTCTGCATGGTGTTGTTTGGATATCTCCTTGGTCTTCATGGTGTTTGGTTAGTGGTGCCTCTTGTTAATGGTGGCGGATTCTCAAAATATCATATATGCAAGAAAAGACAAAATAGTGGTGGGGTCAGGGAGAAATCAGAATCCTGAAAATGATGGAAGTGTCAGAGAAGACTCATCTATCATTCTCCTCTATACGGTCCTATCTCCCTATCACTACTGCCCCCTCCAGACATTACACCATATGTGACTGATATCAGCCCCTCTTATAACGCTCCAGTACTGATATAACCTCCAGATATTACACCATATGTGACTGATATCAGCCTCTTATAACGCTCCAGTACTGATATAACCTCCAGACATTACACCATATGTGACTGATATCAGCTCCTCTTATAACGCTCCAGTACTGATATAACCCCAAGACATTACACCATATGTGACTGATATCAGCCTCTTATAATGCTCCAGTACGGATATAACCTCCAGACATTACACCATATGTGACTGATATCAGCCCCTCTTATAACGCTCCAGTACTGATATAACGTCCAGACATTACACCATATGTGACTGATATCAGCCTCTTATAACGCTCCAGTACTGATATAACCTCCAGACATTACACCATATGTGACTGATATCAGCCTCTTATAACGCTCCAGTACTGATAACCTCCAGACATTACATCATATGTGACTGATATCAGCCTCTTATAACGTTCCAGCACTGATATAACCTCCAGACATTACACCATATGTGACTGATATCAGCCCCTTATAACGCTCCAGCACTGATATAACCTCCAGACATTACACCATATGTGACTGATATCAGCCCCTCTTATAACGCTCCAGTACTGATATAACCCCCAGACATTACACCATATGTGACTGATATCAGCTTCTTATAACGCTCCAGTACTGATATAACCTCCAGACATTACATCATATGTGACTGATATCAGCCTCTTATAAAGCTCCAGCACTGATATAACCTCCAGACATTACATCATATGTGACTGATATCAGCTCCTCTTATAACGCTCCAGTACTGATATAACCTCCAGACATTACACCATATGTGACTGATATCAGCCTCTTATAACGCTCCAGTACTGATATAACCTCCAGACATTACATCATATGTGACTGATATCAGCCTCTTATAATGCTCCAGTACTGATATAACCTCCAGACATTACACCATATGTGACTGATATCAGCCCCTCTTATAACGCTCCAGTACTGATATAACCCCCAGACATTACATCATATATGACTGATATCAGCCTCTTATAACGCTCCAGTACTGATATAACCTCCAGACATTACACCATATGTGACTGATATCAGCTCCTCTTATAACGCTCCAGTACTGATATAACCTCCAGACATTACACCATATGTGACTGATATCAGCTCCTCTTATAACGCTCCAGTACTGATATAATCTCCAGACATTACATCATATGTGACTGATATCAGCCTCTTATAATGCTCCAGTACTGATATAACCTCCAGACATTACATCATATGTGACTGATATCAGCCCCTCTTATAACGCTCCAGTACTGATATAACCTCCAGACATTACATCATATGTGACTGATATCAGGCTCTTATATTGCTCCAGTACTGATATAACCTCCAGACATTACACCATATGTGACTGATATCAGCTCCTCTTATAACGCTCCAGTACTGATATAACCTCCAGACATTACATCATATGTGACTGATATCAGCCTCTTATAACGTTTCAGTACTGATATAACCTCCAGACATTACACCATATGTGACTGATATCAGCCCCTTATAACGCTCCAGCACTGATATAACCTCCAGACATTATAGCCCCTCTTATAACGCTCCAGTACTGATATAACCCCCAGACATTACACCATATGTGACTGATATCAGCATCTTATAACGCTCCAGTACTGATATAACCTCCAGACATTACATCATATGTGACTGATATCAGCCTCTTATAACGCTCCAGCATTGATATAACCTCCAGACATTACATCATATGTGACTGATATCAGCTCCTCTTATAAAGGTCCAGTACTGATATAACTTCCAGACATTACACCATATGTGACTGATATCAGCATCTTATAACGCTCCAGTACTGATATAACCTCCAGACATTACATCATACGTGACTGATATCAGCCTCTTGTAACGCTCCAGTACTGATATAACCTCCAGACATTACATCATATGTGACTGATATCAGCCTCTTATAACGCTCCAGTACTGATATAACCTCCAGACATTACACCATATGTGACTGATATCAGCCTCTTATAACGCTCCAGTACTGATATAACCTCCAGACATTACATCATATGTGACTGATATCAGCCTCTTATAATGCTCCAGTACTGATATAACCTCCAGACATTACATCATATGTGACTGATATCAGCTCCTCTTATAACGCTTTAGTACTGATATAACCTCCAGACATTACATCACATGTGACTGATATCAGCTCCTCTTATAACGCTCCAGTACTGATATAACCTCCAGACATTACACCATATGTGACTGATATCAGCCCCTCTTATAACGCTCCAGTACTGATATAACCTCCAGACATTACATCATATGTGACTGATATCAGACTCTTATAACGCTCCAGTACTGATATAACCTCCAGACATTACATCATATGTGATTGATATCAGCTCCTCTTATAACGCTCCAGTGCTGATATAACCTCCAGACATTACACCATATGTGACTGATATCAGCTCGTCTTATAACGCTCCAGTACTGATATAACCTCCAGACATTACACCATATGTGACTGATATCAGCCCCTCTTATAACGCTCCAGTACTGATATAACCCCCAGACATTACACCATATGTGACTGATATCAGCTCCTCTTATAACACTCCAGTACTGATATAACCTCCAGACATTACACCATATGTGACTGATATCAGCCCCTCTTATAACGCTCCAGTACTGATATAACCTCCAGACATTACACCATATGTGACTGATATCAGCTCCTCTTATAACGCTCCAGTACTGATATAACCTTCAGACATTACATCATATGTGACTGATATCAGCCTCTTATAACGCTCCAGTACTGATATAACCTCCAGACATTACATCATATGTGACTGATATCAGCTCCTCTTATAACGCTCCAGTACTGATATAACCTTCAGACATTACATCATATGTGACTGATATCAGTATCTTATAACGCTGCAGTACTGATATAACCTCCAGACATTACACCATATGTGACTGATATCAGCCTCTTATAATGCTCCAGTATTGATATAACCTCCAGACATTACATCATATGTGACTGATATCAGCCTCTCTTATAGCGCTCCAGTACTGATATAACCTCCAGACATTACACCATATGTGACTGATATCAGCCTCTTATAATGCTCCAGTACTGATTTAACCTCCAGACATTACACCATATGTGACTGATATCAGCTCCTCTTATAACGCTCCAGTACTGATATAACCTCCAGACATTACACCATATGTGACTGACATCAGCTCCTCTTATAACGCTCCAGAACTGATATAACCTCCAGACATTACATCATATGTGACTGATATCAGCTCCTCTTATAACGCTCCAGTACTGATATAACCTCCAGACATTACACCATATGTGACTGATATCAGCCCCTTATAACGCTCCAGTGCTGATATAACCTCCAGACATTACACCATATGTGACTGATATCAGCCCCTCTTATAACTCTCCAGCACTGATATAACCTCCAGACATTACACCATATGTGACTGATATCAGCCCCTTATAACGCTCCAGTGCTGATATAACCTCCAGACATTACACCATATGTGACTGATATCAGCCCCTCTTATAACTCTCCAGCACTGATATAACCTCCAGACATTACATCATATGTGACTGATATCAGCCTCTTATAACGCTCCAGTACTGATATAACCTCCAGACATTACATCATATGTGACTGATATCAGCCTCTTATAACGATCCAGTACTGATATAACCTCCTGACATTACACCATATGTGACTGATATCACCCCTCTTATAACGCTCCAGCACTGATATAACCTCCAGACATTACATCATATGTGACTGATATCAGCCTCTTATAACGATTCAGTACTGATATAACCTCCTGACATTACACCATATGTGACTGATATCACCCCTCTTATAACGCTCCAGCACTGATATGACCTCCAGACATTACATCATATGTGACTGATATCAGCCCCTCTTATAACGCTCCAGTAGTGATATAACCTCCAGACATTACATCATATGTGACTGATATCAGCCCCTCTTATAACGCTCCAGTACTGATATAACCTCCAGACATTACATCATATGTGACTGATATCAGCCTCTTATAATGCTCCAATACTGATATAACCTCCAGACATTACACCATATATGACTGATATCAGCCTCTTATAATGCTCCAGTACTGATATAAAATCCAGACTTTACACCATATGTGACTGATATCAGCTCCTCTTATAACGCTCCAGTACTGATATAACCTCCAGACATTACACCATATGTGACTGATATCAGCCCCTCTTATAACGCTCCAGTACTGATATAACCTCCAGACATTACACCACATGTGACTGATATCAGCCCCTCTTATAACGCTCCAGTACTGATATAACCTCCAGACATTACACCATATGTGACTGATATCAGCCTCTCTTATAACGCTCCAGTACTGATATAACCTCCAGACATTACATCATATGTGACTGATATCAGTCTCTTATAAAGCTCCAGTACTGATATAACCTCCAGACATTACATCATATGTGACTGATATCAGCCTCTTATAACGCTCCAGCACTGATATAACCTCCAGACATTACACCATATGTGACTGATATCAGCCCCTCTTATAAAGCTCCAGTACTGATATAAACTCCAGACATTACATCATATGTGACTGATATCAGTTCCTCTTATAACGCTTTAGTACTGATATAACCTCCAGACATTACATCATATGTGACTGATATCAGCCTCTTATAACGCTCCAGTACTGATATAACCTCCAGACATTACATCATATGTGACTCATATCAGCCTCTTATAACGCTCCAGTGCTGATATAACATCCAGACATTACACCATATGTGACTGATATCAGCCTCTTATAACGCTCCAGTACTGATATAACCTCCAGACATTACACCATATGTGACTGATATCAGCCTCTTATAACGCTCCAGTACTGATATTACCTCCAGACATTACACCATATGTGACTGATATCAGCCCCTCTTATAACGCTCTAGTACTGATATAACCTCCAGACATTACACCATATGTGACTGATATCAGTCCCTCTTATAACGCTCCAGTACTGATATAACCTCCAGACATTACACCATATGTGACTGATATCAGCCCCTCTTATAACGCTACAGTACTGATATAACCTCCAGACATTACACCATATGTGACTGATATCAGCTCCTCTTATAACGCTCCAGTACTGATATAACCTCCAGACATTACATCATATGTGACTGATATCAGCACCTCTTATAACGCTCCAGTACTGATATAACCTCCAGACATTACATCATATGTGACTGATATCAGGCTCTTATATTGCTCCAGTACTGATATAACCTCCAGACATTACACCATATGTGACTGATATCAGCTCCTTTTATAACGCTCCAGTACTGATATAACTTCCAGACATTACATCATATGTGACTGATATCAGCCTCTTATAACGTTTCAGTACTGATATAACCTCCAGACATTACACCATATGTGACTGATATCGGCCCCTTATAACGCTCCAGCACTGATATAACCTCCAGACATTATAGCCTCTCTTATAACGCTCCAGTACTGATATAACCCCCAGACATAACACCATATGTGACTGATATCAGCATCTTATAACGCTCCAGTACTGATATAACCTCCAGACATTACATCATATGTGACTGATATCAGCCTCTTATAACGCTCCAGCACTGATATAACCTCCAGACATTACATCATATGTGACTGATATCAGCTCCTCTTATAAAGCTCCAGTACTGATATAACCTCCAGACATTACATCATATGTGACTGATATCAGCATCTTATAACGCTCCAGTACTGATATAACCTCCAGACATTACATCATATGTGACTGATATCAGACTCTTATAACGCTCCAGTGCTGATATAACCTCCAGACATTACACCATATGTGACTGATATCAGCTCGTCTTATAACGCTCCAGTACTGATATAACCTCCAGACATTACACCATATGTGACTGATATCAGCCCCTCTTATAACGCTCCAGTACTGATATAACCTCCAGACATTACACCATATGTGACTGATATCAGCTCCTCTTATAACGCTCCAGTACTGATATAACCTCCAGACATTACACCATATGTGACTGACATCAGCTCCTCTTATAACGCTCCAGTACTGATATAACCTCCAGACATTACATCATATGTAACTGATATCAGCTCCTCTTATAACGCTCCAGTACTGATATAACCTCCAGACATTACACCATATGTGACTGATATCAGCCCCTTATAACGCTCCAGTGCTGATATAACCTCCAGACATTACACCATATGTGACTGATATCAGCCCCTCTTATAACTCTCCAGCACTGATATAACCTCCAGACATTACATCATATGTGACTGATATCAGCTCCTCTTATAACGCTCCAGTACTGATATAACCTCCAGACATTACATCATATGTGACTGATATCAGCCTCTTATAACGATCCAGTACTGATATAACCTCCTGACATTACACCATATGTGACTGATATCACCCCTCTTATAACGCTCCAGCACTGATATAACCTCCAGACATTACATCATATGTGACTGATATCAGCCTCTTATAACGATCCAGTACTGATATAACCTCCTGACATTACACCATATGTGACTGATATCACCCCTCTTATAGCGCTCCACCACTGATATGACCTCCAGACATTACATCATATGTGACTGATATCAGCCCCTCTTATAACGCTCCAGTAGTGATATAACCTTCAGACATTACATCATATGTGACTGATATCAGCCCCTCTTATAACGCTCCAGTACTGATATAACCTCCAGACATTACATCATATGTGACTGATATCAGCCTCTTATAATGCTCCAGTACTGATATAACCTCCAGACATTACACCATATATGACTGATATCAGCCTCTTATAATGCTCCAGTACTGATATAACCTCCAGACTTTACACCATATGTGACTGATATCAGCTCCTCTTATAACGCTCCAGTACTGATATAACCTCCAGACATTACACCACATGTGACTGATATCAGCCCCTCTTATAACGCTCCAGTACTGATATAACCTCCAGACATTACACCATATGTGACTGATATCAGCCTCTCTTATAACGCTCCAGTACTGATATAACCTCCAGACATTACATCATATGTGACTGATATCAATCTCTTATAAAGCTCCAGTACTGATATAACCTCCAGACATTACATCATATGTGACTGATATCAGCCTCTTATAACACTCCAGCACTGATATAACCTCCAGACATTACACCATATGTGACTGATATCAGCCCCTCTTATAAAGCTCCAGTACTGATATAACCTCCAGACATTACATCATATGTGACTGATATCAGTTCCTCTTATAACGCTTTAGTACTGATATAACCTCCAGACATTACATCATATGTGACTGATATCAGCCTCTTATAACGCTCCATTACTGATATAACCTCCAGACATTACATCATATGTGACAGATATCAGCCTCTTATAACACTCCAGTGCTGATATAACATCCAGACATTACACCATATGTGACTGATATCAGCCTCTTATAACGCTCCAGTACTGATATAACCTCCAGACATTACACCATATGTGACTGATATCAGCCTCTTACAACGCTCCAGTACTCATATTACCTCCAGACATTACACCATATGTGACTGATATCAGCCCCTCTTATAACGCTCTAGTACTGATATAACCTCCAGACATTACACCATATGTGACTGATATCAGTCCCTCTTATAACGCTCCAGTACTGATATAACCTCCAGACATTACACCATATGTGACTGATATCAGCCCCTCTTATAACGCTACAGTACTGATATAACCTCCAGACATTACACCATATGTGACTGATATCAGCTCCTCTTATAACGCTCCAGTACTGATATAACCTCCAGACATTACACCATATGTGACTGATATCAGCCTCTTATAATGCTCCAGTGCTGATATAACCTCCAGACATTACACCATATGTGACTGATATCAGCCCCTCTTATAACGCTCTAGTACTGATATAACCTCCAGACATTACACCATATGTGACTGATATCAGTCCCTCTTATAACGCTCCAGTACTGATATAACCTCCAGACATTACACCATATGTGACTGATATGAACCCCTCCTATAACGCTCCAGTACTGATAAAACCTCCAGACATTACACCATATGTGACTGATATCAGCCTCTTATAATGCTCCAGTACTGATATAACCTCCAGACATTACACCATATATGACTGATATCAGCCTCTTATAATGCTCCAGTACTGATATAACCTCCAGACATTACACCATATGTGACTGATATCAGCTCCTCTTATAACGCTCCAGTACTGATATAACCTCCAGACATTACACCATATGTGACTGATATCAGCCCCTCTTATAACGCTCCAGTACTGATAAAACCTCCAGACATTACACCATATGTGACTGATATCAGCCCGTCTTATAACGCTCCAGTACTGATATAACCTCCAGACATTACACCATATGTGACTGATATCAGCCTCTCTTATAACGCTCCAGTACTGATATAACCTCCAGACATTACATCATATGTGACTGATATCAGTCTCTTATAAAGCTCCAGTACTGATATAACTTCCAGACATTACACCATATGTGACTGATATAAGCCTCTTATAACGCTCCAGTACTGATATAACCTCCTGACATTACACCATATGTGACTGATATCAGCCCCTCTTATAACGCTCCAGCACTGATATAACCTCCAGACATTACACCATATGTGACTGATATCAGCCCCTCTTATAACGCTCCAGTACTGATATAACCTCCAGACATTACATCATATGTGACTGATATCAGCTCCTCTTATAACGCTTTAGTACTGATATAACCTCCAGACATTACATCATATGTGACTGATATCAGCCTCTTATAACGCTCCAGTGCTGATATAACCTCCAGACATTACACCATATGTGACTGATATCAGCCTCTTATAACGCTCCAGTACTGATATAACCTCCAGACATTACACCATATGTGACTGATATCAGCCTCTTATAACGCTCCAGTACTGATATTACCTCCAGACATTACACCATATGTGACTGATATCAGCCCCTCTTATAACGCTCTAGTACTGATATAACCTCCAGACATTACACCATATGTGACTGATATCAGTCCCTCTTATAACGCTCCAGTACTGATATAACCTCCAGACATTACACCATATGTGACTGATATCATCCCCTCTTATAACGCTACAGTACTGATATAACCTCCAGACATTACACCATATGTGACTGATATCACCTCCTCTTATAACGCTCCAGTACTGATATAACCTCCAGACATTACACCATATGTGACTGATATCAGCCTCTTATAACGCTCCAGTGCTGATATGACCTCCAGACATTACAACATGTGTGACTGATATCAGCCCCTCTTATAACGCTCTAGTACTGATATAACCTCCAGACATTACACCATATGTGACTGATATCAGCCCCTCTTATAACGCTCCAGTACTGATATTACTTCCAGACATTACACCATATGTGACTGATATCAGCCCCTCTTATAACGCTCCAGTACTGATATTACCTCCAGACATTACATCATATGTGACTGATATCAGCCTCTTATATCGCTCCAGTACTGATATAACCTCCTGACATTACATCATATGTGACTGATATCAGCTCCTCTTATAATGCTCCAGTACTGATATAACCTCCAGACATTACACCATATGTGACTGATATCAGCCCCTCTTATAACGCTTCAGTACTGATATAACCTCCAGACATTACATCATATGTGACTGATATCAGCCTCTCTTATAATGCGCCAGTACTGATATAACCTCCAGACATTACACCATATGTGACTGATATCAGCCTCTTATAATGCTCCAGTACTGACATAACCTCCAGACATTACATCATATGTGACTGATATCAGCCTCTTATAACTCTCCAGTACTGATATAACCTCCAGACATTACACCATATGTGACTGATATCAGTAACTCTTATAACGCTCCAGTACTGATATTACCTCCAGACATTACACCATATGTGACTGATATCAGTAACTCTTATAACGCTCCAGTACTGATATAACCTCCAGACATTACACCATATGTGACTGATATCAGCCTCTTATAACGCTCCAGTACTGATATAACCTTCAGACATTACACCATATGTGACTGATATCAGACCCTCTTATAACGCTCTAGTACTAATATTACCTCCAGACATTACATCATATGTGACTGATATCAGCCTCTTATAACGCTCCAGTACTGATATAACCTCCAGACATTACACCATATGTGACTGATATCAGCCTCTTATAACGCTCCAGTACTGATATAACCTCCAGACATTACATCATATGTGACTGATATCAGCCTCTCTTATAACGCTCCAGTACTGATATAACCTCCAGACATTACACCATATGTGACTGATATCAAACCCTCTTATAACGCTCCAGTATTGATATAACCTCCAGACATTACACCATATGTGACTGATATCAGCCTCTTATAACGCTGCAGTACTGATATAACCTCCAGACATTACACCATATGTGACTGATATCAGCCACTCTTCTAACGCTCCAGTACTGATATAACCTTCAGACATTACACCATATGTGACTGATATCAGCCCCTCTTATAACGCTCCAGTACTGATATAACCTCCAGACACTACATCATATGTGACTGATATCAGCCCCTCTTACAACGCTCCAGTACTGATATAACCTCCAGACACTACATCATATGTGACTGATATCAGCCTCCTATAACGCTCCAGTACTGATATAACGTCCAGACATTACACCATATGTGACTGATATCACCTCCTCTTATAACGCTCCAGTACTGATATAACCTCCAGACATTACACCATATGTGACTGATATCAGCCCCTCTTATAACGCTCCAGTACTGATATAACCTCCAGACATTACACCATATGTGACTGATATCAGCCCCTCTTATAACGCTCCAGTACTGATATAACCTCCAGACATTACATCATATGTGACTGATATCAGCCCCTCTTATAACGCTCCAGTACTGATATAACCTCCAGACATTACACCATATGTGACTGATATCAGCCCCTCTTATAACGCTCCAGTACTGATATAACCTCCAGACATTACATCATATGTGACTGATATCAGCTCCTCTTATAACGCTCCAGTACTGATATAACCTCCAGACATTACACGATATGTGACTGATATCAGCCCCTCTTATAACGCTCCAGTACTGATATAACCTCCAGACATTACATCATATGTGACTGATATCAGCCCCTCTTATAACGCTCCAGTACTGATATAACCTCCAGACATTACATCATATGTGACTGATATCAGCCTCTTATAAAGCTCCAGTACTGACATAACCTCCAGACATTACATCATATGTGACTGATATCAGCTCCTCTTATAACGCTCCAGTACTGATATAACCTCCAGACATTACACCATATGTGACCGATGTCAGCCCCTCGTATAACTCTACAGTACTGATATAACCTCCAGACATTACATCATATGTGACTGATATCAGATCCTCTAATAACGCGCCAGTACTGATATAACCTCCAGACATTACATCATATGTGACTGATATCAGCTCCTCTTATAACGCTCCAGTACTGATATAACCTCCAGACATTACATTATATGTGACTGATATCAGCCCCTCTTATAATGCTCCAGTACTGATATAACCTTCAGACATTACACCATATGTGACTGATATCAGCCCCTCTAATAACGCTCCAGTACTGATATAACCTCCAGACATTACATCATATGTGACTGATATCAGCTCCTCTTATAACGCTCCAGTACTGATATAACCTCCAGACATTACACCATATGTGACTGATATCAGCCCCTCTTATAACGCTCCAGTACTGATATAACCTTCAGACATTACACCATATGTGACTGATATCAGATCCTCTTATAACGCTCCAGTACTGATATAACCTCCAGACATTACATCATATGTGACTGATATCAGCTCCTCTTATAACGCTCCAGTACTGATAAAACCTCCAGACATTACACCATATGTGACTGATATCAGCCCCTCTTATAATGCTCCAGTACTGATATAACCTCCAGACATTACACCATATGTGACTGATATCAGCCTCTTATAACGCTCCAGTACTGATGTAACCTCCAGACATTACATCATATGTGACTGATATCAGCTCCTCTTATAACGCTCCAGTACTGATAAAACCTCCAGACATTACACCATATGTGACTGATATCAGCCCCTCTTATAACGCTCCAGTACTGATATAACCTCCAGACATTACACCATATGTGACTGATATCAGCCTCTTATAACGCTCCAGTACTGATGTAACCTCCAGACATTACCCCATATGTGACTGATATCAGCCTCTTATAACGCTCCAGTACTGATGTAACCTCCAGACATTACACCATATGTGACTGATATCAGCCTCTTATAACACTCCAGTACTGATATAACCTCCAGACATTACACGATATGTGACTGATATCAGCCCCTCTTATAACGCTCCAGTACTGATATAACCTTCAGACATTACACCATATGTGACTGATATCAGCCCCTCTTATAACGCTCCAGTACTGATATAACCTCCAGACATTACACCATATGTGACTGATATCAGCCTCTTATAACGCTCCAGTACTGATGTAACCTCCAGACATTACCCCATATGTGACTGATATCAGCCTCTTATAACGCTCCAGTACTGATGTAACCTCCAGACATTACACCATATGTGACTGATATCAGCCTCTTATAACACTCCAGTACTGATATAACCTCCAGACATTACACGATATGTGACTGATATCAGCCCCTCTTATAACGCTCCAGTACTGATATAACCTTCAGACATTACACCATATGTGACTGATATCAGCCCCTCTTATAACGCTCCAGTACTGATATAACCTCCAGACATTACCTCATATGTGACTGATATCAGCTCCTCTTATAACGCTCCAGTACTGATAAAACCTCCAGACATTACACCATATGTGACTGATATCAGCCCCTCTTATATCGCTCCAGTACTGATATAACCTCCAGACATTACACCATATGTGACTGATATCAGTCTCTTATAACGCTCCAGTACTGATATTAGCTCCAGACATTACACCATAAGTGACTGATATCAGCCCCTCTTATAACGCTCCAGTACTGATATAACCTCCAGACATTACATCATATGTGACTGATATCAGCTTCTCTTATAACTCTCCAGTACTGATATAACCTCCAGACATTACATCATATGTGACTGATATCAGCTTCTCTTATAACTCTCCAATACTGATATAACCTCCAGACATTACATAATATGTGATTGATATCAGCTTCTCTTATAACGCTCCAGTACTGATATAACCTCCAAACATTACACCATATGTGACTGATATCAGCTCCTCTTATAACGCTCCAGTACTGATATAACCTCCAGACATTACACCATATGTGACTGATATCAGCCCCTCTTATAACGCTCCAGTACTGATATAACCTCCAGACATTACACCATATGTGACTGATATCAGCCTCTTATAACGTTCCAGTACTGATATTACCTCCAGACATTACACCATATGTGACTGATATCAGCCCCTCTTATAACGCTCCAGTACTGATATTACCTCCAGACATTACATCATATGTGACTGATATCAGCTCCTCTTATAACGCTGCAGTACTGATATAACCTCCAGACATTACACCATATGTGATTGATATCAGCCCCTCTTATAACGCTCCAGTACTGATATAACCTCCAGACATTACTTCATATGTGACTGATATCAGCCCCTCTTATAACGCTCCAGTACTGATATAACCTCCCGACATTACATCATATGTGACTGATATCAGCTCCTCTTATAACGCTCCAGTACTGATATAACCTCCAGACATTACATCATATGTGACTGATATCAGCTCCTCTTATAACGCAACAGTACTGATATAACCTCCAGACATTACACCATATGTGACTGATATCAGCCTCTTATAACGCTCCAGTACTGATGTAACCTCCAGACATTACACCATATGTGACTGATATCAGCCTCTTATAACGCTCCAGTACTGATATAACCTCCAGACATTACACCATATGTGACTAATATCAGCCCCTCTTATAACGCTCCAGTACTGATATAACCTTCAGATATTACACCATATGTGACTGATATCAGCCCCTCTTATAACGCTCCAGTACTGATATAACCTCCAGACATTACACCATATGTGACTGATATCAGCCTCTTATAACGCTCCAGTACTGATATAACCTCCAGACATTACATCATATCTGACTGATATCAGCCTCTCTTATAACGCTCCAGTACTGATATAACCTCCAGACATTACACCATATGTGACTGATATCAACCCCTCTTATAACGCTCCAGTATTGATATAACCTCCAGACATTACACCATATGTGACTGATATCAGCCTCTTATAACGCTCCAGTACTGATATAACCTCCAGACATTACACCATATGTGACTGATATCAGCCACTCTTCTAACGCTCCAGTACTGATATAACCTTCAGACATTACACCATATGTGACTGATATCAGCCCCTCTTATAACGCTCCAGTACTGATATAACCTCCAGACACTACATCATATGTGACTGATATCAGCCCCTCTTACAACGCTCCAGTACTGATATAACCTCCAGACACTACATCATATGTGACTGATATCAGCCTCCTATAACGCTCCAGTACTGATATAACGTCCAGACATTACACCATATGTGACTGATATCACCTCCTCTTATAACGCTCCAGTACTGATATAACCTCCAGACATTACACCATATGTGACTGATATCAGCCCCTCTTATAACGCTCCAGTACTGATATAACCTCCAGACATTACACCATATGTGACTGATATCAGCCCCTCTTATAACGCTCGAGTACTGATATAACCTCCAGACATTAGATCATATGTGACTGATATCAGCCCCTCTTATAACGCTCCAGTACTGATATAACCTCCAGACATTACACCATATGTGACTGATATCAGCCCCTCTTATAACGCTCCAGTACTGATATAACCTCCAGACATTACATCATATGTGACTGATATCAGCTCCTCTTATAACGCTCCAGTACTGATATAACCTCCAGACATTACACCATATGTGACTGATATCAGCCCCTCTTATAACGCTCCAGTACTGATATAACCTCCAGACATTACATCATATGTGACTGATATCAGCCCCTCTTATAACGCTAAAGTACTGATATAACCTCCAGACATTACATCATATGTGACTGATATCAGCCTCTTATAAAGCTCCAGTACTGACATAACCTCCAGACATTACATCATATGTGACTGATATCAGCTCCTCTTATAACGCTCCAGTACTGATATAACCTCCAGACATTACACCATATGTGACCGATGTCAGCCCCTCGTATAACTCTACAGTACTGATATAACCTCCAGACATTACATCATATGTGACTGATATCAGATCCTCTAATAACGCTCCAGTACTGATATAACCTCCAGACATTACATCATATGTGACTGATATCAGCTCCTCTTATAACGCTCCAGTACTGATATAACCTCCAGACATTACATCATATGTGACTGATATCAGCCCCTCTTATAATGCTCCAGTACTGATATAACCTCCAGACATTACACCATATGTGACTGATATCAGCCCCTCTAATAACGCTCCAGTACTGATATAACCTCCAGACATTACATCATATGTGACTGATATCAGCCTCTTATAACGCTCCAGTACTGATGTAACCTCCAGACATTACACCATATGTGACTGATATCAGCCTCTTATAACGCTCCAGTACTGATATAACCTCCAGACATTACACCATATGTGACTGATATCAGCCCCTCTTATAACGCTCCAGTACTGATATAACCTCCAGACATTACATCATATGTGACTGATATCAGCTCCTCTTATAACGCTCCAGTACTGATATAACCTCCAGACATTACCCCATATGTGACTGATATCAGCCTCTTATAACGCTCCAGTACTGATGTAACCTCCAGACATTACACCATATGTGACTGATATCAGCTCCTCTTATAACGCTCCAGTACTGATATAACCTCCAGACATTACACCATATGTGACTGATATCAGCCCCTCTTATAACGCTCCAGTACTGATATAACCTCCAGACATTACATCATATGTGACTGATATCAGCTCCTCTTATAACGCTCCAGTACTGATATAACATCCAGACATTACCCCATATGTGACTGATATCAGCCTCTTATAACGCTCCAGTACTGATGTAACCTCCAGACATTACACCATATGTGACTGATATCAGCCTCTTATAACGCTCCAGTACTGATATAACCTCCAGACATTACACAATATGTGACTGATATCAGCCCATCGTATAACTCTACAGTACTGATATAACCTCCAGACATTACATCATATGTGACTGATATCAGATCCTCTAATAACGCTCCAGTACTGATATAACCTCCAGACATTACATCATATGTGACTGATATCAGCTCCTCTTATAACGCTCCAGTACTGATATAACCTCCAGACATTACATCATATGTGACTGATATCAGCCCCTCTTATAATGCTCCAGTACTGATATAACCTCCAGACATTACACCATATGTGACTGATATCAGCCCCTCTAATAACGCTCCAGTACTGATATAACCTCCAGACATTAAATCATATGTGACTGATATCAGCTCCTCTTATAACGCTCCAGTACTGATATAACCTCCAGACATTACACCATATGTGACTGATATCAGCCTCTTATAACGCTCCAGTACTGATGTAACCTCCAGACATTACACCATATGTGACTGATATCAGCCTCTTATAACGCTCCAGTACTGATATAACCTCCAGACATTACACGATATGTGACTGATATCAGCCCCTCTTATAACGCTCCAGTACTGATATAACCTCCAGACATTACATCATATGTGACTGATATCAGCCCCTCTTATAACTCTCCAGTACTGATATAACCTCCAGACATTACACCATATGTGACTGATATCAGCCCCTCTTATAACGCTCCAGTACTGATATAACCTCCAGACATTACATCATATGTGACTGATATCAGCTCCTCTTATAACGCTCCAGTACTGATATAAGCTCCAGACATTACCCCATATGTGACTGATATCAGCCTCTTATAACGCTCCAGTACTGATATAACCTCCAGACATTACACCATATGTGACTGATATCAGCCTCTTATAACGCTCCAGTACTGATGTAACCTCCAGACATTACACCATATGTGACTGATATCAGCCTCTTATAACGCTCCAGTACTGATATAACCTCCAGACATTACACCATATGTGACTGATATCAGCCCCTCTTATAACGCTCCAGTACTGATATAACCTTCAGACATTACACCATATGTGACTGATATCAGATCCTCTTATAACGCTCCAGTACTGATATAACCTCCAGACATTACATCATATGTGACTGATATCAGCTCCTCTTATAACGCTCCAGTACTGATAAAACCTCCAGACATTACACCATATGTGACTGATATCAGCCCCTCTTATAATGCTCCAGTACTGATATAACCTCCAGACATTACACCATATGTGACTGATATCAGCCTCTTATAACGCTCCAGTACTGATGTAACCTCCAGACATTACATCATATGTGACTGATATCAGCTCCTCTTATAACGCTCCAGTACTGATAATACCTCCAGACATTACACCATATGTGACTGATATCAGCCCCTCTTATAACGCTCCAGTACTGATATAACCTCCAGACATTACACCATATGTGACTGATATCAGTCTCTTATAACGCTCTAGTACTGATATAACTTCCAGACATTACGCCATATGTGACTGATATCAGCTCCTCTTATAACGCTCCAGTACTGATATAACCTTCAGACATTACACCATATGTGACTGATATGAGCCTCTCTTATAACGCTCCAGTACTGATATAACCTCCAGACATTACATCATATGTGACTGATATCAGCTCCTCTTATAACGCTCCAGTACTGATATAACCTCCAGACATTACATCATATGTGACTGATATCAGGCCCTCTTATAACGCTCCAGTACTGATATAACCTCCAGACATTACCTCATATGTGACTGATATCAGCTCCTCTTATAACGCTCCAGTACTGATAAAACCTCCAGACATTACACCATATGTGACTGATATCAGCCCCTCTTATATCGCTCCAGTACTGATATAACCTCCAGACATTACACCATATGTGACTGATATCAGCCTCTTATAACGCTCCAGTACTGATATTAGCTCCAGACATTACACCATAAGTGACTGATATCAGCCCCTCTTATAACGCTCCAGTACTGATATAACCTCCAGACATTACATCATATGTGACTGATATCAGCTTCTCTTATAACTCTCCAGTACTGATATAACCTCCAGACATTACATCATATGTGACTGATATCAGCTTCTCTTATAACTCTCCAGTACTGATATAACCTCCAGACATTACATAATATGTGACTGATATCAGCTTCTCTTATAACGCTCCAGTACTGATATAACCTCCAAACATTACACCATATGTGACTGATATCAGCTCCTCTTATAAAGCTCCAGTACTGATATAACCTCCAGACATTACACCATATGTGACTGATATCAGCCCCTCTTATAACGCTCCAGTACTGATATAACCTCCAGACATTACACCATATGTGACTGATATCAGCCTCTTATAACGCTCCAGTACTGATATTACCTCCAGACATTACACCATATGTGACTGATATCAGCTCCTCTTATAACGCTCCAGTACTGATAATACCTCCAGACATTACACCATATGTGACTGATATCAGCCCCTCTTATAACGCTCCAGTACTGATATAACCTCCAGACATTACACCATATGTGACTGATATCAGCCTCTTATAACGCTCCAGTACTGATGTAACCTCCAGACATTACACCATATGTGACTGATATCAGTCTCTTATAACGCTCTAGTACTGATATAACTTCCAGACATTACGCCATATGTGACTGATATCAGCTCCTCTTATAACGCTCCAGTACTGATATAACCTTCAGACATTACACCATATGTGACTGATATCAGCCTCTCTTATAACGCTCCAGTACTGATATAACCTCCAGACATTACATCATATGTGACTGATATCAGCTCCTCTTATAACGCTCCAGTACTGATATAACCTCCAGACATTACCCCATATGTGACTGATATCAGCCTCTTATAACGCTCCAGTACTGATGTAACCTCCAGACAATTCACCATATGTGACTGATATCAGCCTCTTATAACACTCCAGTACTGATATAACCTCCAGACATTACACGATATGTGACTGATATCAGCCCCTCTTATAACGCTCCAGTACTGATATAACCTCCAGACATTACACCATATGTGACTGATATCAGCCCCTCTTATAACGCTCCAGTACTGATATAACCTCCAGACATTACATCATATGTGACTGATATCAGGCCCTCTTATAACGCTCCAGTACTGATATAACCTCCAGACATTACTTCATATGTGACTGATATCAGCTCCTCTTATAACGCTCCAGTACTGATAAAACCTCCAGACATTACACCATATGTGACTGATATCAGCCCCTCTTATATCGCTCCAGTACTGATATAACCTCCAGACATTACACCATATGTGACTGATATCAGCCTCTTATAACGCTCCAGTACTGATATTAGCTCCAGACATTACACCATAAGTGACTGATATCAGCCCCTCTTATAACGCTCCAGTACTGATATAACCTCCAGACATTACACCATATGTGACTGATATCAGCTTCTCTTATAACTCTCCAGTACTGATATAACCTCCAGACATTACATCATATGTGACTGATATCAGCTTCTCTTATAACTCTCCAGTACTGATATAACCTCCAGACATTACATAATATGTGACTGATATCAGCTTCTCTTATAACGCTCCAGTACTGATATAACCTCCAAACATTACACCATATGTGACTGATATCAGCTCCTCTTATAACGCTCCAGTACTGATATAACCTCCAGACATTACACCATATGTGACTGATATCAGCCCCTCTTATAACGCTCCAGTACTGATATAACCTCCAGACATTACACCATATGTGACTGATATCAGCCTCTTATAACGCTCCAGTACTGATATTACCTCCAGACATTACACCATATGTGACTGATATCAGCCCCTCTTATAACGCTCCAGTACTGATATTACCTCCAGACATTACATCATATGTGACTGATATCAGCTCCTCTTATAACGCTGCAGTACTGATATAACCTCCAGACATTACACCATATGTGACTGATATCAGCCCCTCTTATAACGCTCCAGTACTGATATAACCTCCAGACATTACTTCATATGTGACTGATATCAGCCCCTCTTATAACGCTCCAGTACTGATATAACCTCCAGACATTACATCATATGTGATTGATATCAGCTCCTCTTATAACGCTCCAGTACTGATATAACCTCCAGACATTACATCATATGTGACTGATATCAGCTCCTCTTATAACGCAACAGTACTGATATAACCTCCAGACATTACACCATATGTGACTGATATCAGCCTCTTATAACGCTCCAGTACTGATGTAACCTCCAGACATTACACCATATGTGACTGATATCAGCCTCTTATAACGCTCCAGTACTGATATAACCTCCAGACATTACACCATATGTGACTAATATCAGCCCCTCTTATAACGCTCCAGTACTGATATAACCTTCAGATATTACACCATATGTGACTGATATCAGCCCCTCTTATAACGCTCCAGTACTGATATAACCTCCAGACATTACATCATATGTGACTGATATCAGCCTCTTATAACGTTCCAGTACTGATATAACCTCCAGACATTACACCATATGTGACTGATATCAGCTCCTCTTATAACGCTCCAGTATTGATATAACCTCCAGACATTATACCATATGTGACTGATATCAGCCTTTTATAATGCTCCAGTACTGATATAACCTCCAGACATTACACCATATGTGACTGATATCAGCCCCTCTTATAACGCTCCAGTACTGATATAACCTCCAGACATTACACCATATGTGACTGATATCAGCCTCTTATAACGCTCCAGTACTGATATAACCTCCAGACATTACACCATATGTGACTGATATCAGCCTCTTATAACGCTCCAGTACTGATATAACCTCCAGACATTACACCATATGTGACTGATATCAGCCTCTTATAACGCTCCAGTACTGATATAACCTCCAGACATTACACCACATGTGACTGATATCAGCCTCTTATAACGCTCCAGTACTGATATAACCTCCAGACATTACACCATATGTGACTGATATCAGCCTCTTATAACGCAACAGTACTGATATAACCTCCAGACATTACACCATATGTGACTGATATCAGCCTCTTATAACGCTCCAGTACTGATATAACCTCCAGACATTACACCATATGTGACTGATATCAGCTCCTCTTATAACGCAACAGTACTGATATAACCTCCAGACATTACACCATATGTGACTGATATCAGCCTCTTATAACGCTCCAGTACTGATGTAACCTCCAGACATTACACCATATGTGACTGATATCAGCCTCTTATAACGCTCCAGTACTGATATAACCTCCAGACATTACACCATATGTGACTAATATCAGCCCCTCTTATAACGCTCCAGTACTGATATAACCTTCAGATATTACACCATATGTGACTGATATCAGCCCCTCTTATAACGCTCCAGTACTGATATAACCTCCAGACATTACATCATATGTGACTGATATCAGCCTCTTATAACGTTCCAGTACTGATATAACCTCCAGACATTACACCATAAGTGACTGATATCAGCTCCTCTTATATCGCTCCAGTATTGATATAACCTCCAGACATTATACCATATGTGACTGATATCAGCCTTTTATAATGCTCCAGTACTGATATAACCTCCAGATATTACACCATATGTGACTGATATCAGCCCCTCTTATAACGCTCCAGTACTGATATAACCTCCAGACATTACACCATATGTGACTGATATCAGCCTCTTATAACGCTCCAGTACTGATGTAACCTCCAGACATTACACCATATGTGACTGATATCAGGCTCTTATAACGCTCCAGTACTGATATAACCTCCAGACATTACACCATATGTGACTGATAATCGCCCCTCTTATAACGCTCCAGTACTGATATAACCTCCAGACATTACATCCTATGTGACTGATATCAACCCCTCTTATAACTCTCCAGTACTGATATAACCTCCAGACATTACACCATATGTGACTGATATCAGCCCCTCTTATAACGCTCCAGTACTGATATAACCTCCAGACATTACATCATATGTGACTGATATCAGCTCCTCTTATAACGCTCCAGTACTGATATAACCTCCATACATTACCCCATATGTGACTGATATCAGCCTCTTATAACGCTCCAGTACTGATGTAACCTCCAGACATTACACCATATGTGACTGATATCAGCCTCTTATAACGCTCCAGTACTGATATAACCTCCAGACATTACACCATATGTGACTGATATCAGTCCCTCTTATAACGCTCCAGTACTGATATAACCTTCAGACATTACACCATATGTGACTGATATCAGCCCCTCTTATAACGCTCCAGTACTGATATAACCTCCAGACATTACGTCATATGTGACTGATATCAGCTCCTCTTATAACACTGCAGTACTGATAAAACCTCCAGACATTACACCATATGTGACTGATATCAGCCCCTCTTATAACGCTCCAGTACTGATATAACCTCCAGACATTACATCATATGTGACTGATATCAGCTTCTCTTATAACTCTCCAGTACTGATATAACCTCCAGACATTACATAATATGTGACTGATATCAGCTTCTCTTATAACGCTCCAGTACTGATATAACCTCCAAACATTACACCATATGTGACTGATATCAGCTCCTCTTATAAAGCTCCAGTACTGATATAACCTCCAGACATTACACCATATGTGACTGATATCAGCCCCTCTTATAACGCTCCAGTACTGATATAACCTCCAGACATTACACCATATGTGACTGATATCAGCCTCTTATAACGCTCCAGTACTGATATTACCTCCAGACATTACACCATATGTGACTGATATCAGCTCCTCTTATAACGCTCCAGTACTGATAATACCTCCAGACATTACACCATATGTGACTGATATCAGCCCCTCTTATAACGCTCCAGTACTGATATAACCTCCAGACATTACACCATATGTGACTGATATCAGCCTCTTATAACGCTCCAGTACTGATGTAACCTCCAGACATTACACCATATGTGACTGATATCAGTCTCTTATAACGCTCTAGTACTGATATAACTTCCAGACATTACGCCATATGTGACTGATATCAGCTCCTCTTATAACGCTCCAGTACTGATATAACCTTCAGACATTACACCATATGTGACTGATATCAGCCTCTCTTATAACGCTCCAGTACTGATATAACCTCCAGACATTACATCATATGTGACTGATATCAGCTCCTCTTATAACGCTCCAGTACTGATATAACCTCCAGACATTACCCCATATGTGACTGATATCAGCCTCTTATAACGCTCCAGTACTGATGTAACCTCCAGACAATTCACCATATGTGACTGATATCAGCCTCTTATAACACTCCAGTACTGATATAACCTCCAGACATTACACGATATGTGACTGATATCAGCCCCTCTTATAACGCTCCAGTACTGATATAACCTCCAGACATTACACCATATGTGACTGATATCAGCCCCTCTTATAACGCTCCAGTACTGATATAACCTCCAGACATTACATCATATGTGACTGATATCAGGCCCTCTTATAACGCTCCAGTACTGATATAACCTCCAGACATTACTTCATATGTGACTGATATCAGCTCCTCTTATAACGCTCCAGTACTGATAAAACCTCCAGACATTACACCATATGTGACTGATATCAGCCCCTCTTATATCGCTCCAGTACTGATATAACCTCCAGACATTACACCATATGTGACTGATATCAGCCTCTTATAACGCTCCAGTACTGATATTAGCTCCAGACATTACACCATAAGTGACTGATATCAGCCCCTCTTATAACGCTCCAGTACTGATATAACCTCCAGACATTACACCATATGTGACTGATATCAGCTTCTCTTATAACTCTCCAGTACTGATATAACCTCCAGACATTACATCATATGTGACTGATATCAGCTTCTCTTATAACTCTCCAGTACTGATATAACCTCCAGACATTACATAATATGTGACTGATATCAGCTTCTCTTATAACGCTCCAGTACTGATATAACCTCCAAACATTACACCATATGTGACTGATATCAGCTCCTCTTATAACGCTCCAGTACTGATATAACCTCCAGACATTACACCATATGTGACTGATATCAGCCCCTCTTATAACGCTCCAGTACTGATATAACCTCCAGACATTACACCATATGTGACTGATATCAGCCTCTTATAACGCTCCAGTACTGATATTACCTCCAGACATTACACCATATGTGACTGATATCAGCCCCTCTTATAACGCTCCAGTACTGATATTACCTCCAGACATTACATCATATGTGACTGATATCAGCTCCTCTTATAACGCTGCAGTACTGATATAACCTCCAGACATTACACCATATGTGACTGATATCAGCCCCTCTTATAACGCTCCAGTACTGATATAACCTCCAGACATTACTTCATATGTGACTGATATCAGCCCCTCTTATAACGCTCCAGTACTGATATAACCTCCAGACATTACATCATATGTGATTGATATCAGCTCCTCTTATAACGCTCCAGTACTGATATAACCTCCAGACATTACATCATATGTGACTGATATCAGCTCCTCTTATAACGCAACAGTACTGATATAACCTCCAGACATTACACCATATGTGACTGATATCAGCCTCTTATAACGCTCCAGTACTGATGTAACCTCCAGACATTACACCATATGTGACTGATATCAGCCTCTTATAACGCTCCAGTACTGATATAACCTCCAGACATTACACCATATGTGACTAATATCAGCCCCTCTTATAACGCTCCAGTACTGATATAACCTTCAGATATTACACCATATGTGACTGATATCAGCCCCTCTTATAACGCTCCAGTACTGATATAACCTCCAGACATTACATCATATGTGACTGATATCAGCCTCTTATAACGTTCCAGTACTGATATAACCTCCAGACATTACACCATATGTGACTGATATCAGCTCCTCTTATAACGCTCCAGTATTGATATAACCTCCAGACATTATACCATATGTGACTGATATCAGCCTTTTATAATGCTCCAGTACTGATATAACCTCCAGACATTACACCATATGTGACTGATATCAGCCCCTCTTATAACGCTCCAGTACTGATATAACCTCCAGACATTACACCATATGTGACTGATATCAGCCTCTTATAACGCTCCAGTACTGATATAACCTCCAGACATTACACCATATGTGACTGATATCAGCCTCTTATAACGCTCCAGTACTGATATAACCTCCAGACATTACACCATATGTGACTGATATCAGCCTCTTATAACGCTCCAGTACTGATATAACCTCCAGACATTACACCACATGTGACTGATATCAGCCTCTTATAACGCTCCAGTACTGATATAACCTCCAGACATTACACCATATGTGACTGATATCAGCCCCTCTTATAACGCAACAGTACTGATATAACCTCCAGACATTACACCATATGTGACTGATATCAGCCTCTTATAACGCAACAGTACTGATATAACCTCCAGACATTACACCATATGTGACTGATATCAGCCTCTTATAACGCTCCAGTACTGATATAACCTCCAGACATTACACCATATGTGACTGATATCAGCTCCTCTTATAACGCAACAGTACTGATATAACCTCCAGACATTACACCATATGTGACTGATATCAGCCTCTTATAACGCTCCAGTACTGATGTAACCTCCAGACATTACACCATATGTGACTGATATCAGCCTCTTATAACGCTCCAGTACTGATATAACCTCCAGACATTACACCATATGTGACTAATATCAGCCCCTCTTATAACGCTCCAGTACTGATATAACCTTCAGATATTACACCATATGTGACTGATATCAGCCCCTCTTATAACGCTCCAGTACTGATATAACCTCCAGACATTACATCATATGTGACTGATATCAGCCTCTTATAACGTTCCAGTACTGATATAACCTCCAGACATTACACCATAAGTGACTGATATCAGCTCCTCTTATATCGCTCCAGTATTGATATAACCTCCAGACATTATACCATATGTGACTGATATCAGCCTTTTATAATGCTCCAGTACTGATATAACCTCCAGATATTACACCATATGTGACTGATATCAGCCACTCTTATAACGCTCCAGTACTGATATAACCTCCAGACATTACACCATATGTGACTGATATCAGCCTCTTATAACGCTCCAGTACTGATGTAACCTCCAGACATTACACCATATGTGACTGATATCAGGCTCTTATAACGCTCCAGTACTGATATAACCTCCAGACATTACACCATATGTGACTGATAATCGCCCCTCTTATAACGCTCCAGTACTGATATAACCTCCAGACATTACATCCTATGTGACTGATATCAACCCCTCTTATAACTCTCCAGTACTGATATAACCTCCAGACATTACACCATATGTGACTGATATCAGCCCCTCTTATAACGCTCCAGTACTGATATAACCTCCAGACATTACATCATATGTGACTGATATCAGCTCCTCTTATAACGCTCCAGTACTGATATAACCTCCATACATTACCCCATATGTGACTGATATCAGCCTCTTATAACGCTCCAGTACTGATGTAACCTCCAGACATTACACCATATGTGACTGATATCAGCCTCTTATAACGCTCCAGTACTGATATAACCTCCAGACATTACACCATATGTGACTGATATCAGTCCCTCTTATAACGCTCCAGTACTGATATAACCTTCAGACATTACACCATATGTGACTGATATCAGCCCCTCTTATAACGCTCCAGTACTGATATAACCTCCAGACATTACGTCATATGTGACTGATATCAGCTCCTCTTATAACACTGCAGTACTGATAAAACCTCCAGACATTACACCATATGTGACTGATATCAGCCCCTCTTATAACGCTCCAGTACTGATATAACCTCCAGACATTACACCATATGTGACTGATATCAGCTCCTCTTATAACGCTCCAGTACTGATATAACCTTCAGACATTACACCATATGTGACTGATATCAGCCCCTCTTATAACGCTCCAGTACTGATATAACCTCCAGACATTACACCATATGTGACTGATATCAGCTTCTTATAACGCTCCAGTACTGATATTACCTCCAGACATTACACCATATGTGACTGATATCAGCCCCTCTTATAACGCTCCAGTACTGATATTACCTCCAGACATTACATCATATGTGACTGATATCAGCTCCTCTTATAACGCTGCAGTACTGAGATAACCTCCAGACATTACACCATATGTGACTGATAATCGCCCCTCTTATAACGCTCCAGTACTGATATAACCTCCAGACATTACATCCTATGTGACTGATATCAACCCCTCTTATAACTCTCCAGTACTGATATAACCTCCAGACATTACACCATATGTGACTGATATCAGCCCCTCTTATAACGCTCCAGTACTGATATAACCTCCAGACATTACATCATATGTGACTGATATCAGCTCCTCTTATAACGCTCCAGTACTGATATAACCTCCATACATTACCCCATATGTGACTGATATCAGCCTCTTATAACGCTCCAGTACTGATGTAACCTCCAGACATTACACCATATGTGACTGATATCAGCCTCTTATAACGCTCCAGTACTGATATAACCTCCAGACATTACACCATATGTGACTGATATCAGTCCCTCTTATAACGCTCCAGTACTGATATAACCTTCAGACATTACACCATATGTGACTGATATCAGCCCCTCTTATAACGCTCCAGTACTGATATAACCTCCAGACATTACGTCATATGTGACTGATATCAGCTCCTCTTATAACACTGCAGTACTGATAAAACCTCCAGACATTACACCATATGTGACTGATATCAGCCCCTCTTATAACGCTCCAGTACTGATATAACCTCCAGACATTACACCATATGTGACTGATATCAGCTCCTCTTATAACGCTCCAGTACTGATATAACCTCCAGACATTACATCATATGTGACTGATATCAGCCCCTCTTATAACGCTCCAGTACTGATATAACCTCCAGACATTACACCATATGTGACTGATATCAGCTTCTTATAACGCTCCAGTACTGATATTACCTCCAGACATTACACCATATGTGACTGATATCAGCCCCTCTTATAACGCTCCAGTACTGATATTACCTCCAGACATTACATCATATGTGACTGATATCAGCTCCTCTTATAACGCTGCAGTACTGAGATAACCTCCAGACATTACACCATATGTGACTGATATCAGCCCCTCTTATAACGCTCCAGTACTGATATAACCTCCAGACATTACTTCACATGTGACTGATATCAGCCCCTCTTATAACGCTCCAGTACTGATATAACCTCCAGACATTACATCATATGTGACTGATATCAGCTCCTCTTATAACGCTCCAGTACTGATATAACCTCCAGACATTACATCATATGTGACTGATATCAGCTCCTCTTATAACGCAACAGTACTGATATAACCTCCAGACATTACACCATATGTGACTGATATCAGCCTCTTATAACGCTCCAGTACTGATATAACCTCCAGACATTACACCATATGTGACTAATATCAGCCCCTCTTATAACGCTCCAGTACTGATATAACCTTCAGATATTACACCATATGTGACTGATATCAGCCCCTCTTATAACACTCCAGTACTGATATAACCTCCAGACATTACATCATATGTGACTGATATCAGCCTCTTATAACGTTCCAGTACTGATATAACCTCCAGACATTACACCATATGTGACTGATATCAGCTCCTCTTATAACGCTCCAGTATTGATATAACCTCCAGACATTATACCATATGTGACTGATATCAGCCTTTTATAATGCTCCAGTACTGATATAACCTCCAGACATTACACCATATGTGACTGATATCAGCCCCTCTTATAACGCTTCAGTACTGATATAACCTCCAGACATTACACCATATGTGACTGATATCAGCCTCTTATAACGCTCCAGTACTGATATAACCTCCAGACATTACACCATATGTGACTGATATCAGCCTCTTATAACGCTCCAGTACTGATATAACCTCCAGACATTACACCATATGTGACTGATATCAGCCTCTTATAACGCTCCAGTACTGATATAACCTCCAGACATTACACCATATGTGACTGATATCAGCCTCTTATAACGCTCCAGTACTGATATAACCTCCAGACATTACACCATATGTGACTGATATCAGCCTCTTATAACGCAACAGTACTGATATAACCTCCAGACATTACACCATATGTGACTGATATCAGCCTCTTATAACGCTCCAGTACTGATATAACCTCCAGACATTACACCATATGTGACTGATATCAGCTCCTCTTATAACGCAACAGTACTGATATAACCTCCAGACATTACACCATATGTGACTGATATCAGCCTCTTATAACGCTCCAGTACTGATGTAACCTCCAGACATTACACCATATGTGACTGATATCAGCCTCTTATAACGCTCCAGTACTGATATAACCTCCAGACATTACACCATATGTGACTAATATCAGCCCCTCTTATAACGCTCCAGTACTGATATAACCTTCAGATATTACACCATATGTGACTGATATCAGCCCCTCTTATAACGCTCCAGTACTGATATAACCTCCAGACATTACATCATATGTGACTGATATCAGCCTCTTATAACGTTCCAGTACTGATATAACCTCCAGACATTACACCATATGTGACTGATATCAGCTCCTCTTATAACGCTCCAGTATTGATATAACCTCCAGACATTATACCATATGTGACTGATATCAGCCTTTTATAATGCTCCAGTACTGATATAACCTCCAGACATTACACCATATGTGACTGATATCAGCCCCTCTTATAACGCTCCAGTACTGATATAACCTCCAGACATTACACCATATGTGACTGATATCAGCTTCTTATAACGCTCCAGTACTGATATTACCTCCAGACATTACACCATATGTGACTGATATCAGCCCCTCTTATAACGCTCCAGTACTGATATTACCTCCAGACATTACATCATATGTGACTGATATCAGCTCCTCTTATAACGCTGCAGTACTGAGATAACCTCCAGACATTACACCATATGTGACTGATATCAGCCCCTCTTATAACGCTCCAGTACTGATATAACCTCCAGACATTACTTCACATGTGACTGATATCAGCCCCTCTTATAACGCTCCAGTACTGATATAACCTCCAGACATTACATCATATGTGACTGATATCAGCTCCTCTTATAACGCTCCAGTACTGATATAACCTCCAGACATTACATCATATGTGACTGATATCAGCTCCTCTTATAACGCAACAGTACTGATATAACCTCCAGACATTACACCATATGTGACTGATATCAGCCTCTTATAACGCTCCAGTACTGATATAACCTCCAGACATTACACCATATGTGACTAATATCAGCCCCTCTTATAACGCTCCAGTACTGATATAACCTTCAGATATTACACCATATGTGACTGATATCAGCCCCTCTTATAACACTCCAGTACTGATATAACCTCCAGACATTACATCATATGTGACTGATATCAGCCTCTTATAACGTTCCAGTACTGATATAACCTCCAGACATTACACCATATGTGACTGATATCAGCTCCTCTTATAACGCTCCAGTATTGATATAACCTCCAGACATTATACCATATGTGACTGATATCAGCCTTTTATAATGCTCCAGTACTGATATAACCTCCAGACATTACACCATATGTGACTGATATCAGCCCCTCTTATAACGCTTCAGTACTGATATAACCTCCAGACATTACACCATATGTGACTGATATCAGCCTCTTATAACGCTCCAGTACTGATATAACCTCCAGACATTACACCATATGTGACTGATATCAGCCTCTTATAACGCTCCAGTACTGATATAACCTCCAGACATTACACCATATGTGACTGATATCAGCCTCTTATAACGCTCCAGTACTGATATAACCTCCAGACATTACACCATATGTGACTGATATCAGCCTCTTATAACGCTCCAGTACTGATATAACCTCCAGACATTACACCATATGTGACTGATATCAGCCTCTTATAACGCAACAGTACTGATATAACCTCCAGACATTACACCATATGTGACTGATATCAGCCTCTTATAACGCTCCAGTACTGATATAACCTCCAGACATTACACCATATGTGACTGATATCAGCTCCTCTTATAACGCAACAGTACTGATATAACCTCCAGACATTACACCATATGTGACTGATATCAGCCTCTTATAACGCTCCAGTACTGATGTAACCTCCAGACATTACACCATATGTGACTGATATCAGCCTCTTATAACGCTCCAGTACTGATATAACCTCCAGACATTACACCATATGTGACTAATATCAGCCCCTCTTATAACGCTCCAGTACTGATATAACCTTCAGATATTACACCATATGTGACTGATATCAGCCCCTCTTATAACGCTCCAGTACTGATATAACCTCCAGACATTACATCATATGTGACTGATATCAGCCTCTTATAACGTTCCAGTACTGATATAACCTCCAGACATTACACCATATGTGACTGATATCAGCTCCTCTTATAACGCTCCAGTATTGATATAACCTCCAGACATTATACCATATGTGACTGATATCAGCCTTTTATAATGCTCCAGTACTGATATAACCTCCAGACATTACACCATATGTGACTGATATCAGCCCCTCTTATAACGCTCCAGTACTGATATAACCTCCAGACATTACACCATATGTGACTGATATCAGCCTCTTATAACGCTCCAGTACTGATGTAACCTCCAGACATTACACCATATGTGACTGATATCAGGCTCTTATAACGCTCCAGTACTGATATAACCTCCAGACATTACACCATATGTGACTGATAATCGCCCCTCTTATAACGCTCCAGTACTGATATAACCTCCAGAGATTACATCCTATGTGACTGATATCAACCCCTCTTATAACTCTCCAGTACTGATATAACCTCCAGACATTACACCATATGTGACTGATATCAGCCCCTCTTATAACGCTCCAGTACTGATATAACCTCCAGACATTACATCATATGTGACTGATATCAGCTCCCCTTATAACGCTCCAGTACTGATATAACCTCCAGACATTACCCCATATGTGACTGATATCAGCCTTTTATAACGCTCCAGTACTGATGTAACCTCCAGACATTACACCATATGTGTCTGATATCAGCCTCTTATAACGCTCCAGTACTGATATAACCTCCAGACATTACACCATATGTGACTGATATCAGTCCCTCTTATAACGCTCCAGTACTGATATAACCTTCAGACATTACACCATATGTGACTGATATCAGCCCCTCCTATAACGCTCCAGTACTGATATAACCTCCAGACATTACGTCATATGTGACTGATATCAGCTCCTCTTATAACACTCCAGTACTGATAAAACCTCCAGACATTACACCATATGTGACTGATATCAGCCCCTCTTATAACGCTCCAGTACTGATATAACCTCCAGACATTACCCCATATGTGACTGATATCAGCCTCTTATAACGCTCCAGTACTGATGTAACCTCCAGACATTACACCATATGTGACTGATATCAGCCTCTTATAACACCCCAGTATTGATATAACCTCCAGACATTACACCACATGTGACTGATATCAGCCCCTTTTATAACGCTCCAGTACTGATATAACCTTCAGACATTACACCATATGTGACTGATATCAGCCCCTCTTATAATGCTCCAGTACTGATATAACCTCCAGACATTACATCATATGTGACTGATATCAGGCCCTCTTATAACGCTCCAGTACTGATATAACCTCCAAACATTACCTCATATGTGACTGATATCAGCTCCTCTTATAACGCTCCAGTACTGATAAAACCTCCAGACATTACACCATATGTGACTGATATCAGCCCCTCTTATAACGCTCCAGTACTGATATAACCTCCAGACATTACACCATATGTGACTGATGTCAGCCTCTTATAAAGCTCCAGTACTGATATTACCTCCAGACATTACACCATATGTGACTGATATCAGCCCCTCTTATAACGCTCCAGTACTGATATAACCTCCAGACATTACATCATATGTGACTGATATCAGCTCCTCTTATAACGCTCCAGTACTGATATGACCTCCAAACATTACATCATATGTGACTGATATCAGCTCCTCTTATAACGCTCCAGTACTGATATAACCTCCAGACATTACATCATATATGACTGATATCAGCCCCTCTTATAACGCTCCAGTACTGATATAACCTCCAGACATTACACCATATGTGACTGATATCAGCCTCTTATAACGCTCCAGTACTTATATAACCTCCAGACATTACATCATATGTGACTGATATCAGCCCCTCTTATAACGCTCCAGTACTGATCTAACCTGGAGACATTACATCATATGTGACTCTTATCAGCCTCTTATAACGCTCCTGTACTGATAAAACCTCCAGACATTACATCATATGTGACTGATATCAGCCTATTATAGCGCTCCAGTACTGATATAACCTCCAGACATTACACCATATGTGACTGATATCAGCCCCTCTTATAATGCTCCAGTACTGATATAACCTCCAGACATTACATCATATATGACTGATATCAGCCCCTCTTATAACCCTCCAGTACTGATATAACCTCCAGACATTACACAATATGTGACTGATATCGGCCCCTCTTATAACGCTCCAGTACTGATATAACCTCCAGACATTACACCATATGTGACTGATATCAGCCCCTCTTATAACGCTCCAGTACTGATATAACCTCCAGACATTACTCCATATGTGACTGATATCGGCCCCTCTTATAAAGCTCCAATACTGATATAACCTCCAGACATTACACCATATGTGACTGATATCGGCCCCTCTTATAACGCTCCAGTACTGATATAACCTCCAGACATTACATCATATATGACTGATATCAGCCCCTCTTATAACGCTCCAGTACTGATATAACCTCCAGACATTACACCATATGTGACTGATATCAGCCTCTTATAACGCTCCAGTACTTATATAACCTCCAGACATTACATCATATGTGACTGATATCAGCCCCTCTTATAACGCTCCAGTACTTATATAACCTCCAGACATTACACCATATGTGACTGATATCAGCCCCTCTTATAATGCTCCAGCACTGATATAACCCCCAGACATTACACCATATGTGACTGATATCAGCCCCTCTTATAACGCTCCAGTACTGATATAACCTCCAGACATTACATCATATGTGACTGATATCAGCCCCTCTTATAACGCTCCAGTACTGATATAACCTCCAGACATTACATCATATGTGACTGATATCAGCCTCTTATAAAGCTCCAGTACTGATATAACCTCCAGACATTACATCATATGTGACTGATATCAGGCCCTCTTATAACGCTCCAGTACTGATATAACCTCCAGACATTACCTCATATGTGACTGATATCAGCTCCTCTTATAACGCTCCGATACTGATAAAACCTCCAGACATTACACCATATGTGACTAATATCAGCCCCTCTTATAACGCTCCAGTACTGATATAACCTCCAGACATTACACCATATATGACTGATATCAGCCTCTTATAACGCTCCAGTACTGATATTACCTCCAGACATTACACCATATGTGACTGATATCAGCCCCTCTAATAACTCTCCAGTACTGATATAACCTCCAGACATTACACCATATGTGACTGATATCAGCCTCTTATAACGCTCCAGTACTGATATTACCTCCAGACATTACACCATATGTGACTGATATCAGCCCCTCTTATAACACTCCAGTACTGATATAACCTCCAGACATTACATCATATGTGACAGATATCAGCCCCTCTTATAACACTCCAGTACTGATATAATCTCCAGACATTACACCATATGTGACTGATATCAGCTCCTCTTATAACGCTCCAGTTCTGATATAACCTCCAGACATTACCCCATATGTGACTGATATCAGCCTCTTATAATGCTCCAGTACTGATGTAACCTCCAGACATTACATCATATGTGACTGATATCAGCCTCTTATAACACTCCAGTATTGATATAACCTCCAGACATTACACCACATGTGACTGATATCAGCCCCTCTTATAACGCTCCAGTACTGATATAACCTTCAGACATTACACCATATGTGACTGATATTAGCCCCTCTTATAACGCTCCAGTACTGATATAACCTCCAGACATTACATCATATGTGACTGATATCAGGCCCTCTTATAACGCTCCAGTACTGATATAACCTCCAGACATTACCTCATATGTGACTGATATCAGCTCCTCTTATAACGCTCCAGTACTGATATAACCTCCAGACATTACACCATATGTGACTGATATCAGCCTCTTATAACGCTCCAGTACTGATATTAGCTCCAGACATTACACCACATGTGACTGATATCAGCCTCTTATAACACTCCAGTATTGATATAACCTCCAGACATTACACCACATGTGACTGATATCAGCCCCTCTTATAACGCTCCAGTACTGATATAACCTTCAGACATTACACCATATGTGACTGATATCAGCCCCTCTTATAACGCTCCAGTACTGATATAACCTCCAGACATTACATCATATGTGACTGATATCAGGCCCTCTTATAACGCTCCAGTACTGATATAACCTCCAGACATTACCTCATATGTGACTGATATCAGCTCCTCTTATAACGCTCCAGTACTGATAAAACCTCCAGACATTACACCATATGTGACTGATATCAGCCCCTCTTATAACGCTCCAGTACTGATATAACCTCCAGACATTACACCATATGTGACTGATGTCAGCCTCTTATAAAGCTCCAGTACTGATATAACCTCCAGACATTACACCATATGTGACTGATGTCAGCCTCTTATAAAGCTCCAGTACTGATATAACCTCCAGACATTACACCATATGTGACTGATATCAGCTCCTCTTATAACGCTCCAGCACTGATATAACCTCCAGACATTACACCATATGTGACTGATATCAGCTCCTCTTATAACGCTCCAGTACTGATATAACCTCCAGACATTACACCATATGTGACTGATATCAGCCCCTCTTATAACGCTCCAGTACTGATATAACCTCCAGACATTACATCATATGTGACTGATATCAGCTCCTCTTATAACGCTCCAGTACTGATATAACCTCCAAACATTACATCATATGTGACTGATATCAGCTCCTCTTATAACGCTCCAGTACTGATATAACCTCCAGACATTACATCATATATGACTGATATCAACCCCTCTTATAACTCTCCAGTACTGATATAACCTCCAGACATTACACAATATGTGACTGATATCAGCCTCTTATAACGCTCCAGTACTTATATAACCTCCAGACATTACATCATATGTGACTGATATCAGCCCCTCTTATAACGCTCCAGTACTGATCTAACCTGGAGACATTACATCATATGTGACTCTTATCAGCCTCTTATAACGCTCCTGTACTGATAAAACCTCCAGACATTACATCATATGTGACTGATATCAGCCTATTATAGCGCTCCAGTACTGATATAACCTCCAGACATTACATCATATGTGACTGATATCAGCCCCTCTTATAATGCACCAGTACTGATATAACCTCCAGACATTACATCATATATGACTGATATCAGCCCCTCTTATAACGCTCCAGTACTGATATAACCTCCAGACATTACACAATATGTGACTGATATCGGCCCCTCTTATAACGCTCCAGTACTGATATAACCTCCAGACATTACACCATATGTGACTGATATCAGCCCCTCTTATAACGCTCCAGTACTGATATAACCTCCAGACATTACTCTATATGTGACTGATATCGGCCCCTCTTATAACGCTCCAGTACTGATATAACCTCCAGACATTACACCATATGTGACTGATATCGGCCCCTCTTATAACGCTCCAGTACTGATATAACCTCCAGACATTACATCATATATGACTGATATCAGCCCCTCTTATAACGCTCCAGTACTGATATAACCTCCAGACATTACACCATATGTGACTGATATCAGCCTCTTATAACGCTCCAGTACTTATATAACCTCCAGACATTACATCATATGTGACTGATATCAGCCCCTCTTATAACGCTCCAGTACTTATATAACCTCCAGACATTACACCATATGTGACTGATATCAGCCCCTCTTATAACGCTCCAGCACTGATATAACCCCCAGACATTACACCATATGTGACTGATATCAGCCCCTCTTATAACGCTCCAGTACTGATATAACCTCCAGACATTACATCATATGTGACTGATATCAGGCCCTCTTATAACGCTCCAGTACTGATATAACCTCCAGACATTACCTCATATGTGACTGATATCAGCTCCTCTTATAACGCTCCGGTACTGATAAAACCTCCAGACATTACACCATATGTGACTGATATCAGCCCCTCTTATAACGCTCCAGTACTGATATAACATCCAGACATTACACCATATATGACTGATATCAGCCTCTTATAACGCTCCAGTACTGATATTACCTCCAGACATTACACCATATGTGACTGATATCAGCCCCTCTAATAACTCTCCAGTACTGATATAACCTCCAGACATTACACCATATGTGACTGATATCAGCCTCTTATAAAGCTCCAGTACTGATATAACCTCCAGACATTACATCATATGTGACTGATATCAGGCCCTCTTATAACGCTCCAGTACTGATATAACCTCCAGACATTACACCATATGTGACTGATATCAGCCCCTCTAATAACTCTCCAGTACTGATATAACCTCCAGACATTACACCATATGTGACTGATATCAGCCTCTTATAAAGCTCCAGTACTGATATAACCTCCAGACATTACATCATATGTGACTGATATCAGGCCCTCTTATAACGCTCCAGTACTGATAAAACCTCCAGACATTACACCATATGTGACTGATATCAGCCTCTTATAACGCTCCAGTACTGATATTACCTCCAGACATTACACCATATGTGACTGATATCAGCCCCTCTAATAACTCTCCAGTACTGATATAACCTCCAGACATTACACCATATGTGACTGATATCAGCCTCTTATAACGCTCCAGTACTGATATTACCTCCAGACATTACACCATATGTGACTGATATCAGCCCCTCTTATAACACTCCAGTACTGATATAACCTCCAGACATTACATCATATGTGACACATATCAGCCCCTCTTATAACGCTCCAGTACTGATATAACCTCCAGACATTACACCATATGTGACTGATATCAGCTCCTCTTATAACGCTCCAGTACTGATATAACCTCCAGACAATACACCATATGTGACTGATATCAGCCTCTTATAACGCTCCAGTACTGATATTACCTCCAGACATTACACCATATGTGACTGATATCAGCCCCTCTTATAACGCTCCAGTACTGATATAATATCCAGACATTACACCCTATGTGACTGATATCAGCCTCTTATAACGCTCCAGTACTGATATAACCTCCAGACATTACACCCTATGTGACTGATATCAGCCTCTTATAACGCTCCAGTACTGATATAACCTCCAGACATTACACCCTATGTGACTGATATCAGCCTCTTATAACGCTCCAGTACTGATATAACCTCCAGACATTACATCATATGTGACTGATATCAGCCTCTTATAACGCTCCAGTACTGATATAACCTCCAGACATTACATCATACGTGACTGATATCAGCCCCTCTTATAACGCTCCAGTACTGATATATCCTCCAGACATTACACCATATGTGACTGATATCAGCCCCTCTTATAAAGCTCCAGTACTGATATAACCTCCAGACATTACATCATATGTGACTGATATCAGCTCCTCTTATAACGCTCCAGTACTGATATAACCTCCAGACATTACATCATATGTGACTGATATCAGCCTCTCTTATAAAGCTCCAGTACTGATATAACCTCCAGACATTACATCATATGTGACTGATATCAGCTCCTCTTATAACGCTCCAGTACTGATGTAACCTCCAGACATTACACCATATGTGACTGATATCAGCCTCTTATAACGCTCCAGTACTGATGTAACCTCCAGACATTACACCATATGTGACTGATATCAGCCTCTTATAACGCTCCAGTACTGATATAACCTCCAGACATTACACCATATGTGACTGATATCAGCCCCTCTTATAACGCTCCAGTACTGATATAACCTCCAGACATTACATCATATGTGACTGATATAAGCCCCTCTTATAACTCTCCAGTACTGATATAACCTCCAGACATTACACCATATGTGACTGATATCAGCCCCTCTTATAAGGCTCCAGTACTGATATAACCTCCAGACATTACATCATATGTGACTGATATCAGCTCCTCTTATAACGCTCCAGTACTGATATAACCTCCAGACATTACCCCATATGTGACTGATATCAGCCTCTTATAACGCTCCAGTACTGATGTAACCTCCAGACATTACACCATATGTGACTGATATCAGCCTCTTATAACGCTCCAGTACTGATATAACCTCCAGACATTACACCATATGTGACTGATATCAGCCCCTCTTATAACGCTCCAGTACTGATATAACCTTCAGACATTACACCATATGTGACTGATATCAGCCCCTCTTATAACGCTCCAGTACTGATATAACCTCCAGACATTACATCATATGTGACTGATATCAGGCCCTCTTATAACGCTCCAGTACTGATATAACCTCCAGACATTACCTCATATGTGACTGATATCAGCTCCTCTTATAACGCTCCAGTACTGATGTAACCTCCAACATTACACCATATGTGACTGATATCAGCCCCTCTTATAACGCTCCAGTACTGATATAACCTCCAGACATTACACCATGTGTGATTGATATCAGCTCCTCTTATAACGCTCCAGTACTGATATAACCTCCAGACATTACACCATATGTGACTGATATCAGCTCCTCTTAAAACGCTCCAGTACTGATATAAACTCCAGACATTACATCATATGTGACTGATATCAGCCTCTTATAACGCTCCAGTACTGATATAACCTCCAGACATTACACCATATGTGACTGATATCAGCTCCTCTTATAACGCTCCAGTACTGATATAACCTCCAGACATTACACCATATGTGACTGATATCAGCCCCTCTTATAACGCTCCAGTACTGATATAACCTCCAGACATTACACCATATGTGACTGATATCAGCCTCTTATAACGCTCCAGTACTGATATTACCTCCAGACATTACACCATATGTGACTGATATCAGCCCCTCTTATAACGCTCCAGTACTGATAATACCTCCAGACATTACATCATATGTGACTGATATCAGCTCCTCTTATAACGCTGCAGTACTGATATAACCTCCAGACATTACACCATATGTGACTGATATCAGCCCCTCTTATAACGCTCCAGTACTGATATAACCTCCAGACATTACTTCATATGTGACTGATATCAGCCGCTCTTATAACGCTCCAGTACTGATATAACCTCCAGACATTACATCATATGTGACTGATATCAGCTCCTCTTATAACGCTCCAGTACTGATATAACCTCCAGACATTACATCATATGTGACTGATTTCAGCTCCTCTTATAACGCAACAGTACTGATATAATCTCCAGACATTACACCATATGTGACTGATATCAGCCCCTCTTATAACTCTCCAGTACTGATGTAACCTCCAGACATTACACCATATGTGACTGATATCAGCCTCTTATAACTCTCCAGTACTGATGTAACCTCCAGACATTACACCATATGTGACTGATATCAGCCTCTTATAACGCTCCAGTACTGATATAACCTCCAGACATTACACCATATGTGACTAATATCAGCCCCTCTTATAACGCTCCAGTACTGATATAACCTTCAGACATTACACCATATGTGACTGATATCAGCACCTCTTATAACGCTCCAGTACTGATATAACCTCCATACATTACATCATATGTGACTGATATCAGCCTCTTATAACGTTCCAGTACTGATATAACCTCCAGACATTACACCATATGTGACTGATATCAGCTCCTCTTATAACGCTCCAGTATTGATATAACCTCCAGACATTATACCATATGTGACTGATATCAGCCTTTTATAACGCTCCAGTACTGATATAACCTCCAGACATTACACCATATGTGACTGATATCAGCCCCTCTTATAACCCTCCAGTACTGATATAACCTCCAGACATTACACCATATGTGACTGATATCAGCCTCTTATAACGCTCCAGTACTGATATAACCTCCAGACATTACACCATATGTGACTGATATCAGCCTCTTATAACGCTCCAGTACTGATGTAACCTCCAGACATTACACCATATGTGACTGATATCAGGCTCTTATAACGCTCCAGTACTGATATAACCTCCAGACATTACACCATATGTGACTGATATCAGCCCCTCTTATAACACTCCAGTACTGATATAACCTCCAGACATTACATCCTATGTGACTGATATCAACCCCTCTTATAACTCTCCAGTACTGATATAACCTCCAGACATTACACCATATGTGACTGATATCAGCCCCTCTTATAACGCTCCAGTACTGATATAACCTCCAGACATTACATCATATGTGACTGATATCAGCTCCTCTTATAACGCTCCAGTACTGATATAACCTCCAGACATTACCCCATATGTGACTGATATCAGCCTCTTATAACGCTCCAGTACTGATGTAACCTCCAGACATTACACCATATGTGACTGATATCAGCCTCTTATAACGCTCCAGTACTGATATAACCTCCAGACATTACACCATATGTGACTGATATCAGTTCCTCTTATAACGCTCCAGTACTGATATAACCTTCAGACATTACACCATATGTGACTGATATCAGCCCATCTTATAACGCTCCAGTACTGATATAACCTCCAGACATTACATCATATGTGACTGATATCAGCTCCTCTTATAACACTCCAGTACTGATAAAACCTCCAGACATTACACCATATGTGACTGATATCAGCCCCTCTTATAACGCTCCAGTACTGATATAACCTCCAGACATTACACCATATGTGACTGATATCAGCCTCTTATAACGCTCCAGTACTGATGTAACCTCCAGACATTACACCATATGTGACTGATATCAGCCTCTTATAACGCTCCAGTACTGATATAACCTCCAGACATTACGCCATATGTGACTGATATCAGCCCCTCTTATAACGCTCCAGTACTGATATAACCTTCAGACATTACACCATATGTGACTGATATCAGCCCCTCTTATAACGCTCCAGTACTGATATAACCTCCAGACATTACATCATATGTGACTGATATCAGCTCCTCTTATAACGCTCCAGTACTGATATAACCTCCAGACATTACCCCATATGTGACTGATATCAGCCTCTTATAACGCTCCAGTACTGATGTAACCTCCAGACATTACACCATATGTGACTGATATCAGGCTCTTATAACGCTCCTGTACTGATATAACCTCCAGACCATTACACCATATGTGACTGATATCAGCCTCTTATAACGCTCCAGTACTGATATAACCTCCAGACATTACACCACATGTGACTGATATCAGCCTCTTATAACGCTCCAGTATTGATATAACCTCCAGACATTACACCACATGTGACTGATATCAGCCTCTTATAACGCTCCAGTACTGATATAACCTTCAGACATTACACCATATGTGACTGATATCAGCCCCTCTTATAACGCTCCAGTACTGATATAACCTCCAGACATTACATCATATGTGACTGATATCAGGCCCTCTTATAACGCTCCAGTACTGATATAACCTCCAGACATTACCTCATATGTGACTGATATCAGCTCCTCTTATAACGCTCCAGTACTGATAAAACCTCCAGACATTACACCATATGTGACTGATATCAGCCCCTCTTATAACGCTCCAGTTCTGATATAACCTCCAGGCATTACACCATATGTGACTGATATCAGCCTCTTATAAAGCTCCAGTACTGATATTACCTCCAGACATTACACCATATGTGACTGATATCAGCCCCTCTTATAACGCTCCAGTACTGATATAACCTCCAGACATTACATCATATGTGACTGATATCAGCTCCTCTTATAACGCTCCAGTACTGATATAACCTCCAAACATTACATCATATGTGACTGATATCAGCTCCTCTTATAACGCTCCAGTACTGATATAACCTCCAGACATTACATCATATATGACTGATATCAGCCCCTCTTATAACGCTCCAGTACTGATATAACCTCCAGACATTACACCATATGTGACTGATATCAGCCCCTCTTATAACGCTCCAGTACTGATCTAACCTCCAGACATTACATCATATGTGACTCTTATCAGCCTCTTATAACGCTCCTGTACTGATAAAACCTCCAGACATTACATCATATGTGACTGATATCAGCCCCTCTTATAACGCTCCAGTACTTATATAACCTCCAGACATTACACCATATGTGACTGATATCAGCCCCTCTTATAACGCTCCAGCACTGATATAACCCCCAGACATTACATCATATGTGACTGATATCAGCCCCTCTTATAACGCTCCAGTACTGATATAACCTCCAGACATTACATCATATGTGACTGATATCAGCCCCTCTTATAACGCTCCAGTACTGATATAACCTCCAGACATTACATCATATGTGACTGATATCAGCCTCTTATAAAGCTCCAGTACTGATATAACCTCCAGACATTACATCATATGTGACTGATATCAGGCCCTCTTATAACGCTCCAGTACTGATATAACCTCCAGACATTACATCATATGTGACTGATATCAGCTCCTCTTATAACGCTCCAGTACTGATAAAACCTCCAGACATTACACCATATGTGACTGATATCAGCCTCTTATAACGCTCCAGTACTGATATTACCTCCAGACATTACACCATATGTGACTGATATCAGCCCCTCTAATAACTCTCCAGTACTGATATAACCTCCAGACATTACACCATATGTGACTGATATCAGCCTCTTATAACGCTCCAGTACTGATATTACCTCCAGACATTACACCATATGTGACTGATATCAGCCCCTCTTATAACACTCCAGTACTGATATAACCTCCAGACATTACATCATATGTGACAGATATCAGCCCCTCTTATAACGCTCCAGTACTGATATAACCTCCAGACATTACACCATATGTGACTGATATCAGCTCCTCTTATAACGCTCCAGTACTGATATAACCTCCAGACAATACACCATATGTGACTGATATCAGCCTCTTATAACGCTCCAGTACTGATATTACCTCCAGACATTACACCATATGTGACTGATATCAGCCCCTCTTATAACGCTCCAGTACTGATATAACATCCAGACATTACACCCTATGTGACTGATATCAGCCTCTTATAACGCTCCAGTACTGATATAACCTCCAGACATTACACCCTATGTGACTGATATCAGCCTCTTATAACGCTCCAGTACTGATATAACCTCCAGACATTACACCCTATGTGACTGATATCAGCCTCTTATAACGCTCCAGTACTGATATAACCTCCAGACATTACATCATATGTGACTGATATCAGCCTCTTATAACGCTCCAGTACTGATATAACCTACAGACATTACATCATACGTGACTGATATCAGCCCCTCTTATAACGCTCCAGTACTGATATAACCTCCAGACATTACACCATATGTGACTGATATCAGCCCCTCTTATAAAGCTCCAGTACTGATATAACCTCCAGACATTACATCATATGTGACTGATATCAGCTCCTCTTATAACGCTCCAGTACTGATATAACCTCCAGACATTACATCATATGTGACTGATATCAGCCTCTCTTATAAAGCTCCAGTACTGATATAACCTCCAGACATTACATCATATGTGACTGATATCAGCTCCTCTTATAACGCTCCAGTACTGATATAACCTCCAGACATTACACCATATGTGACTGATATCAGCCACTCTTATAACGCTCCAGTACTGATATAACCTCCAGACATTACATCATATGTGACTGATATCAGCTCCTCTTATAACGCTCCAGTACTGATATAACCTCCAGACATTACACCATATGTGACTGATATCAGCCTCTTATAACGCTCCAGTACTGATGTAACCTCCAGACATTACACCATATGTGACTGATATCAGCCTCTTATAACGCTCCAGTACTGATATAACCTCCAGACATTACACCATATGTGACTGATATCAGCCCCTCTTATAACGCTCCAGTACTGATATAACCTCCAGACATTACATCATATGTGACTGATATCAGCCCCTCTTATAACTCTCCAGTACTGATATAACCTCCAGACATTACACCATATGTGACTGATATCAGCCCCTCTTATAAGGCTCCAGTACTGATATAACCTCAAGACATTACATTATATGTGACTGATATCAGCTCCTCTTATAACGCTCCAGTACTGATATAACCTCCAGACATTACCCCATATGTGACTGATATCAGCCTCTTATAACGCTCCAGTACTGATGTAACCTCCAGACATTACACCATATGTGACTGATATCAGCCTCTTATAACGCTCCAGTACTGATATAACCTCCAGACATTACACCATATGTGACTGATATCAGCCCCTCTTATAACGCTCCAGTACTGATATAACCTTCAGACATTACACCATATGTGACTGATATCAGCCCCTCTTATAACGCTCCAGTACTGATATAACCTCCAGACATTACATCATATGTGACTGATATCAGCCCCTCTTATAACTCTCCAGTACTGATATAACCTCCAGACATTACACCATATGTGACTGATATCAGCCCCTCTTATAAGGCTCCAGTACTGATATAACCTCCAGACAATACATCATATGTGACTGATATCAGCTCCTCTTATAACGCTCCAGTACTGATATAACCTCCAGACATTACCCCATATGTGACTGATATCAGCCTCTTATAACGCTCCAGTACTGATGTAACCTCCAGACATTACACCATATGTGACTGATATCAGCCTCTTATAACGCTCCAGTACTGATATAACCTCCAGACATTACACCATATGTGACAGATATCAGCCCCTCTTATAACGCTCCAGTACTGATATAACCTTCAGACATTACACCATATGTGACTGATATCAGCCCCTCTTATAATGCTCCAGTACTGAAATAACCTCCAGACATTACATCATATGTGACTGATATCAGGCCCTCTTATAACGCTCCAGTACTGATATAACCTCCAGACATTACCTCATATGTGACTGATATCAGCTCCTCTTATAACGCTCCAGTACTGATGTAACCTCCAACATTACACCATATGTGACTGATATCAGCCCCTCTTATAACGCTCCAGTACTGATATAACCTCCAGACATTACACCATATGTGATTGATATCAGCTCCTCTTATAACGCTCCAGTACTGATATAACCTCCAGATATTACACCATATGTGACTGATATCAGCTCCTCTTATAACGCTCCAGTACTGATATAAACTCCAGACATTACCTCATATGTGACTGATATCAGCTCCTCTTATAACGCTCCAGTACTGATATTACCTCCAGACATTACACCATATGTGACTGATATCAGCCCCTCTAATAACTCTCCAGTACTGATATAACCTCCAGACATTACACCATATGTGACTGATATCAGCCTCTTATAACGCTCCAGTACTGATATTACCTCCAGACATTACATCATATGTGACTGATATCAGCTCCTCTTATAACGCTCCAGTACTGATATAACCTCCAGACATTACACCATATGTGACTGATATCAGCCCCTCTTATAAAGCTCCAGTACTGATATAACCTCCAAACAATACATCATATGTGACTGATATCAGCTCCTCTTATAACGCTCCAGTACTGATATAACCTCCAGACATTACACCATATGTGACTGATATCAGCCCCTCTTATAAGGCTCCAGTACTGATATAACCTCCAGACATTACATCATATGTGACTCATATCAGCTCCTCTTATAACGCTCCAGTACTGATATAACCTCCAGACATTACCCCATATGTGACTGATATCAGCCTCTTATAACGCTCCAGTACTGATGTAACCTCCAGACATTACACCATATGTGACTGATATCAGCCTCTGATAACGCTCCAGTACTGATATAACCTCCAGACATTACACCATATGTGACTGATATCAGCCCCTCTTATAACGCTCCAGTACTGATATAACCTTCAGACATTACACCATATGTGACTGATATCAGCCCCTCTTATAACGCTCCAGTACTGATATAACCTCCAGACATTACATCATATGTGACTGATATCAGGCCCTCTTATAACGCTCCAGTACTGATATAACCTCCAGACATTACCTCATATGTGACTGATATCAGATCCTCTTATAACGCTAGAGTACTGATGTAACCTCCAACATTACACCATATGTGACTGATATCAGCCCCTCTTATAACGCTCCAGTACTGATATAACCTCCAGACATTACACCATATGTGATTGATATCAGCTCCTCTTATAACGCTCCAGTACTGATATAACCTCCAGACATTACACCATATGTGACTGATATCAGCTCCTCTTATAACGCTCCAGTACTGATATAAACTCCAAACATTACATCATATGTGACTGATATCAGCCTCTTATAACGCTCCAGTACTGATATAACCTCCAGACATTACACCATATGTGACTGATATCAGCCCCTCTTATAACGCTCCAGTACTGATATAACCTCCAGACATTACACCATATGTGACTGATATCAGCCTCTTATAACGCTCCAGTACTGATATTACCTCCAGACATTACACCATATGTGACTGATATCAGCCCCTCTTATAACGCTCCAGTACTGATAATACCTCCAGACATTACATCATATGTGACTGATATCAGCTCCTCTTATAACGCTGCAGTACTGATATAACCTCCAGACATTACACCATATGTGACTGATATCAGCCCCTCTTATAACGCTCCAGTACTGATATAACCTCCAGACATTACTTCATATGTGACTGATATCAGCCCCTCTTATAACGCTCCAGTACTGATATAACCTCCAGACATTACATCATATGTGACTGATATCAGCTCCTCTTATAACGCTCCAGTACTGATATAACCTCCAGACATTACATCATATGTGACTGATATCAGCTCCTCTTATAACGCAACAGTACTGATATAATCTCCAGACATTACACCATATGTGACTGATATCAGCCTCTTATAACGCTCCAGTACTGATGTAACCTCCAGACATTACACCATATGTGACTGATATCAGCCTCTTATAACGCTCCAGTACTGATATAACCTCCAGACATTACACCATATGTGACTAATATCAGCCCCTCTTATAACGCTCCAGTACTGATATAACCTTCAGACATTACACCATATGTGACTGATATCAGCACCTCTTATAACGCTCCAGTACTGATATAACCTCCAGACATTACATCATATGTGACTGATATCAGCCTCTTATAACGTTCCAGTACTGATATAACCTCCAGACATTACACCATATGTGACTGATATCAGCTCCTCTTATAACGCTCCAGTATTGATATAACTTCCAGACATTATACCATATGTGACTGATATCAGCCTTTTATAACGCTCCAGTACTGATATAACCTCCAGACATTACACCATATGTGACTGATATCAGCCCCTCTTATAACGCTCCAGTACTGATATAACCTCCAGACATTACACCATATGTGACTGATATCAGCCTCTTATAACGCTCCAGTACTGATATAACCTCCAGACATTACACCATATGTGACTGATATCAGCCTCTTATAACGCTCCAGTACTGATGTAACCTCCAGACATTACACCATATGTGACTGATATCAGGCTCTTATAACGCTCCAGTACTGATATAACCTCCAGACATTACACCATATGTGACTGATATCAGCCCCTCTTATAATGCTCCAGTACTGATATAACCTCCAGACATTACATCCTATGTGACTGATATCAACCCCTCTTATAACTCTCCAGTACTGATATAACCTCCAGACATTACACCATATGTGACTGATATCAGCCCCTCTTATAACGCTCCAGTACTGATATAACCTCCAGACATTACATCATATGTGACTGATATCAGCTCCTCTTATAACGCTCCAGTACTGATATAACCTCCAGACATTACCCCATATGTGACTGATATCAGCCTCTTATAACGCTCCAGTACTGATGTAACCTCCAGACATTACACCATATGTGACTGATATCAGCCTCTTATAACGCTCCAGTACTGATATAACCTCCAGACATTACACGATATGTGACTGATATCAGTCCCCCTTATAACGCTCCAGTACTGATATAACCTTCAGACATTACACCATATGTGACTGATATCAGCCCCTCTTATAACGCTCCAGTACTGATATAACCTCCAGACATTACATCATATGTGACTGATATCAGCTCCTCTTATAACACTCCAGTACTGATAAAACCTCCAGACATTACACCATATGTGACTGATATCAGCCCCTCTTATAACGCTCCAGTACTGATATAACCTCCAGACATTACACCATATGTGACTGATATCAGCCTCTTATAACGCTCCAGTACTGATGTAACCTCCAGACATTACACCATATGTGACTGATATCAGCCTCTTATAACGCTCCAGTACTGATATAACCTCCAGACATTACCCCATATGTGACTGATATCAGCCTCTTATAACGCTCCAGTACAGATGTAACCTCCAGACATTACACCATATGTGACTGATATCAGGCTCTTATAACACTCCAGTATTGATATAACCTCCAGACATTACACCACATGTGACTGATATCAGCCCCTCTTATAACGCTCCAGTACTGATATAACCTTCAGACATTACACCATATGTGACTGATATCAGCCCCTCTTATAACGCTCCAGTACTGATATAACCTCCAGACATTACATCATATGTGACTGATATCAGGCCCTCTTATAACGCTCCAGTACTGATATAACCTCCAGACATTACCTCATATGTGACTGATATCAGCTCCTCTTATAACGCTCCAGTACTGATAAAACCTCCAGACATTACACCATATGTGACTGATATCAGCCCCTCTTATAACGCTCCAGTACTGATATAACCTCCAGACATTACACCATATGTGACTGATATCAGCCTCTTATAAAGCTCCAGTACTGATATTACCTCCAGACATTACACCATATGTGACTGATATCAGCCCCTCTTATAACGCTCCAGTACTGATATAACCTCCAGACATTACATCATATGTGACTGATATCAGCTCCTCTTATAACGCTCCAGTACTGATATAACCTCCAAACATTACATCATATGTGACTGATATCAGCTCCTCTTATAACGCTCCAGTACTGATATAACCTCCAGACATTACATCATATATGACTGATATCATCCCCTCTTATAACGCTCCAGTACTGATATAACCTCCAGACATTACACCATATGTGACTGATATCAGCCTCTTATAACGCTCCAGTACTTATATAACCTCCAGACATTACATCATATGTGACTGATATCAGCCCCTCTTATAACGCTCCAGTACTGATCTAACCTCCAGACATTACATCATATGTGACTCTTATCAGCCTCTTATAACGCTCCTGTACTGATAAAACCTCCAGACATTACATCATATGTGACTGATATCAGCCCCTCTTATAACGCTCCAGTACTTATATAACCTCCAGACATTACACCATATGTGACTGATATCAGCCCCTCTTATAACGCTCCAGTACTGATATAACCTCCAGACATTACATCATATGTGACTGATATCAGCCCCTCTTATAACGCTCCAGTACTGATATAACCTCCAGACATTACATCATATGTGACTGATATCAGCCCCTCTTATAACGCTCCAGTACTGATATAACCTCCAGACATTACATCATATGTGACTGATATCAGCCTCTTATAAAGCTCCAGTACTGATATAACCTCCAGACATTACATCATATGTGACTGATATCAGGCCCTCTTATAACGCTCCAGTACTGATATAACCTCCAGACATTACCTCATATGTGACTGATATCAGCTCCTCTTATAACGCTCCAGTACTGATAAAACCTCCAGACATTACACCATATGTGACTGATATCAGCCTCTTATAACGCTCCAGTACTGATATAACCTCCAGACATTACACCATATGTGACTGATATCAGCCTCTTATAATGCTCCAGTACTGATGTAACCTCCAGACATTACACCATATGTGACTGATATCAGCCTCTTATAACGCTCCAGTACTGATATAACCTCCAGACATTACGCCATATGTGACTGATATCAGCCCCTCTTATAACGCTCCAGTACTGATATAACCTTCAGACATTACACCATATGTGACTGATATCAGCCCCTCTTATAACGCTCCAGTACTGATATAACCTCCAGACTTTACATCATATGTGACTGATATCAGCTCCTCTTATAACGCTCCAGTACTGATATAACCTCCAGACATTACCCCATATGTGACTGATATCAGCCTCTTATAACGCTCCAGTACAGATGTAACCTCCAGACATTACACCATATGTGACTGATATCAGGCTCTTATAAAACTCCAGTATTGATATAACCTCCAGACATTACACCACATGTGACTGATATCAGCCCCTCTTATAACGCTCCAGTACTGATATAACCTTCAGACATTACACCATATGTGACTGATATCAGCCCCTCTTATAACGCTCCAGTACTGATATAACCTCCAGACATTACATCATATGTGACTGATATCAGGCCCTCTTATAACGCTCCAGTACTGATATAACCTCCAGACATTACCTCATATGTGACTGATATCAGCTCCTCTTATAACGCTCCAGTACTGATAAAACCTCCAGACATTACACCATATGTGACTGATATCAGCCCCTCTTATAACGCTCCAGTACTGATATAACCTCCAGACATTACACCATATGTGACTGATATCAGCCTCTTATAAAGCTCCAGTACTGATATTACCTCCAGACATTACACCATATGTGACTGATATCAGCCCCTCTTATAACGCTCCAGTACTGATATAACCTCCAGACATTACATCATATGTGACTGATATCAGCTCCTCTTATAACGCTCCAGTACTGATATAACCTCCAAACATTACATCATATGTGACTGATATCAGCTCCTCTTATAACGCTCCAGTACTGATATAACCTCCAGACATTACATCATATATGACTGATATCAGCCCCTCTTATAACGCTCCAGTACTGATATAACCTCCAGACATTACACCATATGTGACTGATATCAGCCTCTTATAACGCTCCAGTACTTATATAACCTCCAGACATTATATCATATGTGACTGATATCAGCCCCTCTTATAACGCTCCAGTACTGATCTAACCTCCAGACATTACATCATATGTGACTCTTATCAGCCTCTTATAACGCTCCTGTACTGATAAAACCTCCAGACATTACATCATATGTGACTGATATCAGCCCCTCTTATAACGCTCCAGTACTTATATAACCTCCAGACATTACACCATATGTGACTGATATCAGCCCCTCTTATAACGCTCCAGCACTGATATAACCCCCAGACATTACATCATATGTGACTGATATCAGCCCCTCTTATAACGCTCCAGTACTGATATAACCTCCAGACATTACATCATATGTGACTGATATCAGCCCCTCTTATAACGCTCCAGTACTGATATAACCTCCAGACATTACATCATATGTGACTGATATCAGCCTCTTATAAAGCTCCAGTACTGATATAACCTCCAGACATTACATCATATGTGACTGATATCAGGCCCTCTTATAACGCTCCAGTACTGATATAACCTCCAGACATTACCTCATATGTGACTGATATCAGCTCCTCTTATAACGCTCCAGTACTGATAAAACCTCCAGACATTACACCATATGTGACTGATATCAGCCTCTTATAACGCTCCAGTACTGATATTACCTCCAGACATTACACCATATGTGACTGATATCAGCCCCTCTAATAACTCTCCAGTACTGATATAACCTCCAGACATTACACCATATGTGACTGATATCAGCCTCTTATAACGCTCCAGTACTGATATTACCTCCAGACATTACACCATATGTGACTGATATCAGCCCCTCTTATAACGCTCCAGTACTGATAATACCTCCAGACATTACATCATATGTGACTGATATCAGCTCCTCTTATAACGCTGCAGTACTGATATAACCTCCAGACATTACACCATATGTGACTGATATCAGCCCCTCTTATAACGCTCCAGTACTGATATAACCTCCAGACATTACTTCATATGTGACTGATATCAGCCCCTCTTATAACGCTCCAGTACTGATATAACCTCCAGACATTACATCATATGTGACTGATATCAGCTCCTCTTATAACGCTCCAGTACTGATATAACCTCCAGACATTACATCATATGTGACTGATATCAGCTCCTCTTATAACGCAACAGTACTGATATAATCTCCAGACATTACACCATATGTGACTGATATCAGCCTCTTATAATGCTCCAGTACTGATGTAACCTCCAGACATTACACCATATGTGACTGATATCAGCCTCTTATAACGCTCCAGTACTGATATATCCTCCAGACATTACACCATATGTGACTAATATCAGCCCCTCTTATAACGCTCCAGTACTGATATAACCTTCAGACATTACACCATATGTGACTGATATCAGCACCTCTTATAACGCTCCAGTACTGATATAACCTCCAGACATTACATCATATTTGACTGATATCAGCCTCTTATAACGTTCCAGTACTGATATAACCTCCAGACATTACACCATATGTGACTGATATCAGCTCCTCTTATAACGCTCCAGTATTGATATAACCTCCAGACATTATACCATATGTGACTGATATCAGCCTTTTATAACGCTCCAGTACTGATATAACCTCCAGACATTACACCATATGTGACTGATATCAGCCTCTTATAACGCTCCAGTACTGATATAACCTCCAGACATTACACCATATGTGACTGATATCAGCCTCTTATAACGCTCCAGTACTGATATAACCTCCAGACATTACACCATATGTGACTAATATCAGCCCCTCTTATAACGCTCCAGTACTGATATAACCTCCAGACATTACACCATATGTGACTGATATCAGCCTCTTATAACGCTCCAGTACTGATATAACCTCCAGACATTACACCATATGTGACTGATATCAGCCTCTTATAACGCTCCAGTACTGATATAACCTCCAGACATTACACCATATGTGACTAATATCAGCCCCTCTTATAACGCTCCAGTACTGATATAACCTTCAGACATTACACCATATGTGACTGATATCAGCCCCTCTTATAACGCTCCAGTACTGATGTAACCTCCAGACATTACACCATATGTGACTGATATCAGGCTCTTATAACGCTCCAGTACTGATATAACCTCCAGACATTACACCATATGTGACTGATATCAGCCCCTCTTATAACGCTCCAGTACTGATATAACCTCCAGACATTACATCCTATGTGACTGATATCAACCCCTCTTATAACTCTCCAGTACTGATATAACCTCCAGACATTACACCATATGTGACTGATATCAGCCCCTCTTATAACGCTCCAGTACTGATATAACCTCCAGACATTACATCATATGTGACTGATATCAGCTCCTCTTATAACGCTCCAGTACTGATATAACCTCCAGACATTACCCCATATGTGACTGATATCAGCCTCTTATAACGCTCCAGTACTGATGTAACCTCCAGACATTACACCATATGTGACTGATATCAGCCTCTTATAACGCTCCAGTACTGATATAACCTCCAGACATTACACCATATGTGACTGATATCAGTCCCTCTTATAACGCTCCAGTACTGATATAACCTTCAGACATTACACCATATGTGACTGATATCAGCCCCTCTTATAACGCTCCAGTACTGATATAACCTCCAGACATTACATCATATGTGACTGATATCAGCTCCTCTTATAACACTCCAGTACTGATAAAACCTCCAGACATTACACCATATGTGACTGATATCAGCCCCTCTTATAACGCTCCAGTACTGATATAACCTCCAGACATTACACCATATGTGACTGATATCAGCCTCTTATAACGCTCCAGTACTGATGTAACCTCCAGACATTACACCATATGTGACTGATATCAGCCTCTTATAACGCTCCAGTACTGATATAACCTCCAGACATTACGCCATATGTGACTGATATCAGCCCCTCTTATAACGCTCCAGTACTGATATAACCTTCAGACATTACACCATATGTGACTGATATCAGCCCCTCTTATAACGCTCCAGTACTGATATAACCTCCAGACATTACATCATATGTGACTGATATCAGCTCCTCTTATAACGCTCCAGTACTGATATAACCTCCAGACATTACCCCATATGTGACTGATATCAGCCTCTTATAACGCTCCAGTACTGATGTAACCTCCAGACATTACACCATATGTGACTGATATCAGGCTCTTATAACACTCCAGTATTGATATAACCTCCAGACATTACACCACATGTGACTGATATCAGCCCCTCTTATAACGCTCCAGTACTGATATAACCTTCAGACATTACACCATATGTGACTGATATCAGCCCCTCTTATAACGCTCCAGTACTGATATAACCTCCAGACATTACATCATATGTGACTGATATCAGGCCCTCTTATAACGCTCCAGTACTGATATAACCTCCAGACATTACCTCACATGTGACTGATATCAGCCCCTCTTATAACGCTCCAGTACTGATATAACCTCCAGACATTACACCATATGTGACTGATATCAGCCTCTTATAAAGCTCCAGTACTGATTTTACCTCCAGACATTACACCATATGTGACTGATATCAGCCCCTCTTATAACGCTCCAGTACTGATATAACCTCCAGACATTACATCATATGTGACTGATATCAGCTCCTCTTATAACGCTCCAGTACTGATATAACCTCCAAACATTACATCATATGTGACTGATATCAGCTCCTCTTATAACGCTCCAGTACTGATATAACCTCCAGACATTACATCATATATGACTGATATCAGCCCCTCTTATAACGCTCCAGTACTGATATAACCTCCAGACATTACACCATATGTGACTGATATCAGCCTCTTATAACGCTCCAGTACTTATATAACCTCCAGACATTACATCATATGTGACTGATATCAGCCCCTCTTATAACGCTCCAGTACTGATCTAACCTCCAGACATTACATCATATGTGACTCTTATCAGCCTCTTATAACGCTCCTGTACTGATAAAACCTCCAGACATTACATCATATGTGACTGATATCAGCCCCTCTTATAACGCTCCAGTACTTATATAACCTCCAGACATTACACCATATGTGACTGATATCAGCCCCTCTTATAACGCTCCAGCACTGATATAACCCCCAGACATTACATCATATGTGACTGATATCAGCCCCTCTTATAACGCTCCAGTACTGATATAACCTCCAGACATTACATCATATGTGACTGATATCAGCCCCTCTTATAACGCTCCAGTACTGATATAACCTCCAGACATTACATCAAATGTGACTGATATCAGCCTCTTATAAAGCTCCAGTACTGATATAACCTCCAGACATTACATCATATGTGACTGATATCAGGCCCTCTTATAACGCTCCAGTACTGATATAACCTCCAGACATTACCTCATATGTGACTGATATCAGCTCCTCTTATAACGCTCCAGTACTGATAAAACCTCCAGACATTACACCATATGTGACTGATATCAGCCTCTTATAACGCTCCAGTACTGATATTACCTCCAGACATTACACCATATGTGACTGATATCAGCCCCTCTAATAACTCTCCAGTACTGATATAACCTCCAGACATTACACCATATGTGACTGATATCAGCCTCTTATAACGCTCCAGTACTGATATTACCTCCAGACATTACACCATATGTGACTGATATCAGCCCCTCTTATAACATTCCAGTACTGATATAACCTCCAGACATTACATCATATGTGACAGATATCAGCCCCTCTTATAACGCTCCAGTACTGATATAACCTCCAGACATTACACCCTATGTGACTGATATCAGCCTCTTATAACGGTCCAGTACTGATATAACCTCCAGACATTACACCCTATGTGACTGATATCAGCCTCTTATAACGCTCCAGTACTGATATAACCTCCAGACATTACATCATATGTGACTGATATCAGCCTCTTATAATGCTCCAGTACTGATATAACCTCCAGACATTACATCATACGTGACTGATATCAGCCCCTCTTATAACGCTCCAGTACTAATATAACCTCCAGACATTACACCATATGTGACTGATATCAGCCCCTCTTATAAAGCTCCAGTACTGATATAACCTCCAGACATTACATCATATGTGACTGATATCAGCTCCTCTTATAACGCTCCAGTACTGATATAACCTCCAGACATTACATCATATGTGACTGATATCAGCCTCTCTTATAAAGCTCCAGTACTGATATAACCTCCAGACATTACATCATATGTGACTGATATCAGCTCCTCTTATAACGCTCCAGTACTGATATAACCTCCAGACATTACACCATATGTGACTGATATCAGCCACTCTTATAACGCTCCAGTACTGATATAACCTCGAGACATTACATCATATGTGACGGATATCAGCTCCTCTTATAACGCTCCAGTACTGATATAACCTCCAGACATTACACCATATGTGACTGATATCAGCCTCTTATAACGCTCCAGTACTGATGTAACCTCCAGACATTACACCATATGTGACTGATATCAGCCTCTTATAACGCTCCAGTACTGATATAACCTCCAGACATTACACCATATGTGACTGATATCAGCCCCTCTTATAACGCTCCAGTACTGATATAACCTCCAGACATTACATCATATGTGACTGATATCAGCCCCTCTTATAACTCTCCAGTACTGATATAACCTCCAGACATTACACCATATGTGACTGATATCAGCCCCTCTTATAAGGCTCCAGTACTGATATAACCTCCAGACATTACATCATATGTGACTGATATCAGCTCCTCTTATAACGCTCCAGTACTGATATAACCTCCAGACATTACCCCATATGTGACTGATATCAGCCTCTTATAACGCTCCAGTACTGATGTAACCTCCAGACATTACACCATATGTGACTGATATCAGCCTCTTATAACGCTCCAGTACTGATATAACCTCCAGACATTACACCATATGTGACTGATATCAGCCCCTCTTATAACGCTCCAGTACTGATATAACCTTCAGACATTACACCATATGTGACTGATATCAGCCCCTCTTATAACGCTCCAGTACTGATATAACCTCCAGACATTACATCATATGTGATTGATATCAGCTCCTCTTATAACGCTCCAGTACTGATATAACCTCCAGACATTACCTCATATGTGACTGATATCAGCTCCTCTTATAACGCTCCAGTACTGATAAAACCTCCAGACATTACACCGTATGTGACTGATATCAGCCCCTCTTATAACGCTCCAGTACTGATATAACCTCCAGACATTACACCATATGTGACTGATATCAGCCTCTTATAACGCTCCAGTACTGATATTACCTCCAGACATTACACCATATGTGACTGATATCAGCCCCTCTAATAACTCTCCAGTACTGATATAACCTCCAGACATTACCCCATATGTGACTGATATCAGCCTCTTATAACGCTCCAGTACTGATATTACCTCCAGACATTACACCATATGTGACTGATATCAGCCTCTTATAACGCTCCAGTACTGATATAACCTCCAGACATTACACCATATGTGACTGATATCAGCCCCTCTTATAACGCTCCAGTACTGATATAACCTTCAGACATTACACCATATGTGACTGATATCAGCCCCTCTTATAACGCTCCAGTACTGAAATAACCTCCAGACATTACATCATATGTGACTGATATCAGGCCCTCTTATAACGCTCCAGTACTGATATAACCTCCAGACATTACCTCATATGTGACTGATATCAGCTCCTCTTATAACGCTCCAGTACTGATGTAACCTCCAACATTACACCATATGTGACTGATATCAGCCCCTCTTATAACGCTCCAGTACTGATATAACCTCCAGACATTACACCATATGTGATTGATATCAGCTCCTCTTATAACGCTCCAGTACTGATATAACCTCCAGACATTACACCATATGTGACTGATATCAGCTCCTCTTATAACGCTCCAGTACTGATATAAACTCCAGACATTACATCATATGTGACTGATATCAACCTCTTATAACGCTCCAGTACTGATATAACCTCCAGACATTACACCATATGTGACTGATATCAGCCTCTTATAACGCTCCAGTACTGATATTACCTCCAGACATTACACCATATGTGACTGATATCAGCCCCTCTAATAACTCTCCAGTACTGATATAACCTCCAGACATTACACCATATGTGACTGATATCAGCCTCTTATAACGCTCCAGTACTGATATTACCTCCAGACATTACATCATATGTGACTGATATCAGCTCCTCTTATAACGCTCCAGTACTGATATAACCTCCAAACATTACATCATATGTGACTGATATCAGCTCCTCTTATAACGCTCCAGTACTGATATAACCTCCAGACATTACATCATATATGATTGATATCAGCCCCTCTTATAACGCTCCAGTACTGATATAACCTCCAGACATTACACCATATGTGACTGATATCAGCCTCTTATAACGCTCCAGTACTTATATAACCTCCAGACATTACATCATATGTGACTGATATCAGCCCCTCTTATAACGCTCCAGTACTGATCTAACCTCCAGACATTACATCATATGTGACTCTTATCAGCCTCTTATAACGCTCCTGTACTGATAAAACCTCCAGACATTACATCATATGTGACTGATATCAGCCTCTTATAGCGCTCCAGTACTGATATAACCTCCAGACATTACATCATATGTGACTGATATCAGCCCCTCTTATAATGCTCCAGTACTGATATAACCTCCAGACATTACATCATATATGACTGATATCAGCCCCTCTTATAACGCTCCAGTACTGATATAACCTCCAGACATTACACCATATGTGACTGATATCGGCCCCTCTTATAACGCTCCAGTACTGATATAACCTCCAGACATTACACCATATGTGACTGATATCAGCCCCTCTTATAACGCTCCAGTACTGATATAACCTCCAGACATTACTCCATATGTGACTGATATCGGCCCCTCTTATAACGCTCTAGTACTGATATAACCTCCAGACATTACACCATATGTGACTGATATCGGCCCCTCTTATAACGCTCCAGTACTGATATAACCTCCAGACTTTACATCATATATGACTGATATCAGCCCCTCTTATAACGCTCCAGTACTGATATACCCTCCAGACATTACATCATATGTGACTGATATCAGCCCCTCTTATAACGCTCCAGTACTGATATAACCTCCAGACATTACATCATATGTGACTGATATCAGCCTCTTATAAAGCTCCAGTACTGATATAACCTCCAGACATTACATCATATGTGACTGATATCAGGCCCTCTTATAACGCTCCAGTACTGATATAACCTCCAGACATTACCTCATATGTGACTGATATCAGCTCCTCTTATAACGCTCCAGTACTGATAAAACCTCCAGACATTACACCGTATGTGACTGATATCAGCCCCTCTTATAACGCTCCAGTACTGATATAACCTCCAGACATTACACCATATGTGACTGATATCAGCCTCTTATAACGCTCCAGTACTGATATTACCTCCAGACATTACACCATATGTGACTGATATCAGCCCCTCTAATACCTCTCCAGTACTGATATAACCTCCAGACATTACACCATATGTGACTGATATCAGCCTCTTATAACGCTCCAGTACTGATATTACCTCCAGACATTACACCATATGTGAATGATATCAGCCCCTCTTATAACACTCCAGTACTGATATAACATCCAGACATTACATCATATGTGACAGATATCAGCCCCTCTTATAACGCTCCAGTACTGATATAACCTCCAGACATTACATCATATGTGACAGATATCAGCCCCTCTTATAACGCTCCAGTACTGATATTACCTCCAGACATTACACCATATGTGACTGATATCAGCCCCTCTTATAACGCTCCAGTACTGATATAACCTCCAGACATTACACCCTATGTGACTGATATCAGCCTCTCATAACGCTCCAGTACTGATATAACCTCCAGACATTACACCATATGTGACTGATATCAGCCCCTCTTATAACGCTCCAGTACTGATATAACCTCCAGACATTACATCATACGTGACTGATATCAGCCCCTCTTATAACGCTCCAGTACTGATATAACCTCCAGACATTACACCATATGTGACTGATATCAGCCCCTCTTATATAGCTCCAGTACTGATATAACCTCCAGACATTACATCATATGTGACTGATATCAGCTCCTCTTATAACGCTCCAGTACTGATATAACCTCCAGACATTACATCATATGTGACTGATATCAGCCCCTCTTATAAAGCTCCAGTACTGATATAACCTCCAGACATTACATCATATGTGACTGATATCAGCTCCTCTTATAACGCTCCAGTACTGATATAACCTCCAGACATTACACCATATGTGACTGATATCAGCCACTCTTATAACGCTCCAGTACTGATATAACCTCCAGACATTACATCATATGTGACTGATATCAGCTCCTCTTATAACGCTCCAGTACTGATATAACCTCCAGACATTACACCATATGTGACTGATATCAGCCTCTTATAACGCTCCAGTACTGATGTAACCTCCAGACATTACACCATATGTGACTGATATCAGCCTCTTATAACGCTCCAGTACTGATATAACCTCCAGACATTACACCATATGTGACTGATATCAGCCCCTCTTATAACGCTCCAGTACTGATATAACCTCCAGACATTACATCATATGTGACTGATATCAGCCCCTCTTATAACTCTCCAGTACTGATATAACCTCCAGACATTACACCATATGTGACTGATATCAGCCCCTCTTATAAGGCTCCAGTACTGATATAACCTCCAGACATTACATCATATGTGACTGATATCAGCTCCTCTTATAACGCTCCAGTACTGATATAACCTCCAGACATTACCCCATATGTGACTGATATCAGCCTCTTATAACGCTCCAGTACTGATGTAACCTCCAGACATTACACCATATGTGACTGATATCAGCCTCTTATAACGCTCCAGTACTGATATAACCTCCAGACATTACACCATATGTGACTGATATCAGCCCCTCTTATAACGCTCCAGTACTGATATAACCTTCAGACATTACACCATATGTGACTGATATCAGCCCCTCTTATAAGGCTCCAGTACTGATATAACCTCCAGACATTACATCATATGTGACTGATATCAGCTCCTCTTATAACGCTCCAGTACTGATATAACCTCCAGACATTACCCCATATGTGACTGATATCAGCCTCTTATAACGCTCCAGTACTGATGTAACCTCCAGACATTACACCATATGTGACTGATATCAGCCTCTTATAACGCTCCAGAACTGATATAACCTCCAGACATTACACCATATGTGACTGATATCAGCCCCTCTTATAACGCTCCAGTACTGATATAACCTTCAGACATTACACCATATGTGACTGATATCAGCCCCTCTTATAACGCTCCAGTACTGATATAACCTCCAGACATTACATCATATGTGACTGATATCAGGCCCTCTTATAACGCTCCAGTACTGATATAACCTCCAGACATTACCTCATATGTGACTGATATCAGCTCCTCTTATAACGCTCCAGTACTGATGTAACCTCCAACATTACACCATATGTGACTGATATCAGCCCCTCTTATAACGCTCCAGTACTGATATAACCTCCAAACATTACACCATATGTGATTGATATCAGCTCCTCTTATAACGCTCCAGTACTGATATAACCTCCAGACATTACACCATATGTGACTGATATCAGCTCCTCTTATAACGCTCCAGTACTGATATTACCTCCAGACATTACACCATATGTGACTGATATCAGCCCCTCTAATAACTCTCCAGTACTGATATAACCTCCAGACATTACACCATATGTGACTGATATCAGCCTCTTATAACGCTCCAGTACTGATATTACCTCCAGACATTACACCATATGTGACTGATATCAGCCCCTCTTATAACGCTCCAGTACTGATATAACCTTCAGACATTACACCATATGTGACTGATATCAGCCCCTCTTATAACGCTCCAGTACTGATATAACCTCCAGACATTACATCATATGTGACTGATATCAGGCCCTCTTATAACGCTCCAGTACTGATATAACCTCCAGACATTACCTCATATGTGACTGATATCAGCTCCTCTTATAACGCTCCAGTACTGATGTAACCTCCAACATTACACCATATGTGACTGATATCAGCCCCTCTTATAACGCTCCAGTACTGATATAACCTCCAGACATTACACCATATGTGATTGATATCAGCTCCTCTTATAACGCTCCAGTACTGATATAACCTCCACACATTACACCATATGTGACTGATATCAGCTCCTCTTATAACGCTCCAGTACTGATATAAACTCCAGACATTACATCATATGTGACTGATATCAGCCTCTTATAACGCTCCAGTACTGATATAACCTCCAGACATTACACCATATGTGACTGATATCAGCCTCTTATAACGCTCCAGTACTGATATTACCTCCAGACATCACACCATATGTGACTGATATCAGCCCCTCTAATAACTCTCCAGTACTGATATAACCTCCAGACATTACACCATATGTGACTGATATCAGCCTCTTATAACGCTCCAGTATGGATATTACCTCCAGACATTACACCATATGTGACTGATATCAGCCCCTCTTATAACACTCCAGTACTGATATAACCTCCAGACATTACATCATATGTGACAGATATCAGCCCCTCTTATAACGCTCCAGTACTGATATAACCTCCAGACATTACACCATATGTGACTGATATCAGCTCCTCTTATAACGCTCCAGTACTGATATAACCTCCAGACATTACACCATATGTGACTGATATCTGCCTCTTATAACGCTCCAGTACTGATATTACCTCCAGACATTACACCATATGTGACTGATATCAGCCCCTCTTATAACGCTCCAGTACTGATATAACCTCCAGACATTACACAATATGTGACTGATATCAGCCTCATATAACGCTCCAGTACTGATATAACCTCCAGACATTACACCATATGTGACTGATATCAGCCCCTCTTGTAACGCTCCAGTACTGATATAACCTCCAGACATTACTTCATACGTGACTGATATCAGCCCCTCTTATAACGCTCCAGTACTGATATAACCTCCAGACATTACACCATATGTGACTGATATCAGCCCCTCTTATAAAGCTCCAGTACTGATATAACCTCCAGACATTACATCATATGTTACTGATATCAGCTCCTCTTATAACGCTCCAGTACTGATATAACCTCCAGACATTACATCATATGTGACTGATATCAGCCCCTCTTATAAAGCTCCAGTACTGATATAACCTCCAGACATTACACCATATGTGACTGATATCAGCCTCTTATAACACTCCAGTACTGATATAACCTCCAGACATTACATCATATGTGACTGATATCAGCTCCTCTTATAACGCTCCAGTACTGATATAACCTCCAGACATTACACCATATGTGACTGATATCAGCCACTCTTATAACGCTCCAGTACTGATATAACCTCCAGACATTACACCATATGTGACTGATATCAGCCTCTTATAACGCTCCAGTACTGATGTAACCTCCAGACATTACACCATATGTGACTGATATCAGCCTCTTATAACGCTCCAGTACTGATATAACCTCCAGACATTACACCATATGTGACTGATATCAGCCCCTCTTATAACGCTCCAGTACTGATATAAACTCCAGACATTACATCATATGTGACTGATATCAGCCCCTCTTATAACTCTCCAGTACTGATATAACCTCCAGACATTACACCATATGTGACTGAAATCAGCCCCTCTTATAACGCTCCAGTACTGATATAACCTCCAGACATTACATCATATGTGACTGATATCAGCTCCTCTTATAACGCTCCAGTACTGATATAACCTCCAGTCATTACCCCATATGTGACTGATATCAGCCTCTTATAACGCTCCAGTACTGATATACCCTCCAGACATTACACCATATGTGACTGATATCAGCCCCTCTTATAACGCTCCAGTACTGATATAACCTTCAGACATTACACCATATGTGACTGATATCAGCCTCTTATAACGCTCCAGTACTGATATACCCTCCAGACATTACACCATATGTGACTGATATCAGCCCCTCTTATAACGCTCCAGTACTGATATAACCTTCAGACATTACACCATATGTGACTGATATCAGCCTCTTATAACGCTCCAGTACTGATATAACCTCCAGACATTACATCATATGTGACTGATATCAGCTCATCTTATAACGCTCCAGTACTGATATAACCTCCAGACATTACACCATATGTGACTGATATCAGCCTCTTATAACGCTCCAGTACTGATATAACCTCCAGACATTACATCATATGTGACTGATATCAGCTCCTCTTATAACGCTCCAGTACTGATATAACCTCCAGACATTACACCATATGTGACTGATATCAGCCTCTTATAACGCTCCAGTACTGATGTAACCTCCAGACATTACACCATATGTGACTGATATCAGCCTCTTATAACGCTCCAGTACTGATATAACCTCCAGACATTACACCATATGTGACTGATATCAGCCCCTCTTATAACGCTCCAGTACTGATATAACCTCCAGACATTACATCATATGTGACTGATATCAGCCCCTCTTATAACTCTCCAGTACTGATATAACCTCCAGACATTACACCATATGTGACTGATATCAGCCCCTCTTATAAGGCTCCAGTACTGATATAACCTCCAGACATTACATCATATGTGACTGATATCAGCTCCTCTTATAACGCTCCAGTACTGATATAACCTCCAGTCATTACCCCATATGTGACTGATATCAGCCTCTTATAACGCTCCAGTACTGATGTAACCTCCAGACATTACACCACATGTGACTGATATCAGCCTCTTATAACGCTCCAGTACTGATATACCCTCCAGACATTACACCATATGTGACTGATATCAGCCCCTCTTATAACGCTCCAGTACTGATATAACCTTCAGACATTACACCATATGTGACTGATATAAACCCCTCTTATAACGCTCCAGTACTGATATAACCTCCAGACATTACATCATATGTGACTGATATCAGCCCCTCTTATAACTCTCCAGTACTGATATAACCTCCAGACATTACACCATATGTGACTGATATCAGCCCCTCTTATAAGGCTCCAGTACTGATATAACCTCCAGACATTACATCATATGTGACTGATATCAGCTCCTCTTATAACGCTCCAGTACTGATATAACCTCCAGACATTACCCCATATGTGACTGATATCAGCCTCTTATAACGCTCCAGTACTGATATAACCTCCAGACATTACACCATATGTGACTGATATCAGCCCCTCTTATAACGCTCCAGTACTGATATAACCTTCAGACATTACACCATATGTGACTGATATCAGCCCCTCTTATAACGCTCCAGTACTGATATAACCTCCAGACATTACATCATATGTGACTGATATCAGGCCCTCTTATAACGCTCCAGTACTGATATAACCTCCAGACATTACCTCATATGTGACTGATATCAGCTCCTATTATAACGCTCCAGTACTGATATAACCCCCAGACATTACACCATATGTGACTGATATCAGCTCCTCTTATAACGCTCCAGTAATGATATAACCTCCAGACATTACATCATATGTGACTGATATCAGGCCCTCTTATAACGCTCCAGTACTGATATAACCTCCAGACATTACACCATATGTGACTGATATCAGCCCCTCTTATAACGCTCCAGTACTGATATAACCTTCAGACATTACACCATATGTGACTGATATCAGCCCCTCTTATAACGCTCCAGTACTGATGTAACCTCCAGACATTACACCATATGTGACTGATATCAGCCTCTTATAACGCTCCAGTACTGATATAACCTCCAGACATTACACCATATGTGACTGATATCAGCCCCTCTTATAACGCTCCAGTACTGATATAAACTCCAGACATTACATCATATGTGACTGATATCAGCCCCTCTTATAACTCTCCAGTACTGATATAACCTCCAGACATTACACCATATGTGACTGAAATCAGCCCCTCTTATAACGCTCCAGTACTGATATAACCTCCAGACATTACATCATATGTGACTGATATCAGCTCCTCTTATAACGCTCCAGTACTGATATAACCTCCAGTCATTACCCCATATGTGACTGATATCAGCCTCTTATAACGCTCCAGTACTGATATACCCTCCAGACATTACACCATATGTGACTGATATCAGCCCCTCTTATAACGCTCCAGTACTGATATAACCTTCAGACATTACACCATATGTGACTGATATCAGCCTCTTATAACGCTCCAGTACTGATATACCCTCCAGACATTACACCATATGTGACTGATATCAGCCCCTCTTATAACGCTCCAGTACTGATATAACCTTCAGACATTACACCATATGTGACTGATATCAGCCTCTTATAACGCTCCAGTACTGATATAACCTCCAGACATTACATCATATGTGACTGATATCAGCTCATCTTATAACGCTCCAGTACTGATATAACCTCCAGACATTACACCATATGTGACTGATATCAGCCTCTTATAACGCTCCAGTACTGATATAACCTCCAGACATTACATCATATGTGACTGATATCAGCTCCTCTTATAACGCTCCAGTACTGATATAACCTCCAGACATTACACCATATGTGACTGATATCAGCCTCTTATAACGCTCCAGTACTGATGTAACCTCCAGACATTACACCATATGTGACTGATATCAGCCTCTTATAACGCTCCAGTACTGATATAACCTCCAGACATTACACCATATGTGACTGATATCAGCCCCTCTTATAACGCTCCAGTACTGATATAACCTCCAGACATTACATCATATGTGACTGATATCAGCCCCTCTTATAACTCTCCAGTACTGATATAACCTCCAGACATTACACCATATGTGACTGATATCAGCCCCTCTTATAAGGCTCCAGTACTGATATAACCTCCAGACATTACATCATATGTGACTGATATCAGCTCCTCTTATAACGCTCCAGTACTGATATAACCTCCAGTCATTACCCCATATGTGACTGATATCAGCCTCTTATAACGCTCCAGTACTGATGTAACCTCCAGACATTACACCACATGTGACTGATATCAGCCTCTTATAACGCTCCAGTACTGATATACCCTCCAGACATTACACCATATGTGACTGATATCAGCCCCTCTTATAACGCTCCAGTACTGATATAACCTTCAGACATTACACCATATGTGACTGATATAAACCCCTCTTATAACGCTCCAGTACTGATATAACCTCCAGACATTACATCATATGTGACTGATATCAGCCCCTCTTATAACTCTCCAGTACTGATATAACCTCCAGACATTACACCATATGTGACTGATATCAGCCCCTCTTATAAGGCTCCAGTACTGATATAACCTCCAGACATTACATCATATGTGACTGATATCAGCTCCTCTTATAACGCTCCAGTACTGATATAACCTCCAGACATTACCCCATATGTGACTGATATCAGCCTCTTATAACGCTCCAGTACTGATATAACCTCCAGACATTACACCATATGTGACTGATATCAGCCCCTCTTATAACGCTCCAGTACTGATATAACCTTCAGACATTACACCATATGTGACTGATATCAGCCCCTCTTATAACGCTCCAGTACTGATATAACCTCCAGACATTACATCATATGTGACTGATATCAGGCCCTCTTATAACGCTCCAGTACTGATATAACCTCCAGACATTACCTCATATGTGACTGATATCAGCTCCTCTTATAACGCTCCAGTACTGATATAACCTCCACACATTACACCATATGTGATTGATATCAGCTCCTCTTATAACGCTCCAGTACTGATATAACCTCCAGACATTACACCATATGTGACTGATATCAGCTCCTCTTATAACGCTCCATTACTGATATAAACTCCAGACATTACATCATATGTGACTGATATCAGCCTCTTATAACGCTCCAGTACTGATATAACCTCCAGACATTACACCATATGTGACTGATATCAGCCCCTCTTATAACGCTCCAGTACTGATATAACCCCCAGACATTACACCATATGTGACTGATATCAGCTCCTCTTATAACGCTCCAGTACTGATATAACCTCCAGACATTACCTCATATGTGACTGATATCAGCTCCTATTATAACGCTCCAGTACTGATATAACCCCCAGACATTACACCATATGTGACTGATATCAGCTCCTCTTATAACGCTCCAGTAATGATATAACCTCCAGACATTACATCATATGTGACTGATATCAGGCCCTCTTATAACGCTCCAGTACTGATATAACCTCCAGACATTACACCATATGTGACTGATATCAGCCCCTCTTATAACGCTCCAGTACTGATATAACCTTCAGACATTACACCATATGTGACTGATATCAGCCCCTCTTATAACGCTCCAGTACTGATATAACCTCCAGACATTACACCATATGTGACTGATATCAGCCCCTCTTATAAAGCTCCAGTACTGATATAACCTCCAGACATTACATCATATGTGACTGATATCAGGCCCTCTTATAACGCTCCAGTACTGATATAACCTCCAGACATTACCTCATATGTGACTGATATCAGCTCCTCTTATAAAGCTCCAGTACTGATAAAACCTCCAGACATTACACCATATGTGACTGATATCAGCCCCTCTTATAACGCTCCAGTACTGATATAACCTCCAGACATTACACCATATGTGACTGATATCAGCCTCTTATAACGCTCCAGTACTGATATTACCTCCAGACATTACACCATATGTGACTGATATCAGCGCCTCTAATAACGCTCCAGTACTGATATAACCTCCAGACATTACATCATATGTGACTGATATCAGCTCCTCTTATAACGCTCCAGTACTGATATAACCTCCAGACATTACACCATATGTGACTGATATCAGCCTCTTATAACGCTCCAGTACTGATATTACCTCCAGACATTACACCATATGTGATTGATATCAGCCCCTCTTATAACGCTCCAGTAATGATATAACCTCCAGACATTACACCATATGTGACTGATATCAGCCCCTCTTATAACGCTCCAGTACTGATATAACCTCCAGACATTACATCATATGTGACTGATATCAGTCCCTCTTATAACGCTCCAGTACTGATATAACCTCCAGACATTACACCATATGTGACTGATATCAGCCCCTCTTATAACGCTCCAGTACTGATATAACCTCCAGACATTACATCATATGTGACTGATATCAGCCCCTCTTATAAAGCTCCAGTACTGATATAACCGCCAGACATTACATCATATGTGACTGATATCAGCTCCTCTTATAACGCTCCAGTACTGATATAACCTCCAGACATTACACCATATGTGACTGATATCAGCCCCTCTTATAGCGCTCCAGTACTGATATAACCTCCAGACATTACATCATATGTGACTGATATCAGCTCCTCTTATAACGCTCCAGTACTGATATAACCTCCAGACATTACACCATATGTGACTGATATCAGCCTCTTATAACGCTCCAGTATTGATATAACCTCCTGACATTACACCATATGTGACTGATATCAGCCCCTCTTATAACGCTCCAGTACTGATGTAACCTCCAGACATTACACCATATGTGACTGATATCAGCCTCTTATAACGCTCCAGTACTGATATAACCTCCAGACATTACACCACATGTGACTGATATCAGCCCCTCTTATAACGCTCCAGTACTGATATAACCTTCAGACATTACACCATATGTGACTGATATCAGCCCCTCTTATAACGCTCCAGTACTGATATAACCCCCAGACATTACACCATATGTGACTGATATCAGCTCCTCTTATAACGCTCCAGTACTGATATAACCTCCAGACATTACCTCATATGTGACTGATATCAGCTCCTATTATAACGCTCCAGTACTGATATAACCCCCAGACATTACACCATATGTGACTGATATCAGCTCCTCTTATAACGCTCCAGTAATGATATAACCTCCAGACATTACCTCATATGTGACTGATATCAGCTCCTATTATAACGCTCCAGTACTGATATAACCCCCAGACATTACACCATATGTGACTGATATCAGCCCCTCTTATAACGCTCCAGTACTGATATAACCTCCAGACATTACACCATATGTGACTGATATCAGCCCCTCTTATAACTCTCCAGTACTGATATAACGTTCAGACATTACACCATATGTGACTGATATCAGCCCCTCTTATAACGCTCCAGTACTGATATAACCTCCAGACATTACACCATATGTGACTGATATCAGCCCCTCTTATAAAGCTCCAGTACTGATATAACCTCCAGACATTACATCATATGTGACTGATATCAGGCCCTCTTATAACGCTCCAGTACTGATATAACCTCCAGACATTACCTCATATGTGACTGATATCAGCTCCTCTTATAAAGCTCCAGTACTGATAAAACCTCCAGACATTACACCATATGTGACTGATATCAGCCCCTCTTATAACGCTCCAGTACTGATATAACCTCCAGACATTACACCATATGTGACTGATATCAGCCTCTTATAACGCTCCAGTACGGATATTACCTCCAGACATTACACCATATGTGACTGATATCAGCGCCTCTAATAACGCTCCAGTACTGATATAACCTCCAGACATTACATCATATGTGACTGATATCAGCTCCTCTTATAACGCTCCAGTACTGATATAACCTCCAGACATTACACCATATGTGACTGATATCAGCTCCTCTTATAACGCTCCAGTACTGATATAACCTCCAGACATTACACCATATGTGACTGATATCAGCCTCTTATAACGCTCCAGTACTGATATTACCTCCAGACATTACACCATATGTGATTGATATCAGCCCCTCTTATAACGCTCCAGTAATGATATAACCTCCAGACATTACACCATATGTGACTGATATCAGCCCCTCTTATAACGCTCCAGTACTGATATAACCTCCAGACATTACATCATATGTGACTGATATCAGTCCCTCTTATAACGCTTCAGTACTGATATAACCTCCAGACATTACACCATATGTGACTGATATCAGCCCCTCTTATAACGCTCCAGTACTGATATAACCTCCAGATATTACATCATATGTGACTGATATCAGCCCCTCTTATAAAGCTCCAGTACTGATATAACCGCCAGACATTACATCATATGTGACTGATATCAGCTCCTCTTATAACGCTCCAGTACTGATATAACCTCCAGACATTACATCATATGTGACTGATATCAGCCCCTCTTATAAAGCTCCAGTACTGATATAACCTCCAGACATTACATCATATGTGACTGATATCAGGCCCTCTTATAACGCTCCAGTACTGATATAACCTCCAGACATTACCTCATATGTGACTGATATCAGCTCCTCTTATAAAGCTCCAGTACTGATAAAACCTCCAGACATTACACCATATGTGACTGATATCAGCCCCTCTTATAACGCTCCAGTACTGATATAACCTCCAGACATTACACCATATGTGACTGATATCAGCCTCTTATAACGCTCCAGTACTGATATTACCTCCAGACATTACACCATATGTGACTGATATCAGCGCCTCTAATAACGCTCCAGTACTGATATAACCTCCAGACATTACATCATATGTGACTGATATCAGCTCCTCTTATAACGCTCCAGTACTGATATAACCTCCAGACATTACACCATATGTGACTGATATCAGCCTCTTATAACGCTCCAGTACTGATATTACCTCCAGACATTACACCATATGTGATTGATATCAGCCCCTCTTATAACGCTCCAGTAATGATATAACCTCCAGACATTACACCATATGTGACTGATATCAGCCCCTCTTATAACGCTCCAGTACTGATATAACCTCCAGACATTACATCATATGTGACTGATATCAGTCCCTCTTATAACGCTCCAGTACTGATATAACCTCCAGACATTACACCATATGTGACTGATATCAGCCCCTCTTATAACGCTCCAGTACTGATATAACCTCCAGACATTACATCATATGTGACTGATATCAGCCCCTCTTATAAAGCTCCAGTACTGATATAACCGCCAGACATTACATCATATGTGACTGATATCAGCTCCTCTTATAACGCTCCAGTACTGATATAACCTCCAGACATTACACCATATGTGACTGATATCAGCCCCTCTTATAGCGCTCCAGTACTGATATAACCTCCAGACATTACATCATATGTGACTGATATCAGCTCCTCTTATAACGCTCCAGTACTGATATAACCTCCAGACATTACACCATATGTGACTGATATCAGCCTCTTATAACGCTCCAGTATTGATATAACCTCCTGACATTACACCATATGTGACTGATATCAGCCCCTCTTATAACGCACCAGTACTGATGTAACCTCCAGACATTACACCATATGTGACTGATATCAGCCTCTTATAACGCTCCAGTACTGATATAACCTCCAGACATTACACCACATGTGACTGATATCAGCCCCTCTTATAACGCTCCAGTACTGATATAACCTTCAGACATTACACCATATGTGACTGATATCAGCCCCTCTTATAACGCTCCAGTACTGATATAACCCCCAGACATTACACCATATGTGACTGATATCAGCTCCTCTTATAACGCTCCAGTACTGATATAACCTCCAGACATTACCTCATATGTGACTGATATCAGCTCCTATTATAACGCTCCAGTACTGATATAACCCCCAGACATTACACCATATGTGACTGATATCAGCTCCTCTTATAACGCTCCAGTAATGATATAACCTCCAGACATTACATCATATGTGACTGATATCAGGCCCTCTTATAACGCTCCAGTACTGATATAACCTCCAGACATTACACCATATGTGATTGATATCAGCCCCTCTTATAACTCTCCAGTACTGATATAAGGTTCAGACATTACACCATATGTGACTGATATCAGCCCCTCTTATAACGCTCCAGTACTGATATAACCTCCAGACATTACACCATATGTGACTGATATCAGCCCCTCTTATAAAGCTCCAGTACTGATATAACCTCCAGACATTACATCATATGTGACTGATATCAGGCCCTCTTATAACGCTCCAGTACTGATATAACCTCCAGACATTACCTCATATGTGACTGATATCAGCTCCTCTTATAAAGCTCCAGTACTGATAAAACCTCCAGACATTACACCATATGTGACTGATATCAGCCCCTCTTATAACGCTCCAGTACTGATATAACCTCCAGACATTACACCATATGTGACTGATATCAGCCTCTTATAACGCTCCAGTACGGATATTACCTCCAGACATTACACCATATGTGACTGATATCAGCGCCTCTAATAACGCTCCAGTACTGATATAACCTCCAGACATTACATCATATGTGACTGATATCAGCTCCTCTTATAACGCTCCAGTACTGATATAACCTCCAGACATTACACCATATGTGACTGATATCAGCTCCTCTTATAACGCTCCAGTACTGATATAACCTCCAGACATTACACCATATGTGACTGATATCAGCCTCTTATAACGCTCCAGTACTGATATTACCTCCAGACATTACACCATATGTGATTGATATCAGCCCCTCTTATAACGCTCCAGTAATGATATAACCTCCAGACATTACACCATATGTGACTGATATCAGCCCCTCTTATAACGCTCCAGTACTGATATAACCTCCAGACATTACATCATATGTGACTGATATCAGTCCCTCTTATAACGCTTCAGTACTGATATAACCTCCAGACATTACACCATATGTGACTGATATCAGCTCCTCTTATAACGCTCCAGTACTGATATAACCTCCAGACATTACACCATATGTGACTGATATCAGCCTCTTATAACGCTCCAGTACTGATATTACCTCCAGACATTACACCATATGTGATTGATATCAGCCCCTCTTATAACGCTCCAGTAATGATATAACCTCCAGACATTACACCATATGTGACTGATATCAGCCCCTCTTATAACGCTCCAGTACTGATATTACCTCCAGACATTACACCATATGTGACTGATATCAGCCCCTCTTATAACGCTCCAGTACTGATATAACCTCCAGATATTACATCATATGTGACTGATATCAGCCCCTCTTATAAAGCTCCAGTACTGATATAACCGCCAGACATTACATCATATGTGACTGATATCAGCTCCTCTTATAACGCTCCAGTACTGATATAACCTCCAGACATTACACCATATGTGACTGATATCAGCCCCTCTTATAACGCTCCAGTACTGATATAACCTCCAGACATTACATCATATGTGACTGATATCAGCTCCTCTTATAACGCTCCAGTACTGATATAACCTCCAGACATTACACCATATGTGACTGATATCAGCCTCTTATAACGCTCCAGTACTGATGTAACCTCCAGACATTACACCATATGTGACTGATATCAGCCTCTTATAACGCTTCAGTACTGATATAACCTCCAGACATTACACCATATGTGACTGACATCAGCCGCTCTTATAACGCTCCAGTACTGATACAACCTCCAGACATTACATCATATGTGACTGATATCAGCCCCTCTTATAACTCTCCAGTACTGATATAACCTCCAGACATTACACCATATGTGACTGATATCAGCCCCTCTTATAACGCTCCAGTACTGATATAACCTCCAGACATTACACCATATGTGACTGATATCAGCCCCTCTTATAACGCTCCAGTACTGATATAACCTCCAGACATTACACCATATGTGACTGATATCAGCCTCTTATAACGCTCCAGTACTGATATAACCTCCAGACATTACCCCATATGTGACTGATATCAGCGCCTCTTATAACGCTCCAGTACTGATATAACCTCCAGACATTACATCATATGTGACTGATATCAGCCTCTTATAACGCTCCAGTATTGATACAACCTCCTGACATTACACCATATGTGACTGACATCAGCCCCTCTTATAACGCTCCAGTACTGATGTAACCTCCAGACATTACACCATATGTGACTGATATCAGCCTCGTATAACGCTCCAGTACTGATATAACCTCCAGACATTACACCATATGTGACTGATATCAGCCCCTCTTATAACGCTCCAGTACTGATATAACCTCCAGACATTACATCATATGTGACTGATATCAGGCCCTCTTATAACGCTCCAGTACTGATATAACCTCCAGACATTACCTCATATGTGACTGATATCAGCTCCTCTTATAACGCTCCAGTACTGATAAAACCTCCAGATATTACACCATATGTGACTGATATCAGCCCCTCTTATAACGCTCCAGTACTGATATAACCTCCAGACATTACACCATATGTGATTGATATAAGCCTCTTATAACGCTCCAGTACTGATATTACCTCCAGACATTACACCATATGTGACTGATATCAGCCCCTTTTATAACGCTCCAGTACTGATATAACCTCCAGACATTACATCATATGTGACTGATATCAGCCTCTTATAACGCTCCAGTACTGATATAACCTCCAGACATTACAGCATATGTGACTGATATCAGCCTCTTATAACGCTCCAGCACTGATATAACCTCCAGACAATGCACCATATGTGACTGATATCAGCCTCTTATAACGCTCCAGTGCTGATATAACCTCCAGACATTACACCATATGTGACTGATATCAGCTACTCTTATAACGCTCCAGTACTGATATAACCTCCAGACATTGCACCATATGTGACTGATATCAGCTCCTCTTATAACGCTCCAGTGCTGATATAACCTCCAGACATTGCACCATATGTGACTGATATCAGCCCCTCTTATAACGCTCCAGTACTGATATAACCTTCAGACATTACACCATATGTGACTGATATGAGCCCCTCTTATAACGCTCCAGTACTGATATAACCTCCAGACATTACATCATATGTGACTGATATCAGCCTCTTATAACGTTCCAGTACTGATATAACCTCCAGACATTACATCATATGTGACTGATATCAGCCTCTTATAAAGCTCCAGTACTGATATAACCTCCAGACATTACACCATATGTGACTGATATCAGCCCCTCTTATAACGCTCCAGTACTGATATAACCTCCAGACATTACATTATATGTGACTGATATCAGCCTCTTATAAAGCTCCAGTACTGATATAACCTCCAGACATTACATCATATGTGACTGATATCAGCCTCTTATAAAGCTGTACTGATATTACCTCCAGACATTACACCATATGTGACTGATATCAGCCCCTCTTATAACGCTCCAGTACTGATATAACCTCCAGACATTACACCATATGTGACTGATATCAGCTTCTTATAACGCTCCAGTACTGATATAACCTCCAGATATTACACCATATGTGACTGATATCAGCCCCTCTTATAACGCTCCAGTACTGATATAACCTTCAGACATTACACCATATGTGACTGATATCAGCCCCTCTTATAACGCTCCAGTACTGATATAACCTCCAGACATTACATCATATGTGACTGATATCAGCCTCTTATAACGTTCCAGTACTGATATAACCTCCAGACATTACATCATATGTGACTGATATCAGCTCCTCTTATAACGCTCCAGTACTGATATAACCTCCAGACATTATACCATATGTGACTGATATCAGCCTCTTATAACGCTCCAGTACTGATATAACCTCCAGACATTACACCATATGTGACTGATATCAGCCTCTTATAACGCTCCAGTACTGATATAACCTCCAGACATTACATCATATATGACTGATATCAGCCTCTTATAACGCTCAAGTACTTATATAACCTCCAGACATTACATCATATGTGACTGATATCAGCCCCTCTTATAACGCTCCAGTACTGATATAACCTCCAGACATTACACCATATGTGACTGATATCAGCCTCTTATAACGCTCCAGTACTGATATAACCTCCAGACATTACATCATATGTGACTGATATCAGCCTCTTATAAAGCTACAGTACTGATATAACCTCCAGACATTACACCATATGTGACTGATATCAGCCCCTCTTATAACGCTCCAGTACTGATATAACCTCCAGACATTACATTATATGTGACTGATATCAGCCTCTTATAAAGCTCCAGTACTGATGTAACCTCCAGACATTACATCATATGTGACTGATATCAGCCTCTTATAAAGCTCCAGTACTGATATAACCTCCAGACATTACACCATATGTGACTGATATCAGCCCCTCTTATAACGCTCCAGTACTGATATAACCTCCAGACATTACACCATATGTGACTGATATCAGCCTCTTATAACGCTCCAGTACTGATAAAACCTCCAGACATTACACCATATGTGACTGATATCAGCCCCTCTTATAACGCTCCAGTACTGATATAACCTCCAGACATTACACCATATGTGACTGATATCAGCCTCTTATAACGCTCCAGTACTGATATAACCTCCAGACATTACATCATATGTGACTGATATCAGCCTCTTATAACGCTCCAGCACTGATATAACCTCCAGACATTGCACCATATGTGACTGATATCAGCCTCTTATAACGCTCCAGCACTGATATAACCTCCAGACATTACATCATATGTGACTGATATCAGCCTCTTATAACGCTCCAGCACTGATATAACCTCCAGACATTACATCATATGTGACTGATATCAGCCTCTTATAACGCTCCAGCACTGATATAACCTCCAGACATTACACCATATGTGACTGATATCAGCCCCTCTTATAACGCTCCAGTACTGATATAACCTCCAGACATTACACCATATGTGACTGATATCAGCTACTCTTATAACGCTCCAGTACTGATATAACCTCCAGACATTGCACCATATGTGACTGATATCAGCTCCTCTTATAACGCTCCAGTTCTGATATAACCTCCAGACATTACACAATATGTGACTGATATCAGCTCCTCTTACAACGCTCCAGTACTGATATAACCTCCAGACATTGCACCATATGTGACTGATATCAGCTCCTCTTATAATGCTCCAGTACTGATATAACCTCCAGACATTGCACCATATGTGACTGATATCAGCCCCTCTTATAACGCTCCAGTACTGATATAACCTTCAGACATTACACCATATGTGACTGATATCAGCCCCTCTTATAACGCACCAGTACTGATATAACCTCCAGACATTACATCATATGTGACTGATATCAGCCTCTTATAACGTTCCAGTACTGATATAACCTTCAGACATTACACCATATGTGACTGATATCAGCCCCTCTTATAACGCTCCAGTACTGATATAACCTCCAGACATTACACCATATGTGACTGATATCAGCCTCTTATAACGCTCCAGTACTGATATAACCTCCAGACATTACATCATATGTGACTGATATCAGCCTCTTATAACGCTCCAGCACTGATATAACCTCCAGACATTGCACCATATGTGACTGATATCAGCTCCTCTTATAATGCTCCAGTACTGATAAAACCTCCAGACATTGCACCATATGTGACTGATATCAGCCCCTCTTATAACGCTCCAGTACTGATATAACCTCCAGACATTGCACCATATGTGACTGATATCAGCTCCTCTTATAATGCTCCAGTACTGATATAACCTCCAGACATTGCACCATATGTGACTGATATCAGCTCCTCTTATAACGCTCCAGTACTGATATAACCTCCAGACATTGCACCATATGTGACTGATATCAGCTCCTCTTATAATGCTCCAGTACTGATATAACCTCCAGACATTGCACCATATGTGACTGATATCAGCCCCTCTTATAACGCTCCAGTACTGATATAACCGTCAGACATTACACCATATGTGACTGATATCAGCCCCTCTTATAACGCTCCAGTACTGATATAACCTCCAGACATTACATCATATGTGACTGATATCAGCCTCTTATAACGTTCCAGTACTGATATAACCTCCAGACATTACATCATATGTGACTGATATCAGCTCCTCTAATAACGCTCCAGTACTGATATAACCTCCAGACATTACATCATATGTGACTGATATCAGCCCCTCTTATAACGCTCCAGTACTGATATAACCTCCAGACATTACACCATATGTGACTGATATCAGTCTCTTATAACGCTCCAGTACTGATATAACATCCAGACATTACATCATATGTGACTGATATCAGCTCCTCTTATAAAGCTCCAGTACTGATATAACCTCCAGACATTACACCATATGTGACTGATATCAGCCCCTCTTATAACGCTCCAGTACTGATATAACCTCCAGAGATTACATTATATGTGACTGATATCAGCCTCTTATAAAGCTCCAGTACTGATATAACCTCCAGACATTACATCATATGTGACTGATATCAGCCTCTTATAAAGCTCCAGTACTGATATAACCTCCAGACATTACACCATATGTGACTGATATCAGCCCCTCTTATAACGCTCCAGTACTGATATAACCTCCAGACATTACACCATATGTGACTGATATCAGCCTCTTATAACGCTCCAGTACTGATAAAACCTCCAGACATTACACCATATGTGACTGATATCAGCCCCTCTTATAACCCTCCAGTACTGATATAACCTCCAGACATTACACCATATGTGACTGATATCAGCCTCTTATAACGCTCCAGTACTGATATAACCTCCAGACATTACAGCATATGTGACTGATATCAGCCTCTTATAACGCTCCAGCACTGATATAACCTCCAGACATTGCACCATATGTGACTGATATCAGCCTCTTATAACGCTCCAGTGCTGATATAACCTCCAGACATTACACCATATGTGACTGATATCAGCTACTCTTATAACGCTCCAGTACTGATATAACCTCCAGACATTGCACCATATGTGACTGATATCAGCTCCTCTTATAACGCTCCAGTGCTGATATAACCTCCAGACATTGCACCATATGTGACTGATATCAGCCCCTCTTATAACGCTCCAGTACTGATATAACCTTCAGACATTACACCATATGTGACTGATATGAGCCCCTCTTATAACGCTCCAGTACTGATATAACCTCCAGACATTACATCATATGTGACTGATATCAGCCTCTTATAACGTTCCAGTACTGATATAACCTCCAGACATTACATCATATGTGACTGATATCAGCCTCTTATAAAGCTCCAGTACTGATATAACCTCCAGACATTACACCATATGTGACTGATATCAGCCCCTCTTATAACGCTCCAGTACTGATATAACCTCCAGACATTACATTATATGTGACTGATATCAGCCTCTTATAAAGCTCCAGTACTGATATAACCTCCAGACATTACATCATATGTGACTGATATCAGCCTCTTATAAAGCTGTACTGATATAACCTCCAGACATTACACCATATGTGACTGATATCAGCCCCTCTTATAACGCTCCAGTACTGATATAACCTCCAGACATTACACCATATGTGACTGATATCAGCTTCTTATAACGCTCCAGTACTGATATAACCTCCAGACATTACACCATATGTGACTGATATCAGCCCCTCTTATAACGCTACAGTACTGATATAACCTCCAGACATTACATCATATGTGACTGATATCAGGTCCTCTTATAACGCTCCAGTACTGATATAACCTCCAGACATTACATCATATGTGACTGATATCAGCCTCTTATAACGCTCCAGTACTGATAAAACCTCCAGACATTACACCATATGTGACTGATATCAGCCCCTCTTATAACGCTCCAGTACTGATATAACCTTCAGACATTACACCATATGTGACTGATATCAGCCCCTCTTATAACGCTCCAGTACTGATATAACCTCCAGACATTACATCATATGTGACTGATATCAGCCTCTTATAACGTTCCAGTACTGATATAACCTCCAGACATTACATCATATGTGACTGATATCAGCTCCTCTTATAACGCTCCAGTACTGATATAACCTCCAGACATTATACCATATGTGACTGATATCAGCCTCTTATAACGCTCCAGTACTGATATAACCTCCAGACATTACACCATATGTGACTGATATCAGCCTCTTATAACGCTCCAGTACTGATATAACCTCCAGACATTACATCATATATGACTGATATCAGCCTCTTATAACGCTCAAGTACTTATATAACCTCCAGACATTACATCATATGTGACTGATATCAGCCCCTCTTATAACGCTCCAGTACTGATATAACCTCCAGACATTACACCATATGTGACAGATATCAGCCTCTTATAACGCTCCAGTACTGATATAACCTCCAGACATTACATCATATGTGACTGATATCAGCCTCTTATAAAGCTACAGTACTGATATAACCTCCAGACATTACACCATATGTGACTGATATCAGCCCCTCTTATAACGCTCCAGTACTGATATAACCTCCAGACATTACATTATATGTGACTGATATCAGCCTCTTATAAAGCTCCAGTACTGATGTAACCTCCAGACATTACATCATATGTGACTGATATCAGCCTCTTATAAAGCTCCAGTACTGATATAACCTCCAGACATTACACCATATGTGACTGATATCAGCCCCTCTTATAACGCTCCAGTACTGATATAACCTCCAGACATTACACCATATGTGACTGATATCAGCCTCTTATAACGCTCCAGTACTGATAAAACTTCCAGACATTACACCATATGTGACTGATATCAGCCCCTCTTATAACGCTCCAGTACTGATATAACCTCCAGACATTACACCATATGTGACTGATATCAGCCTCTTATAATGCTCCAGTACTGATATAACCTCCAGACATTACATCATATGTGACTGATATCAGCCTCTTATAACGCTCCAGCACTGATATAACCTCCAGACATTGCACCATATGTGACTGATATCAGCCTCTTATAACGCTCCAGCACTGATATAACCTCCAGACATTACATCATATGTGACTGATATCAGCCTCTTATAACGCTCCAGCACTGATATAACCTCCAGACATTACATCATATGTGACTGATATCAGCCTCTTATAACGCTCCAGCACTGATATAACCTCCAGACATTACACCATATGTGACTGATATCAGCCCCTCTTATAACGCTCCAGTACTGATATAACCTCCAGACATTACACCATATGTGACTGATATCAGCTACTCTTATAACGCTCCAGTACTGATATAACCTCCAGACATTGCACCATATGTGACTGATATCAGCTCCTCTTATAACGCTCCAGTTCTGATATAACCTCCAGACATTACACAATATGTGACTGATATCAGCTCCTCTTACAACGCTCCAGTACTGATATAACCTCCAGACATTGCACCATATGTGACTGATATCAGCTCCTCTTATAATGCTCCAGTACTGATATAACCTCCAGACATTGCACCATATGTGACTGATATCAGCCCCTCTTATAACGCTCCAGTACTGATATAACCTTCAGACATTACACCATATGTGACTGATATCAGCCCCTCTTATAACGCACCAGTACTGATATAACCTCCAGACATTACATCATATGTGACTGATATCAGCCTCTTATAACGTTCCAGTACTGATATAACCTTCAGACATTACACCATATGTGACTGATATCAGCCCCTCTTATAACGCTCCAGTACTGATATAACCTCCAGACATTACACCATATGTGACTGATATCAGCCTCTTATAACGCTCCAGTACTGATATAACCTCCAGACATTACATCATATGTGACTGATATCAGCCTCTTATAACGCTCCAGCACTGATATAACCTCCAGACATTGCACCATATGTGACTGATATCAGCTCCTCTTATAATGCTCCAGTACTGATAAAACCTCCAGACATTGCACCATATGTGACTGATATCAGCTCCTCTTATAATGCTCCAGTACTGATATAACCTCCAGACATTGCACCATATGTGACTGATATCAGCTCCTCTTATAACGCTCCAGTACTGATATAACCTCCAGACATTGCACCATATGTGACTGATATCAGCTCCTCTTATAATGCTCCAGTACTGATATAACCTCCAGACATTGCACCATATGTGACTGATATCAGCCCCTCTTATAACGCTCCAGTACTGATATAACCTTCAGACATTACACCATATGTGACTGATATCAGCCCCTCTTATAACGCTCCAGTACTGATATAACCTCCAGACATTACATCATATGTGACTGATATCAGCCTCTTATAACGTTCCAGTACTGATATAACCTCCAGACATTACATCATATGTGACTGATATCAGCTCCTCTAATAACGCTCCAGTACTGATATAACCTCCAGACATTACATCATATGTGACTGATATCAGCCCCTCTTATAACGCTCCAGTACTGATATAACCTCCAGACATTACACCATATGTGACTGATATCAGTCTCTTATAACGCTCCAGTACTGATATAACCTCCAGACATTACATCATATGTGACTGATATCAGCTCCTCTTATAAAGCTCCAGTACTGATATAACCTCCAGACATTACACCATATGTGACTGATATCAGCCCCTCTTATAACGCTCCAGTACTGATATAACCTCCAGAGATTACATTATATGTGACTGATATCAGCCTCTTATAAAGCTCCAGTACTGATATAACCTCCAGACATTACATCATATGTGACTGATATCAGCCTCTTATAAAGCTCCAGTACTGATATAACCTCCAGACATTACACCATATGTGACTGATATCAGCCCCTCTTATAACGCTCCAGTACTGATATAACCTCCAGACATTACACCATATGTGACTGATATCAGCCTCTTATAACGCTCCAGTACTGATAAAACCTCCAGACATTACACCATATGTGACTGATATCAGCCCCTCTTATAACCCTCCAGTACTGATATAACCTCCAGACATTACACCATATGTGACTGATATCAGCCTCTTATAACGCTCCAGTACTGATATAACCTCCAGACATTACAGCATATGTGACTGATATCAGCCTCTTATAACGCTCCAGCACTGATATAACCTCCAGACATTGCACCATATGTGACTGATATCAGCTCCTCTTATAACGCTCCAGTACTGATATAACCTCCAGACATTGCACCATATGTGACTGATATCAGCTCCTCTTATAACGCTCCAGTACTGATATAACCTCCAGACATTACACCATATGTGACTGATATCAGCTCCTTTTATAACGCTCCAGTACTGATATAACCTCCAGACATTACACCATATGTGACTGATATCAGCCTCTTATAACGCTCCAGTACTGATATAACCTCCAGACATTACAGCATATGTGACTGAGATCAGCCTCTTATAACGCTCCAGCACTGATATAACCTCCAGACATTGCACCATATGTGACTGATATCAGCCTCTTATAACGCTCCAGTACTGATATAACCTCCAGACATTACACCATATGTGACTGATATCAGCTCCTCTTATAACGCTCCAGTGCTGATATAACCTCCAGACATTACACCATATGTGACTGATATCAGCTCCTCTTATAACGCTCCAGTACTGATATAACCTCCAGACATTGCACCACATGTGACTGATATCAGCTCCTCTTATAACGCTCCAGTGCTGATATAACCTCCAGACATTGCACCACATGTGACTGATATCAGCTCCTCTTATAACGCTCCAGTACTGATATAACCTCCAGACATTACACCATATGTGACTGATATCAGCTCCTCTTATAACGCTCCAGTACTGATATAACCTCCAGACATTACATCATATGTGACTGATATCAGCCTCTTATAACGCTCCAGTACTGATATAACCTCCAGACATTACAGCATATGTGACTGATATCAGCCTCTTATATCGCTCCAGCACTGATATAACCTCCAGACATTGCACCATATGTGACTGATATCACCTCCTCTTATAACGCTCCAGTACTGATATAACCTCCAGACATTGCACCATATGTGACTGATATCAGCTCCTCTTATAACGCTCCAGTACTGATATAACCTCCAGACATTACACCATATGTGACTGATATCAGCTCCTCTTATAACGCTCCAGTACTGATATAACCTCCAGACATTACACCATATGTGACTGATATCAGCCTCTTATAACGCTCCAGTACTGATATAACCTCCAGACATTACAGCATACGTGACTGATATCAGCCTCTTATAACGCTCCAGCACTGATATAACCTCCAGACATTGCACCATATGTGACTGATATCAGCCTCTTATAACGCTCCAGTACTGATATAACCTCCAGACATTACACCATATGTGACTGATATCAGCTCCTCTTATAACGCTCCAGTGCTGATATAACCTCCAGACATTACACCATATGTGACTGATATCAGCTCCTCTTATAACGCTCCAATACTGATATAACCTCCAGACATTGCACCATATGTGATTGATATCAGCTCCTCTTATAACGCTCCAGTGCTGATATAACCTCCAGACATTGCACCACATGTGACTGATATCAGCTCCTCTTATAACGCTCCAGTACTGATATAACCTCCAGACATTACACCATATGTGACTGATATCAGCCTCTTATAACGCTCCAGTACTTATATAATCTCCAGACATTGCACCATATGTGACTGATATCAGCTCCTCTTATAACACTCCAGTACTGATATAACCTCCAGACATTACATCATATATGACTGATATCAGCCTCTTATAACGCTCCAGTACTGATATAACCTCCAGACATTACATCATATGTGACTGATATCAGCCCCTCTTATAACGCTCCAGCACTGATATAACCTCCAGACATTACACCATATGTGACTGATATCAGCCTCTCTTATAACGCTCCAGTACTGATATAACCTCCAGACATTACATTATATGTGACTGATATCAGCCTCTTATAAAGCTCCAGTACTGATATAACCTCCAGACATTACACCATATGTGACTGATATCAGCCCCTCTTATAACTCTCCAGTACTGATATAACCTCCAGACATTACACCATATGTGACTGATATCAGCCTCTTATAACGCTCCAGTACTGATATAACCTCCAGACATTACACCATATGTGACTGATATCAGCCTCTTATAACGCTCCAGCACTGATATAACCTCCAGACATTACATCATATGTGACTGATATCAGCCCCTCTTATAACGCTCCAGTACTGATATAACCTCCAGACATTACATCATATGTGACTGATATCAGCCTCTTATAAAGCTCCAGTACTGATATAATCGCCAGACATTACACCATATGTGACTGATATCAGCCCCTCTTATAACGCTCCAGTACTGATATAACCTCCAGACATTACACCATATGTGACTGATATCAGCCCCTCTTATAACGCTCCAGTACTGATATATCCTCCAGACATTACACCATATGTGACTGATATCAGCCTCTTATAACGCTCCAGTACTGATATAACCTCCAGACATTACACCATATGTGACTGATATCAGCCTCTCTTATAACGCTCCAGTACTGATATAACCTCCAGACATTACACCATATGTGACTGATATCAGCCTCTTATAACGCTCCAGTACTGATATTACCTCCAGACATTACACCATATGTGACTGATATCAGTCCCTCTTATAACGCTCCAGTACTGATATAACCTCAAGACATTACATCATATGTGACTGATATCAGCCCCTCTTATAACGCTCCAGCACTGATATAACCTCCAGACATAACACCATATGTGACTGATATCAGCCCCTCTTATAACGCTCCAGTACTGATATAACCCCCAGACATTTCATCATATGTGACTGATATCAGCTCCTCTTATAACGCTCCAGTACTGATATAACCTCCAGACATTACATCATATGTGACTGATATCAGCCTCTTATAACGCTCCAGTACTGATATAACCTCCAGACATTACACCATATGTGACTGATATCAGCCTCTTATAACGCTTTAGTACTGATATAACCTCCAGACATTACATCATATGTGACTGATATCAGCCCCTCTTATAATGCTCCAGTACTGATATAACCTCCAGACATTACATCATATGTGACTGATATCAGCTCCTCTTATAACGCTCCAGTACTGATATAACCACCAGACATTACACCATATGTGACTGATATCAGCCCCTCTTATAACGCTCCAGTACTGATATAACCTCCAGACATTACACCATATGTGACTGATATCAGCCTCTTATAACGCTCCAGTACTGATGTAATCTCCAGACATTACACCATATGTGACTGATAGCCTCTTATAACGCTCCAGTACTGATATAACCTCCAGACATTACACCATATGTGACTGATATCAGCCCCTCTTATAACGCTCCAGCACTGATATAACCTCCAGACATTACACCATATGTGACTGATATCAGCCTCTTATAACGTTCCAGTACTGATATAACCTCCAGACATTACATCATATGTGACTGATATCAGCTCCTCTTATAACGCTCCAGTTCTGATATAACCTCCAGACATTATACCATATGTGTCTGATATCAGCCTCTTATAACGTTCCAGTACTGATATAACCTCCAGACATTACACCATATGTGACTGATATCAGCCTCTTATAACGCTCCAGTACTGATATAACCTCCAGACATTACATCATATATGACTGATATCAGCCTCTTATAACGCTACAGTACTTATATAACCTCCAGACATTACATCATATGTGACTGATATCAGCCCCTCTTATAACGCTCCAGTACTGATATAACCTCCAGACATTACACCATATGTGACTGATATCAGCTCCTCTTATAACGCTCCAGTACTGATATAACCTCCAGACATTACACCATATGTGACTGATATCAGCCTCTTATAACGCTTCAGTACTGATATAACCTCCAGACATTACATCATATGTGACTGATATAAGCCTCTTATAACGCTCCAGTACTGATATAACCTCCAGACATTACACCATATGTGACTGATATCGGCCCCTCTTATAACGCTCCAGTACTGATATAACCTCCAGACATTACACCATATGTGACTGATATCAGCCTCTTATAACGCTCCAGTACTGATATAACCTCCAGACATTACACCATATGCGACTGATATCAGCCTCTTATAAAGCTCCAGTACTGATATAACCTCCAGACATTACACCATATGTGACTGATATCAGCCCCTCTTATAACGCTCCAGTACTGATATAACCTCCAGACATTACATTATATGTGACTGATATCAGCCTCTTATAAAGCTCCAGTACTGATATAACCTCCAGACATTACATCATATGTGACTGATATCAGCCTCTTATAAAGCTCCAGTACTGATATAACCTCCAGACATTACATCATATGTGACTGATATCAGCTCCTCTTATAACGCTCCAGTACTGATATAACCTCCAGACATTACACCATATGTGACTGATATCAGCCTCTTATAACGCTCCAGCACTGATATAACCTCCAGACATTACACCATATGTGACTGATATCAGCTCCTCTTATAACGCTCCAGTACTGATATAACCTCCAGACATTACATCATATGTGACTGATATCAGCCTCTTATAAAGCTCCAGTACTGATATAACCTCTAGACATTACATCATATGTGACTGATATCAGCTCCTCTTATAACGCTCCAGTACTGATATAACCTCCAGACATTACATCATATGTGACTGATATCAGCTCCTCTTATAACGCTCCAGTACTGATATAACTTCCAGACATTACACCATATGTGACTGATATCAGCTCCTCTTATAACGCTCCAGTACTGATATAACCTCCAGACATTACATCATATGTGACTGATATCAGCCTCTTATAACGCTCCAGTACTGATATAACTTCCAGACATTACACCATATGTGACTGATATCAGCCCCTCTTATAACGCTCCAGTACTGATATAACCTCAAGACATTACATCATATGTTACTGATATCAGCTCCTCTTATAACGCTCCAGTACTGATATAACCTCCAGACATTACATCATATGTGACTGATATCAGCTCCTCTTATAACGCTCCAGTACTGATATAACCTCCAGACATTACATCATATGTGACTGATATCAGCCTCTTATAAAGCTCCAGTACTGATATAACCTCCAGACATTACATCATATGTGACTGATATCAGCTCCTCTTATAACGCTCCAGTACTGATATAACCTCCAGACATTACATCATATGTGACTGATATCAGCTCCTCTTATAACGCTCCAGTACTGATATAACTTCCAGACATTACACCATATGTGACTGATATCAGCCTCTCTTATAACGCTCCAGTACTGATATAACCTCCAGACAATACATCATATGTGACTGATACACTGCTGCTCACCATTATGGGCTCCCCTTCATTTTTTTCATAGCCTGTACAATATTTTCAGAAATAAATGGAAATGTACCAAAGTTATATCCTCAGGATTTTTTAATTAGTGGTCCAATGTAATACAACAATAAAACATTATTATTCAACTTCCATGTTGGAATTTCAAAGAAGAAACAGAATAACCAGCATGTGCAGCAATAAAGGCTCCCCTAATTAATACTTGGTTGCCCCCTAATACTTGGTTGCCCCCCTAATTAATACTTGGCTGCCCCCCTAATTAATACTTGGCTGCCCCCCTAATACTTGGTTGCCCCCCTAATTATTACTTGGTTGCCCCCCTAATATTTGGTTGCCCACCTAATTATTACTTGGTGGCCCCCCTAATTATTACTTGGTTGCCCCCCTAATTAATACTTGGTTGCCCCCTAATACTTGGTTGCCCCCCTAATTAATACTTGGCTGCCCCCCTAATTAATACTTGGCTCCCCCCCTAATACTTGGTTGCCCCCCTAATTATTACTTGGTTGCCCCCCTAATACTTGGTTGCCCCCCTAATATTTGGTTGCCCACCTAATTATTACTTGGTGGCCCCCCTAATTATTACTTGGTTGCCCCCCTAATACTTGGTTGCCCCCCTAGTACTTGGTTGCCCCCCTAATTAATACTTGGTGGCCCCCTAATTATTACTTGGTTGCCCCCCTAATTAATACTTGGTTGCACCCTAATAATTAATACTTGGTTGCCCCCCTAATTCTTGGTTGCTCCCCTAATTAATACTTCGTTGCCCCCTAATTAATACTTGGTTGCCCCCCTAATTAATACTTCGTTGCCCCCTAATTAATACTTGGTTGCCCCCCTAATTAATACTTGGTTGCCCCCCTAATTAATACTTGGTTGCCCCCCTAATTCTTGGTTGCTCCCCTAATTAATACTTCGTTGCCCCCCTAATTAATACTTGGTTGCTCCCCTAATTAATACTTGGTTGCCCCCCTAATTAATACTTGGTTGCCCCCCTAATTAATACTTGGTTGCACCCTAATACTTGCTAATAATAGCAGTTCTGATGTCCTCAGACAGCTCCTTTGTCTTCACCATTGTGACAAAGGAACAGGATCTACCATGTGGTTTTTTATAACACTGAAGTCATCATTCATTGGATAATACATGTCACATGGGCACCGACAGTCAATCACAGGACAATCTCTTATGATTTACCACAGGCGAGTCACAATGTTTCCATACTAAATGTAAAGGTGCCGATACCAGTGACAGCAGCTTTAGGATTTTCTATTTTTCCTCCCATTGTTTTAGTTCTATACAAAAAACTGTTTCACTTGATTCATTATTTCAGGAGATTCCACATTATGTCCTTACACTTCATGGGGCCAGTAATGAGCAGGGCTATATCTATAGAGCGGTGATGTCACTACTGTATAAAATAACTGATATCACCCTGTTATAACTATTCTTCCCAATATGATGGGTGTTGTAGTCCGTGCAGTGTCCGGTCTCATGGAGAAACAATGGAGCGGAGCAGCGGACTCAATCATACAAGAGCAATAGTCAGTGATCTCCCGGCTGTTGGCGGCCACTTATTCCCGGCGGCGGCCGGCGGATCCCATCCTCTACGTGTTGTCCTATTGCTCTACAGTGAAATCCATGTCCGCTTGCAGGAAGCCTGAATGTGACAACCCGGAGTCGGCTGATAATTTCTCTTTCTGTCGGCGGTAATGGCGCTGCGGTTATCTACAGCCGCCGTCTTGGGAGAACTTGATCAAATTCCAAAGGTTCCCACTTTAAAGGCGCAAGCAACAAATGTGTCAATGCTGAAAAATTACTTCTTCCATCAGACGGACAATTGTAGAAATTCTATTTTCTCTGCATCGGCTGATAGAAAGAAATCATCCGGACACATAAGATATTCATAGAGGAACCCAAGATGGCGGAGGAGCGAAAGAGCGAAAGAAAGGGAAAACTCATAATAATGGGAAAATACAGAGTAGATCACCTGTGTGTACACGAACCAGAAATAAGAAGGACATCAGCAGACGAATACCAACACCAGAACGGAGGAAGAAGAGATAGCAGTAATAGAATTGTACATAGGAGCAGTATTATAGTAGTTATATTCTTGTACATAGGAGCAGTATTATAGTAGTTATATTCTTGTACATAGGGGGCAGTATTATAGTAGTTATATTCTTGTACATAGGAGCAGTATTATAGTAGTTAAATTCTTGTACATACGAGCAGTATTATAGTAGTTATATTCTTGTACATAGGGGCAGTATTATAGTAGTTATATTCTTGTACATAGGAGCAGTATTATAGTAGTTATATTCTTGTACATAGGAGCAGTATTATAGTAGTTATATTCTTGTACATAGGGGGCAGTATTATAGTAGTTATATTCTTGTACATAGGAGCAGTATTATAGTAGTTATATTCTTGTACATAGGGGGCAGTATTATAGTAGTTATATTCTTGTACATAGGAGCAGTATTATAGTAGTTATATTCTTGTACATACGAGCAGTATTATAGTAGTTATATTCTTGTACATAGGGGCAGTATTATAGTAGTTATATTCTTGTACATAGGAGCAGTATTATAGTAGTTATATTCTTGTACATAGGAGCAGTATTATAGTAGTTATATTCTTGTACATAGGGGGCAGTATTATAGTAGTTATATTCTTGTACATAGGAGCAGTATTATAGTAGTTATATTCTTGTACATAGGGGGCAGTATTATAGTAGTTATAATCTTGTACATAGGAGCAGTATTATAGTAGTTATATTCTTGTACATAGGAGCAGTATTATAGTAGTTATATTCTTCTACATAGGGGGCAGTATTATAGTAGTTATATTCTTGTACATAGGAGCAGTATTATAGTAGTTATATTCTTGTACATAGGAGCAGTATTATAGTAGTTATATTCTTGTACATAGGGGGCAGTATTATAGTAGTTATATTCTTGTACATAGGAGCAGTATTATAGTAGTTATATTCTTGTACATAGGAGCAGTATTATAGTAGTTATATTCTTGTACATAGGAGCAGTATTATAGTAGTTATATTCTTGTACATAGGGGGCAGAATTATAGTAGTTATATTCTTGTACATAGGAGCAGTATTATAGTAGTTATATTCTTGTACATAGGAGCAGTATTATAGTAGTTATATTCTTGTACATAGGGGGCAGTATTATAGTAGTTATATTCTTGTACATAGGAGCAGTATTATGGTAGTTATATTCTTGTACATAGGGGGCAGTATTATAGTAGTTATATTCTTGTACATAGGAGCAGTATTATAGTAGTTATATTCTTGTACATAGGGGGCAATATTATAGTAGTTATATTCTTGTACATAGGGGGCAGTATTATAGTAGTTATATTCTTGTACATAGGAGCAGTATTATAGTAGTTATATTCTTGTACATAGGAGCAGTATTATAGTAGTTATATTCTTGTACATAGGAGCAGTATTATAGTAGTTATATTCTTGTACATAGGGGGCAGTATTATAGTAGTTATATTCTTGTACATAGGAGCAGTATTATAGTAGTTATATTCTTTTACATAGGGGGCAGTATTATAGTAGTTATAATCTTGTACATAGGAACAGTATTATAGTAGTTATATTCTTGTACATAGCAGCAGTATTATAGTAGTTATATTCTTGTATATAGGAGCAGTATTATAGTAGTTATATTCTTGTACATAGGAGCAGTATTATAGTAGTTATATTCTTGTACATAGGAGCAGTATTATAGTAGTTATATTCTTGTACATAGGAACAGTATTATAGTAGTTATATTCTTGTACATAGGAGCAGTATTATAGTAGTTATATTCTTGTACATAGGAGCAGTATAATAGTAGTTATATTCTTGTACATAGGGGGCAGTATTATAGTAGTTATATTCTTGTACATAGGGGGCAGTATTATAGTAGTTATATTCTTGTACATAGGAGCAGTATTATAGTAGTTATATTCTTGTACATAGGGGGCAGTATTATAGTAGTTATATTCTTGTACATAGGGGGCAGTATTATAGTAGTTATATTCTTGTACATAGGAGCAGTATTATAGTAGTTATATTCTTGTACATAGGGGGCAGTATTATAGTAGTTATATTCTTGTACATAGGGGCAGTATTATAGTAGTTATATTCTTGTACATAGGAGCAGTATTATAGTAGTTATATTCTTGTACATAGGAGCAGTATTATAGTAGTTATATTCTTGTACATAGGAGCAGTATTATAGTAGTTATATTCTTGTACATAGGGGGCAGTATTATAGTAGTTATATTCTTGTACATAGGAGCAGTATTATAGTAGTTATATTCTTGTACATAGGGGCAGTATTATAGTAGTTATATTCTTGTACATAGGGAGCAGTATTATAGTAGTTATATTCTTGTACATAGGGGGTAGTATTATAGTAGTTATATTCTTGTATATAGGGGGCAGTATTATAGTAGTTATATTCTTGTACATAGGAGCAGTATTATAGTAGTTATATTCTTGTACAAAGGGGGTAGTATTATAGTAGTTATATTCTTGTATATAGGGGTAGTATTATAGTAGTTATATTCTTGTATATAGGGGGTAGTATTATAGTAGTTATATTCTTGTACATAGGAGCAGTATTATAGTAGTTATATTCTTGTACATATGGGGTAGTATTATAGTAGTTATATTCTTGTATATAGGGGGTAGTATTATAGTAGTTATATTCTTGTATATAGGGGGTAGTATTATAGTAGTTATATTCTTGTACATAGGGGCAGTATTATAGTAGTTATATTCCTGTACATAGGGGGCAGTATTATAGTAGTTATATTCTTGTATATAGGAGCAGTATTATAGTAGTTATATTCTTGTACATAGGAGCAGTATTATTGTAGTTATATTCTTGTACATAGGAGCAGTATTATAGTAGTTATATTCCTGTACATAGGAGCAGTATTATAGTAGTTATATTCTTGTACATAGGAGCAGTATTATAGTAGTTATATTCTTGTACATAGGAGCAGTATTATAGTAGTTATATTCTTGTACATAGGGGGCAGTATTGTAGTAGTTATATTCTTGTATATAGGAGCAGTATTATAGTAGTTATATTCTTGTACATAGGAGCAGTATTATAGTAGTTATATTCTTGTACATAGGGGCAGTATTATAGTAGTTATATTCCTGTACATAGGAGCAGTATTATAGTAGTTATATTCTTGTACATAGGAGCAGTATTATAGTAGTTATATTCATATACATAGAAGAAGTATTATAGTAGTTATATTCCTGTACATAGGGGGCAGTATTTTAGTAGTTATATTCTTATACATAGGAGCAGTATTATAGTAGTTATATTCTTGTACATAGGGGGCAGTATTATAGTAGTTATATTCTTGTACATAGGGGGCAGTATTATAGTAGTTATATTCTTGCACATAGGAGCAGTATTATATTAGTTATATTCTTGTACATAGGGGGCAGTATTATAGTAGTTATATTCTTGTACATAGGACCAGTATTATAGTAGTTATATTCTTGCACATAGGAGCAGTATTATAGTAGTTATATTCTTGTACATAGAGGGCAGTATTATAGTAGTTATATTCCTATACATAGGAGCAGTATTATAGTAGTTATATTCTTGTACATATGGGCAGTATTATAGTAGTTATATTCTTGTACACAGGAGCAGTATTATAGTAGTTATATTCTTGTACATAGGGGGCAGTATTATAGTAGTTATATTCTTGTACATAGGGGCAGTATTATAGCAGTTATATTCCTGTACATAGGGGGCAGTATTTTAGTAGTTATATTCTTGTACATAGGAGCAGTATTATAGTAGTTATATTCTTGTACATAGGGGGCAGTATTATAGTAGTTATATTCTTGTACATAGGGGCAGTATTATGGTAGTTATATTCTTGTACATAGGAGCAGTATTATAGTAGTTATATTCTTGTACATAGGAGCAGTATTATAGTAGTTATATTCTTGTACATAGGGAGCAGTATTATAGTAGTTATATTCTTGTACATAGGGGGCAGTATTATAGTAGTTATATTCTTGTACATAGGAGCAGTATTATAGTAGTTATATTCTTGTATATAGGAGCAGTATTATAGTAGTTATATTCTTGTACATATGGGGCAGTATTATAGTAGTTATATTCTTATACATAGGAGCAGTATTATAGTAGTTATATTCCTGTACATAGGGGGCAGTATTATAGTAGTTAGATTCTTGTACATAAGGGGCAGTATTATAGTAGTTATATTCTTGTACATAGGGGGCAGTATTATAGTAGTTATATTCTTGTACATAGGAGCAGTATTATAGTAGTTATATTCTTGTACATAGGAGCAGTATTATAGTAGTTATATTCTTGTATATAGGAGCAGTATTATAGTAGTTATATTCTTGTACATAGGGCGCAGTATTATAGTAGTTATATTCTTGTACATAGGGGGCAGTATTATAGTAGTTATATTCTTGTACATAGAGGGCAGTATTATAGTAGTTATATTCCTGTACATAGTGGGCAGTATTATAGTAGTTATATTCTTGTACATAGGTGGCAGTATTATAGTAGTTATATTCTTATACATAGGAGCAGTATTATAGTAGTTATATTCTTGTACATAGGAGCAGTATTATAGTAGTTATATTCTTGTACATAGAAGCAGTATTATAGTAGTTATATTCTTGTATATAGGGCGCAGTATTATAGTAGTTATATTCTTGTGCATAGGGGCAGCATTATAGTAGTTATATTCTTGTATATAGGGGCAGTATTATAGTAGTTATATTCTTGTACATAGGGGCAGTATTATAGTAGTTATATTCTTGTATATAGGGCGCAGTATTATAGTAGTTATATTCTTGTGCATAGGGGCAGCATTATAGTAGTTATATTCTTGTACATAGGGCGCAGTATTATAGTAGTTATATTCTTGTACATATCGGGCAGTATTATAGTAGTTATATTCTTGTACATAGGAGCAGTATTATAGTAGTTATATTCTTGTACATAGGGGCAGTATTATAGTAGTTATATTCTTGTACATAGGGAGCAGTATTATAGTAGTTATATTCTTGTACATAGGAGCAGTATTATAGTAGTTATATTCTTGTGTATAGGGGCAGTATTATAGTAGTTATATTCTTGTACATAGGGTGCAGTATCATAGTCAGGGCCGGCGTCAGCACCCGGCGCACCCGGGCAAATGCCGGGGCCCTGAGCAGGCAGAGGGGCCCACTGGCGGTCGTGCACCCCACTGGGCTATGGGCGGAGGAGAGCGGTGTCAGCGCCCGCCCTTCTCCGCCGCTTGCTCAGGGCCCCGGCAGCCGGTTACTTACCTCTCCCCGTGCCTCCGCAGATCAGCTGTCTTCCTGCTCTGCGCTCCCTGTGACGTCTTTACACCGCGCCCTCCCCTGAGCCGTCACAGGGAGCGCTGAGCGGGAAGACGCCGACAACGCTGGAGTTCGGAGCCGAGCAGCGAGCGGCGGGCAGCAGGTAGCAGGTGAGGAGAAGGGAGGTGAGTATTTGATTTTTTTTTTTTTTTAATGTATGGAGGCATGGGGCATTATAAAGAGGAGGGGGGGCATCCTGCATGGGGCATTATAAAGAGGGGAGGGGGGGGCATCCTGCATGGGGCATTATAAAGAGGAGGGGTGACAGCCTGCATGGGGCATTATAAAGAGGGGAGGGGGGCATCCTGCATGGGGCATTATAAAGAGGAGGGGTGACAGCCTGCATGGGGCATTATAAAGAGGGGAGGGGGGGCATCCTGCATGGGGCATTATAAAGAGGAGGGGTGACAGCCTGCATGGGGCATTATAAAGAGGGGAGGGGGGGCATCCTGCATGGGGCATTATAAAGAGGAGGGGTGACAGCCTGCATGGGGCATTATAAAGAGGGGAGGGGGGGCATCCTGCATGGGGCATTATAAAGAGGAGGGGTGACAGCCTGCATGGGGCATTATAAAGAGGGGAGGGGGGGCATCCTGCATGGGGCATTATAAAGAGGAGGGGTGACAGCCTGCATGGGGCATTATAAAGAGGGGGGGATTCCTGCTTGGGGCATTATAATGAGGAGGGGTGACAGCCTGCATGGGGCATTATAAGGTGGGGAACAGCCTGCATGGGGCATTATAAAGAGGGGGGGATTCCTGCTTGTGGCATTATAATGAGGAGGGGTGACAGCCTGCATGGGGCATTATAAGGTGGGGAACAGCCTGCATGGGGCATTATAAAGAGGGGGGGATTCCTGCTTGGGGCATTATAATGAGGAGGGGTGACAGCCTGCATGGGGCATTATAAGGTGGGGGACAGCCTGCATGGGGCATTATAAAGAGGAGGGGTGACAGCCTGCATGGGGCATTATAAAGAGGAGGGGTGACAGCCTGCATGGGGCATTATAAGGTGGGGAACAGCCTGCATGGGGCATTATAAAGAGGGGGGGATTCCTGCTTGGGGCATTATAATGAGGAGGGGTGACAGCCTGCATGGGGCATTATAAGGTGGGGACCAGCCTGCATGGGGCATTATAAGGTGGGGAACAGCCTGTACGGGGCATTATAAAGAGAGGGGGGGACAGCCTGCATGGGGCAGTATAAAAAGGAGGGGTGACAGCCTGCATGGGGCAGTATAAAGAGGAGGGGTGACAGCCTGCATGGGGCATTATAAGGTGGGGAACAGCCTGCACGGGGCATTATAAAGAGAGGGGGGGACAGCCTGCATGGGGCAGTATAAAGAGGAGGGGTGACAGCCTGCATGGAGCATTATAAAGAGGAGGGGTGACAGCCTGCATGGGGCATTATAAAGAGGGGGGGCAGCCTGTATGGGGCATTATGTGGGGGGTAACAGCCTGCATGGAGCATTAAAAGGGGGGGGCCTGTATGGGGCATTATGTGGGGGGGAACAGCCTGCATGGAGCATTATAAGGGGGGGGGCAGCCTGTATGGGGCATTATGTGGGGGGTAACAGCCTGCATGGAGCATTATAAGGGGGGGGCAGCCTGTATGGGGCATTATGTGGGGGGTAACAGCCTGCATGGAGCATTAAAAGGGAGGGGCCTGTATGGGGCATTATGTGGGGGGTAACAGCCTGCATGGAGCATTATAAGGGGGGACAGCCTGTATGGGGCATTATGTGGGGGGTAACAGCCTGCATGCAGCATTATATGGGGACCGGTATCCTGTATGGAGCGTTATATGGGGGCCAGTATCCTGTATGGAGCATTATATCGGGGCCAGTATCCTGTATGGAGCCTTATATGGGGGCCAGTATTCCGTATGGAGCCTTATATGGAAGCCAGTATTCCGTATGGAGCCTTATATGGGGGCCAGTATTCCATATGGGGGCCAGTATTCCGTATGGAGCCTTATATGGGGGCCAGTATTCCGTATGGAGCCTTATATGGGGGCCAGTATTCCTTATGGAGCCTTATATGGGGGCCAGTATTCCATATGGAGCCTTATATAGGGGCCAGTATTCCATATGGGGCCTTATATGGGGGCCAGTATTCCGTATGGAGCCTTATATGGGGGTCAGTATTCCGCATGGAGCCTTATATGGGGGTCAGTATTCCGCATGGAGCCTTATATGGGGGTCAGTATTCCGCATGGAGCCTTATATGGGGGTCAGTATTCCGCATGGAGCCTTATATGGGGGTCAGTATTCCGCATGGAGCCTTATATGGGGGTCAGTATTCCGCATGGAGCCTTATATGGGGGTCAGTATTCCGTATGGGGCCTTATATGGGGGCCAGTATTCCGTATGGGGTCTTATATGGGGGCCAGTATTCCGTATGGGGCCTTATATGGGGGCCAGTATTCCGTATGGGGCCTTATATGGGGGCCAGTATTCCGTATGGGGCCTTATATGGGGGCCAGTATTCCGTATGGGGTCTTATATGGGGGCCAGTATTCCGTATGGGGCCTTATATGGGGGCCAGTATTCTGTATGAAGCGTTATATGGGGGCCAGTATTCCGTATGGGCGTTATATGGGGGCCACTATTCTGTGTGGAGCGATTCACCGGTTTCTGAGCTATTGTGGAATTTACAATAGATATCACTCATGAAGTGAAATCTTTGCATTGTACTATATATATATATTTCTCCGCCGTATCTCTGCATCATGAATCGTGGTATGTGTTAAAGGGGCCCACTGAGACTCTTTCGCCCGGGGCCCAGAAAAACCTGGAGCCGGCCCTGATCATAGTAGTTATATTCTTGTACATAGGAGCAGTATTATAGAAGTTATATTCTTGTGCATGGGAGCAGTATTATAGTAGCTATATTCTTGTACATAGGGGGCAGTATTATAGTAGTTATATTCTTGTACATAGGGGGCAGTATTATAGTAGTTATATTCTTGTACATAGGAGCAGTATTATAGTAGTTATATTCTTGTATATAGGGGGCAGTATTATAGTAGTTATATTCTTGTTCATAGGGAGCAGTATTATAGTAGTTATATTGTACATAGGAGGCAGTATTATAGTAGTTATATTATTGTACATAGGAGCAGTATTATAGTAGTTATATTCTTATATATAGGGGGCAGTATTATAGTAGTTATATTCTTGTACATAGGGAGCAGTATTATAGTAGTAATATTCTTGTACATAGGGGGCAGTATTATAGTAGTTATATTCTTGTACATAGGAGGCAGTATTATAGTAGTTATATTCTTGTATATAGGTGGCAGTATTATAGTAGTTATATTCTTGTACATAGGGGCAGTATTTTAGTAGTTATATTCTTGTACATAGGGACAGTATTATAGTAGTTATATTCTTGTACATAGGGGGCAGTATTATAGTAGTTATATTCTTGTACATAGGAGCAGTATTATAGTAGTTATATTCCTGTACATAGGAGCATTATTATAGTAGTTATATTTCTGTACATAGGAGCAGTATTATAGTAGTTATATTCTTGTACATAGGGGGCAGTATTATAGTAGTTATATTCTTGTACATAGGGGCAGTATTATAGTAGTTATATTCTTGTACATAGGGGGCAGTATTATAGTAGTTATATTCTTGTACATAGGGGGCAGTATTATAGTAGTTATATTCTTGTACATAGGAGCAGTATTATAGTAGTTATATTCTTGTACATAGGAGCAGTATTATAGTAGTTATATTCTTGTACATAGGGGGCAGTATTATAGTAGTTATATTCTTGTATATAGGAGCAGTATTATAGAAGTTATATTCTTGTGCATGGGAGCAGTATTATAGTACCTATATTCTTGTACATAGGGGGCAGTATTATAGTAGTTATATTCTTGTACATAGGGGGCAGTATTATAGTAGTTATATTCTTGTACATAGGAGCAGTATTATAGTAGTTATATTCTTGTATATAGGGGGCAGTATTATAGTAGTTATATTCTTGTTCATAGGGAGCAGTATTATAGTAGTTATATTGTACATAGGAGGCAGTATTATAGTAGTTATATTATTGTACATAGGAGCAGTATTATAGTAGTTATATTCTTATATATAGGGGGCAGTATTATAGTAGTTATATTCTTGTACATAGGGAGCAGTATTATAGTAGTAATATTCTTGTACATAGGGGGCAGTATTATAGTAGTTATATTCTTGTACATAGGAGGCAGTATTATAGTAGTTATATTCTTGTACATAGGTGGCAGTATTATAGTAGTTATATTCTTGTACATAGGGGCAGTATTTTAGTAGTTATATTCTTGTACATAGGGACAGTATTATAGTAGTTATATTCTTGTACATAGGGGGCAGTATTATAGTAGTTATATTCTTGTACATAGGAGCAGTATTATAGTAGTTATATTCCTGTACATAGGAGCATTATTATAGTAGTTATATTTCTGTACATAGGAGCAGTATTATAGTAGTTATATTCTTGTACATAGGGGGCAGTATTATAGTAGTTATATTCTTGTACATAGGGGCAGTATTATAGTAGTTATATTCTTGTACATAGGGGGCAGTATTATAGTAGTTATATTCTTGTACATAGGGGGCAGTATTATAGTAGTTATATTCTTGTACATAGGAGCAGTATTATAGTAGTTATATTCTTGTACATAGGAGCAGTATTATAGTAGTTATATTCTTGTACATAGGGGCAGTATTATAGTAGTTATATTTTTGTACATAGGAGCAGTATTATAGTAGTTATATTCTTGTACATAGGGGCAGTATTATAGTAGTTATATTCTTGTACATAGGGGGCAGTATTATAGTAGTTATATTCTTGTACATAGGGGGCAGTATTATAGTAGTAATATTCTTGTACATAGGGGGCAGTATTATAGTAGTTATATTCTTGTACATAGGAGCAGTATTATAGTAGTTATATTCCTGTACATAGGAGCAGTATTATAGTAGTTATATTCTTGTACATAGGGGGCACTATTATAGTAGTTATATTCTTGTACATAGGGAGCAGTATTATAGTAGTTATATTCTTGTACATAGGAGCAGTATTATAGCAGTTATATTCCTGTACATAGGGGGCAGTATTATAGTAGTTATATTCTTGTACATAGGAGCAGTATTATAGTAGTTATATTCTTGTACATAGGGGGCAGTATTATAGTAGTTATATTCTTGTACATAGGGGGCAGTATTATAGTAGTTATATTCTTGTACAAAGGGAGCAGTATTATAGTAGTTATATTCTTGTACATATCAGCAGTATTATAGTAGTTATATTCTTGTACATAGGAGCAGTATTATAGTAGTTATATTCTTGTACATATCAGCAGTATTATAGTAGTTATATTCCTGTACATAGGAGCAGTATTATAGTAGTTATATTCTTGTACATAGGAGCAGTATTATAGTAGTTATATTCTTGTACATAGGAGCAGTATTATAGTAGTTATATTCTTGTACATAGGGGGCAGTATTATAGTAGTTATATTCTTGTACATAGGAGCAGTATTATAGTAGTTATATTCTTGTACATAGGGGCAGTATTATAGTAGTTATATTCTTGTACATAGGGAGCAGTATTATAGTAGTTATATTCTTGTACATAGGGGGTAGTATTATAGTAGTTATATTCTTGTATATAGGGGGCAGTATTATAGTAGTTATATTCTTGTACATAGGAGCAGTATTATAGTAGTTATATTCTTGTACATAGGGGGTAGTATTATAGTAGTTATATTCTTGTATATAGGGGTAGTATTATAGTAGTTATATTCTTGTATATAGGGGGTAGTATTATAGTAGTTATATTCTTGTACATAGGAGCAGTATTATAGTAGTTATATTCTTGTACATATGGGGTAGTATTATAGTAGTTATATTCTTGTATATAGGGGGTAGTATTATAGTAGTTATATTCTTGTATATAGGGGGTAGTATTATAGTAGTTATATTCTTGTACATAGGGGCAGTATTATAGTAGTTATATTCCTGTACATAGGGGGCAGTATTATAGTAGTTATATTCTTGTATATAGGAGCAGTATTATAGTAGTTATATTCTTGTACATAGGAGCAGTATTATTGTAGTTATATTCTTGTACATAGGAGCAGTATTATAGTAGTTATATTCCTGTACATAGGAGCAGTATTATAGTAGTTATATTCTTGTACATAGGAGCAGTATTATAGTAGTTATATTCTTGTACATAGGAGCAGTATTATAGTAGTTATATTCTTGTACATAGGGGGCAGTATTGTAGTAGTTATATTCTTGTATATAGGAGCAGTATTATAGTAGTTATATTCTTGTACATAGGAGCAGTATTATAGTAGTTATATTCTTGTACATAGGGGCAGTATTATAGTAGTTATATTCCTGTACATAGGAGCAGTATTATAGTAGTTATATTCTTGTACATAGGAGCAGTATTATAGTAGTTATATTCATATACATAGAAGAAGTATTATAGTAGTTATATTCCTGTACATAGGGGGCAGTATTTTAGTAGTTATATTCTTATACATAGGAGCAGTATTATAGTAGTTATATTCTTGTACATAGGGGGCAGTATTATAGTAGTTATATTCTTGTACATAGGGGGCAGTATTATAGTAGTTATATTCTTGCACATAGGAGCAGTATTATATTAGTTATATTCTTGTACATAGGGGGCAGTATTATAGTAGTTATATTCTTGTACATAGGAGCAGTATTATAGTAGTTATATTCTTGTACATAGGGGGTAGTATTATAGTAGTTATATTCTTGTATATAGGGGTAGTATTATAGTAGTTATATTCTTGTATATAGGGGGTAGTATTATAGTAGTTATATTCTTGTACATAGGAGCAGTATTATAGTAGTTATATTCTTGTACATATGGGGCAGTATTATAGTAGTTATATTCTTGTACATAGGGGCAGTATTATAGCAGTTATATTCCTGTACATAGGGGGCAGTATTTTAGTAGTTATATTCTTGTACATAGGAGCAGTATTATAGTAGTTATATTCTTGTACATAGGGGGCAGTATTATAGTAGTTATATTCTTGTACATAGGGGCAGTATTATAGTAGTTATATTCTTGTACATAGGAGCAGTATTATAGTAGTTATATTCTTGTACATAGGAGCAGTATTATAGTAGTTATATTCTTGTACATAGGGAGCAGTATTATAGTAGTTATATTCTTGTACATAGGGGGCAGTATTATAGTAGTTATATTCTTGTACATAGGAGCAGTATTATAGTAGTTATATTCTTGTATATAGGAGCAGTATTATAGTAGTTATATTCTTGTACATATGGGGCAGTATTATAGTAGTTATATTCTTATACATAGGAGCAGTATTATAGTAGTTATATTCCTGTACATAGGGGGCAGTATTATAGTAGTTAGATTCTTGTACATAAGGGGCAGTATTATAGTAGTTATATTCTTGTACATAGGGGGCAGTATTATAGTAGTTATATTCTTGTACATAGGAGCAGTATTATAGTAGTTATATTCTTGTACATAGGAGCAGTATTATAGTAGTTATATTCTTGTATATAGGAGCAGTATTATAGTAGTTATATTCTTGTACATAGGGCGCAGTATTATAGTAGTTATATTCTTGTACATAGGGGGCAGTATTATAGTAGTTATATTCTTGTACATAGAGGGCAGTATTATAGTAGTTATATTCCTGTACATAGTGGGCAGTATTATAGTAGTTATATTCTTGTACATAGGTGGCAGTATTATAGTAGTTATATTCTTATACATAGGAGCAGTATTATAGTAGTTATATTCTTGTACATAGGAGCAGTATTATAGTAGTTATATTCTTGTACATAGAAGCAGTATTATAGTAGTTATATTCTTGTATATAGGGCGCAGTATTATAGTAGTTATATTCTTGTGCATAGGGGCAGCATTATAGTAGTTATATTCTTGTATATAGGGGCAGTATTATAGTAGTTATATTCTTGTACATAGGGGCAGTATTATAGTAGTTATATTCTTGTATATAGGGCGCAGTATTATAGTAGTTATATTCTTGTGCATAGGGGCAGCATTATAGTAGTTATATTCTTGTACATAGGGCGCAGTATTATAGTAGTTATATTCTTGTACATATCGGGCAGTATTATAGTAGTTATATTCTTGTACATAGGAGCAGTATTATAGTAGTTATATTCTTGTACATAGGGGCAGTATTATAGTAGTTATATTCTTGTACATAGGGAGCAGTATTATAGTAGTTATATTCTTGTACATAGGAGCAGTATTATAGTAGTTATATTCTTGTGTATAGGGGCAGTATTATAGTAGTTATATTCTTGTACATAGGGTGCAGTATCATAGTCAGGGCCGGCGTCAGCACCCGGCGCACCCGGGCAAATGCCGGGGCCCTGAGCAGGCAGAGGGGCCCACTGGCGGTCGTGCACCCCACTGGGCTATGGGCGGAGGAGAGCGGTGTCAGCGCCCGCCCTTCTCCGCCGCTTGCTCAGGGCCCCGGCAGCCGGTTACTTACCTCTCCCCGTGCCTCCGCAGATCAGCTGTCTTCCTGCTCTGCGCTCCCTGTGACGTCTTTACACCGCGCCCTCCCCTGAGCCGTCACAGGGAGCGCTGAGCGGGAAGACGCCGACAACGCTGGAGTTCGGAGCCGAGCAGCGAGCGGCGGGCAGCAGGTAGCAGGTGAGGAGAAGGGAGGTGAGTATTTGATTTTTTTTTTTTAATGTATGGAGGCATGGGGCATTATAAAGAGGAGGGGGGGCATCCTGCATGGGGCATTATAAAGAGGGGAGGGGGGGGCATCCTGCATGGGGCATTATAAAGAGGAGGGGTGACAGCCTGCATGGGGCATTATAAAGAGGGGAGGGGGGGCATCCTGCATGGGGCATTATAAAGAGGAGGGGTGACAGCCTGCATGGGGCATTATAAAGAGGGGAGGGGGGGCATCCTGCATGGGGCATTATAAAGAGGAGGGGTGACAGCCTGCATGGGGCATTATAAAGAGGGGAGGGGGGGCATCCTGCATGGGGCATTATAAAGAGGAGGGGTGACAGCCTGCATGGGGCATTATAAAGAGGGGAGGGGGGGCATCCTGCATGGGGCATTATAAAGAGGAGGGGTGACAGCCTGCATGGGGCATTATAAAGAGGGGGGGATTCCTGCTTGGGGCATTATAATGAGGAGGGGTGACAGCCTGCATGGGGCATTATAAGGTGGGGAACAGCCTGCATGGGGCATTATAAAGAGGGGGGGATTCCTGCTTGTGGCATTATAATGAGGAGGGGTGACAGCCTGCATGGGGCATTATAAGGTGGGGAACAGCCTGCATGGGGCATTATAAAGAGGGGGGGATTCCTGCTTGGGGCATTATAATGAGGAGGGGTGACAGCCTGCATGGGGCATTATAAGGTGGGGGACAGCCTGCATGGGGCATTATAAAGAGGAGGGGTGACAGCCTGCATGGGGCATTATAAAGAGGAGGGGTGACAGCCTGCATGGGGCATTATAAGGTGGGGAACAGCCTGCATGGGGCATTATAAAGAGGGGGGGATTCCTGCTTGGGGCATTATAATGAGGAGGGGTGACAGCCTGCATGGGGCATTATAAGGTGGGGACCAGCCTGCATGGGGCATTATAAGGTGGGGAACAGCCTGTACGGGGCATTATAAAGAGAGGGGGGGACAGCCTGCATGGGGCAGTATAAAAAGGAGGGGTGACAGCCTGCATGGGGCAGTATAAAGAGGAGGGGTGACAGCCTGCATGGGGCATTATAAGGTGGGGAACAGCCTGCACGGGGCATTATAAAGAGAGGGGGGGACAGCCTGCATGGGGCAGTATAAAGAGGAGGGGTGACAGCCTGCATGGAGCATTATAAAGAGGAGGGGTGACAGCCTGCATGGGGCATTATAAAGAGGGGGGGCAGCCTGTATGGGGCATTATGTGGGGGGTAACAGCCTGCATGGAGCATTAAAAGGGGGGGGCCTGTATGGGGCATTATGTGGGGGGGAACAGCCTGCATGGAGCATTATAAGGGGGGGGGCAGCCTGTATGGGGCATTATGTGGGGGGTAACAGCCTGCATGGAGCATTATAAGGGGGGGGCAGCCTGTATGGGGCATTATGTGGGGGGTAACAGCCTGCATGGAGCATTAAAAGGGAGGGGCCTGTATGGGGCATTATGTGGGGGGTAACAGCCTGCATGGAGCATTATAAGGGGGGACAGCCTGTATGGGGCATTATGTGGGGGGTAACAGCCTGCATGCAGCATTATATGGGGACCGGTATCCTGTATGGAGCGTTATATGGGGGCCAGTATCCTGTATGGAGCATTATATCGGGGCCAGTATCCTGTATGGAGCCTTATATGGGGGCCAGTATTCCGTATGGAGCCTTATATGGAAGCCAGTATTCCGTATGGAGCCTTATATGGGGGCCAGTATTCCATATGGGGGCCAGTATTCCGTATGGAGCCTTATATGGGGGCCAGTATTCCGTATGGAGCCTTATATGGGGGCCAGTATTCCTTATGGAGCCTTATATGGGGGCCAGTATTCCATATGGAGCCTTATATAGGGGCCAGTATTCCATATGGGGCCTTATATGGGGGCCAGTATTCCGTATGGAGCCTTATATGGGGGTCAGTATTCCGCATGGAGCCTTATATGGGGGTCAGTATTCCGCATGGAGCCTTATATGGGGGTCAGTATTCCGCATGGAGCCTTATATGGGGGTCAGTATTCCGCATGGAGCCTTATATGGGGGTCAGTATTCCGCATGGAGCCTTATATGGGGGTCAGTATTCCGCATGGAGCCTTATATGGGGGTCAGTATTCCGTATGGGGCCTTATATGGGGGCCAGTATTCCGTATGGGGTCTTATATGGGGGCCAGTATTCCGTATGGGGCCTTATATGGGGGCCAGTATTCCGTATGGGGCCTTATATGGGGGCCAGTATTCCGTATGGGGCCTTATATGGGGGCCAGTATTCCGTATGGGGTCTTATATGGGGGCCAGTATTCCGTATGGGGCCTTATATGGGGGCCAGTATTCTGTATGAAGCGTTATATGGGGGCCAGTATTCCGTATGGGCGTTATATGGGGGCCAGTATTCTGTGTGGAGCGATTCACCGGTTTCTGAGCTATTGTGGAATTTACAATAGATATCACTCATGAAGTGAAATCTTTGCATTGTACTATATATATATATTTCTCCGCCGTATCTCTGCATCATGAATCGTGGTATGTGTTAAAGGGGCCACTGAGACTCTTTCGCCCGGGGCCCAGAAAAACCTGGAGCCGGCCCTGATCATAGTAGTTATATTCTTGTACATAGGAGCAGTATTATAGAAGTTATATTCTTGTGCATGGGAGCAGTATTATAGTAGCTATATTCTTGTACATAGGGGGCAGTATTATAGTAGTTATATTCTTGTACATAGGGGGCAGTATTATAGTAGTTATATTCTTGTACATAGGAGCAGTATTATAGTAGTTATATTCTTGTATATAGGGGGCAGTATTATAGTAGTTATATTCTTGTTCATAGGGAGCAGTATTATAGTAGTTATATTGTACATAGGAGGCAGTATTATAGTAGTTATATTATTGTACATAGGAGCAGTATTATAGTAGTTATATTCTTATATATAGGGGGCAGTATTATAGTAGTTATATTCTTGTACATAGGGAGCAGTATTATAGTAGTAATATTCTTGTACATAGGGGGCAGTATTATAGTAGTTATATTCTTGTACATAGGAGGCAGTATTATAGTAGTTATATTCTTGTATATAGGTGGCAGTATTATAGTAGTTATATTCTTGTACATAGGGGCAGTATTTTAGTAGTTATATTCTTGTACATAGGGACAGTATTATAGTAGTTATATTCTTGTACATAGGGGGCAGTATTATAGTAGTTATATTCTTGTACATAGGAGCAGTATTATAGTAGTTATATTCCTGTACATAGGAGCATTATTATAGTAGTTATATTTCTGTACATAGGAGCAGTATTATAGTAGTTATATTCTTGTACATAGGGGGCAGTATTATAGTAGTTATATTCTTGTACATAGGGGCAGTATTATAGTAGTTATATTCTTGTACATAGGGGGCAGTATTATAGTAGTTATATTCTTGTACATAGGGGGCAGTATTATAGTAGTTATATTCTTGTACATAGGAGCAGTATTATAGTAGTTATATTCTTGTACATAGGAGCAGTATTATAGTAGTTATATTCTTGTACATAGGGGGCAGTATTATAGTAGTTATATTCTTGTATATAGGAGCAGTATTATAGAAGTTATATTCTTGTGCATGGGAGCAGTATTATAGTACCTATATTCTTGTACATAGGGGGCAGTATTATAGTAGTTATATTCTTGTACATAGGGGGCAGTATTATAGTAGTTATATTCTTGTACATAGGAGCAGTATTATAGTAGTTATATTCTTGTATATAGGGGTCAGTATTATAGTAGTTATATTCTTGTTCATAGGGAGCAGTATTATAGTAGTTATATTGTACATAGGAGGCAGTATTATAGTAGTTATATTATTGTACATAGGAGCAGTATTATAGTAGTTATATTCTTATATATAGGGGGCAGTATTATAGTAGTTATATTCTTGTACATAGGGAGCAGTATTATAGTAGTAATATTCTTGTACATAGGGGGCAGTATTATAGTAGTTATATTCTTGTACATAGGAGGCAGTATTATAGTAGTTATATTCTTGTACATAGGTGGCAGTATTATAGTAGTTATATTCTTGTACATAGGGGCAGTATTTTAGTAGTTATATTCTTGTACATAGGGACAGTATTATAGTAGTTATATTCTTGTACATAGGGGGCAGTATTATAGTAGTTATATTCTTGTACATAGGAGCAGTATTATAGTAGTTATATTCCTGTACATAGGAGCATTATTATAGTAGTTATATTTCTGTACATAGGAGCAGTATTATAGTAGTTATATTCTTGTACATAGGGGGCAGTATTATAGTAGTTATATTCTTGTACATAGGGGCAGTATTATAGTAGTTATATTCTTGTACATAGGGGGCAGTATTATAGTAGTTATATTCTTGTACATAGGGGGCAGTATTATAGTAGTTATATTCTTGTACATAGGAGCAGTATTATAGTAGTTATATTCTTGTACATAGGAGCAGTATTATAGTAGTTATATTCTTGTACATAGGGGCAGTATTATAGTAGTTATATTTTTGTACATAGGAGCAGTATTATAGTAGTTATATTCTTGTACATAGGGGCAGTATTATAGTAGTTATATTCTTGTACATAGGGGGCAGTATTATAGTAGTTATATTCTTGTACATAGGGGGCAGTATTATAGTAGTAATATTCTTGTACATAGGGGGCAGTATTATAGTAGTTATATTCTTGTACATAGGAGCAGTATTATAGTAGTTATATTACTGTACATAGGAGCAGTATTATAGTAGTTATATTCTTGTACATAGGGGGCACTATTATAGTAGTTATATTCTTGTACATAGGGAGCAGTATTATAGTAGTTATATTCTTGTACATAGGAGCAGTATTATAGCAGTTATATTCCTGTACATAGGGGGCAGTATTATAGTAGTTATATTCTTGTACATAGGAGCAGTATTATAGTAGTTATATTCTTGTACATAGGGGGCAGTATTATAGTAGTTATATTCTTGTACATAGGGGGCAGTATTATAGTAGTTATATTCTTGTACAAAGGGAGCAGTATTATAGTAGTTATATTCTTGTACATATCAGCAGTATTATAGTAGTTATATTCTTGTACATAGGAGCAGTATTATAGTAGTTATATTCTTGTACATATCAGCAGTATTATAGTAGTTATATTCCTGTACATAGGAGCAGTATTATAGTAGTTATATTCTTGTACATAGGAGCAGTATTATAGTAGTTATATTCTTGTACATAGGGGCAGTATTATAGTAGTTATATTATTGTACATAGGGGGCAGTATTATAGTAGTTATATTCTTGTACATAGGGGGCAGTATTATAGTAGTTATATTCTTGTACATAGGGGGCAGTATTATAGTAGTTATATTCTTGTACATAGGGGCAGTATTATAGTAGTTATATTCTTGTACATAGGGAGCAGTATTATAGTAGTTATATTCTTGTACATAGGGAGCAGTATTATAGTAGTTATATTCTTGTACAATGGGGGCAGTATTATAGTAGTTATATTCTTGTACATAGGGGGCAGTATTATAGTAGTTATATTCTTGTACATAGGGAGCAGTATTATAGTAGTTATATTCTTGTACATAGGGAGCAGTATTATAGTAGTTATATTCTTGTACAATGGGGGGCAGTATTATAGTAGTTATATTCTTGTACATAGGGGCAGTATTATAGTAGTTATATTCTTGTACATAGGGAGAAGTATTATAATAGTTATATTCTTGTACATATGAGCAGTATTATAGTAGTTATATTCTTGTACATAGGGGGCAGTATTATAGTAGTTATTTTCTTGTACATAGGGGCAGTATTATAGTAGTTATATTCTTGTACATAGGGGGCAGTATTATAGTAGTTATATTCTTGTACATAGGGGGCAGTATTATAGTAGTAATATTCTTGTACATAGGGGGCAGTATTATAGTAGTTATATTCTTGTACATAGGAGCAGTATTATAGTAGTTATATTCCTGTACATAGGAGCAGTATTATAGTAGTTATATTCTTGTACATAGGGGGCACTATTATAGTAGTTATATTCTTGTACATAGGGAGCAGTATTATAGTAGTTATATTCTTGTACATAGGAGCAGTATTATAGCAGTTATATTCCTGTACATAGGGGGCAGTATTATAGTAGTTATATTCTTGTACATAGGAGCAGTATTATAGTAGTTATATTCTTGTACATAGGGGGCAGTATTATAGTAGTTATATTCTTGTACATAGGGGGCAGTATTATAGTAGTTATATTCTTGTACAAAGGGAGCAGTATTATAGTAGTTATATTCTTGTACATATCAGCAGTATTATAGTAGTTATATTCTTGTACATAGGAGCAGTATTATAGTAGTTATATTCTTGTACATATCAGCAGTATTATAGTAGTTATATTCCTGTACATAGGAGCAGTATTATAGTAGTTATATTCTTGTACATAGGAGCAGTATTATAGTAGTTATATTCTTGTACATAGGGGCAGTATTATAGTAGTTATATTATTGTACATAGGGGGCAGTATTATAGTAGTTATATTCTTGTACATAGGGGGCAGTATTATAGTAGTTATATTCTTGTACATAGGGGGCAGTATTATAGTAGTTATATTCTTGTACATAGGGGCAGTATTATAGTAGTTATATTCTTGTACATAGGGAGCAGTATTATAGTAGTTATATTCTTGTACATAGGGAGCAGTATTATAGTAGTTATATTCTTGTACAATGGGGGCAGTATTATAGTAGTTATATTCTTGTACATAGGGGGCAGTATTATAGTAGTTATATTCTTGTACATAGGGAGCAGTATTATAGTAGTTATATTCTTGTACATAGGGAGCAGTATTATAGTAGTTATATTCTTGTACAATGGGGGGCAGTATTATAGTAGTTATATTCTTGTACATAGGGGCAGTATTATAGTAGTTATATTCTTGTACATAGGGAGAAGTATTATAATAGTTATATTCTTGTACATATGAGCAGTATTATAGTAGTTATATTCTTGTACATAGGGGGCAGTATTATAGTAGTTATTTTCTTGTACATAGGGGCAGTATTATAGTAGTTATATTCTTGTACATAGGGAGCAGTATTATAGTAGCTATATTCTTGTACATAGGAGCAGTATTATAGTAGTTATATTCCTGTACATAGGAGCAGTATTATAGTAGTTATATTCTTGTACATAGGAGCAGTATTATAGTAGTTATATTCTTGTACATAGGAGCAGTATTATAGTAGTTATATTCTTGTACATAGGGGGCAGTATTATATTAGTTATATTCTTGTACATAGGGGGCAGTATTATAGTAGTTATATTCTTGTACATAGGAGCAGTATTATAGTAGTTATATTCTTGTACGTAGGAGCAGTATTATAGTAGTTATATTCCTGTACATAGGAGCAGTATTATAGCAGTTATATTCTTGTACATAGGAGCAGTATTATAGTAGTTATATTCCTGTACATAGGAGCAGTATTATAGTAGTTATATTCTTGTACATAGGAGCAGTATTATAGTAGTTTTATTCTTGTACATAGGGGGCAGTATTATAGTAGTTATATTCTTGTACATAGGAGCAGTATTATAGCAGTTATATTCTTGTACATAGGAGCAGTATTATAGTAGTTATATTCTTGTACATAGGAGCAGTATTATAGCAGTTATATTCTTGTACATAGGAGCAGTATTATAGCAGTTATATTCTTGTACATAGGAGCAGTATTATAGCAGTTATATTCTTGTACATAGGGGCAGTATTATAGTAGTTATATTCTTGTACATAGGGGCAATATTATAGTAGTTATATTCCTGTACATAGGAGCAGTATTATAGCAGTTGTATTCTTGTACATAGGGGGCAGTATTATAGTAGTTATATTCCTGTACATAGGAGCAGTATTATAGTAGTTATATTCTTGTACATAGGAGCAGTATTATAGTAGTTATATTCTTGTACATAGGAGCAGTATTATAGTAGTTTTATTCTTGTACATAGGGGGCAGTATTATAGTAGTTATATTCTTGTACATAGGAGCAGTATTATAGCAGTTATATTCTTGTACATAGGGGGCAGTATTATAGTAGTTATATTCTTGTACATAGGAGCAGTATTATAGCAGTTATATTCTTGTACATAGGAGCAGTATTATAGCAGTTATATTCTTGTACATAGGAGCAGTATTATAGCAGTTATATTCTTGTACATAGGAGCAGTATTATAGCAGTTATAGTCTTGTACATAGGGGCAGTATTATAGTAGTTATATTCTTGTACATAGGAGCAGTATTATAGTAGTTATATTCTTGTACATAGGAGCAGTATTATAGTAGTTATATTCGTGTATACAGGGGGCAGTATTATAGTAGTTATATTCTTGTACATAGGGGCAGTATTATAGTAGTTATATTCTTGTACATAGGGGCAGTATTATAGTAGTTATATTCTTGTACATAGGGGCAGTATTATAGTAGTTATATTCTTGTACATAGGAGCAGTATTATAGTAGTTATATTCTTGTACATAGGGGCAGTATTGTAGTAGTTATATTCTTGTACATAGGGGCAGTATTGTAGTAGTTATATTCTTGTACATAGGAGCAGTATTATAGTAGTTATATTCTTGTACATAGGGGCAGTATTATAGTAGTTATATTCTTGTCCATAGGAGCAGTATTATAGTAGTTATATTCTTGTACATTGGGAACAGTATTTTAGTAGTTATATTCCTGTACATAGGGGCAGTATTATTGTCAGGCAAAATGTATTTTGGTCCTAGTTTTAAAAATGAGAGAGGTCTTAAATCTCCACCCCTGGTCCATTTGTAAGAGTTTTACATAGAACTCACTGTTGCTTTTTCCCCCAAACCTCAGGAATTTTTATGAGCGCCATAAAGCCTCAGCCCAGAGCAAGCCTTCTAATACCCTGGATTTTTCCCTCCAATCCTATTGTTTAAGTGTACAAACGTTTAATGTCGATTTTAATAATGCACATGACTGCCACAAACACAGGGACCACATTTTTGAGATGGTCACCTTTTTCCAATTGTGATGGTGTGGTTTTCGTGACTAGGAGACCACCGGAAGCCCGGGAAATGGGTTCTGAGCTTCTGAGCATCATAGAGATTTCATATTTGATATCCATCTTCAAGAATAGTGGTGATGGCAAACATGATGTCTCCATCTTGGATGTGGGACCCCCCCACACGAAGATATGAAATCTGAAGGATTTTTAGGTCTTCTGCAGCTGGGTGGGTTCATAAAGCCGAGCCCCCGTGTGAGGTAAACACCATGGGTGTCTCCTAAGGTTTTTCCCCCTTTACTAAAAACCAGAACGGCCATTTTAAGTCATTCTTGCCAGGGACGTCAGACGCATGCACACCACGCTGCGTGGAAGAATCACATCTAATTTCCGGGGAGCCGTCCCCCCCACAGAATCTGAGACCATCACCACGTGGCACAGGTTTTGCTATTACTTATCCCTTTTATTTTAATAACTGTTTTATGCATATATGTACATTGTCTCTTTCATAATATCTTGTATATCTTTTGTAAACACTGCCCACTTTCGGGAGTAAATCATTATTATTTACCAGCTTCGTTCTTCTTGTCCTATGTCGAGCAAACACGTTACTCACCCGCTAATTCACCTTACCTAACGGGTACCCGATCCACCTGTTAAGCGATCGGTGGTGGCAGTATACCAGTATTTATGTGATATTGTGGTTTGAGGGTGGCTGGTCGGAGGTATATATACGTTCCTGGAAGGAACTGGTGGTATATATACGTCCTGTCACATCACGTGCCACAATAGTCGACATAAATTAGAGCAGCTGCGCCCTGTTGCTTATCCTCGGTCAATACCGTGTTTGACCAGCAGGATAAGGGGGCGCCAGAGGGCTGCAAGGTCTGACCAATTGGTGTTTTCATGACAATTGGTGGTAATCGGTGGGATCATAGGACATTAGTGATCTGGTTTGAGCAATCATTCCTCTCACTAAAAACTTGCACGGTTCTTACCTGGACCCTGCACGAAAGTTTTGAAGATCGATCTCAGTGTTTATTAGATCTGAGACAATACTGTATGTGTAGCAGTTACCCCTACCCTTCTTCGTTTTTTCTTTTCTATCTGTATTTTGGTGATCATGGTCGTAGTTGGGGAGCCCTGGTACCGCCAGCAGAAAAAGGACACTCTTATTGGAATATGTATAACCAAAGGCATTGACCCCCACGGCAAAAACAGAGAACAAATGGCTGCTGCACTGGCGCAACTGGAGACCGAGCAAGCCTGTCTCCAGACCTCAGCAGGGCCAGGGGTCAGCCGAGATATGGACAGTACTGCTGCAGGGGTCCCACCTGTAGACGCACGCCGTGTCAGCGACCAGGGCAGCATGGACCCCTATCTGCAGATGGCTCTACAGCAACTTCCTGCAGAGGATCATGAAGGACGGCTGAAAGTAATTCAGCAGCACCAGGAGGCCGAGAGACCCCAGCGAGAGGCCGAGAGAGCCGAGTCCAAGATAGCCCAGCGAGAGGCCGAGAGAGCCCAGCGAGAGGCCCAAGCTCAGAGGGCCCATGAACTGCAGATCGCCCAACTCGGGATCCCAGCATCCACCTCACGGAACGGTGAGACCAACAATGCGACCCTGTTTAAGCCCCGTCCAGAGCATTTTCCTGTGATGGAAAAGGACGGCGACCTCGACACCTTTCTGAGGAGTTTTGAAAAGACTTGCAGACAATACCAACTGCCTGAGGAACAGTGGGCGCGATATTTAACTGCAGGGCTGCGAGGCAAAGCTCTGGATGTGTTTGTGGCTCTTCCTCCAAGCCTCGATGGGAACTATGATGCCATTAAGGAGGCCCTAATCCAGAGGTTCCAACTGACTCCTGAGGTGTACCGTAAAAAGTTCCGGAACCTCCAACGTGGTCCACACGACAGTTACAGCGATGTGGTGCATGGGCTCCGAACCAACTCTGAGCAGTGGATCCAAGGACTGTCAGCGACCACCTTTGAGCAGCTAAAGGATCTGATGGTGAAAGACCAGTTCCTGCATCTGTGTCCGACTGAGGTATGGCAGTTCGTGATGGATCGGGAGCCACCAGATGCCATTAAAGCAGCGCAGATCGCCGACACCTACGAGGCCAACCGGAGACCGGAGGTGCGGAAGCCGGTCGTCGCCAGCTGGAAAGGGGGTAAGCCATCAACCACCATCCCTGCCCCTGCCAGCCGACCTTCCGGAGGCCTTTTTCCCGTTACCAATGCCCGGCCTGCATCTGATGCCCGCAGGTGTTATTTCTGCAACCAGACTGGTCATCTCAGCGCCACTTGCCCAGAGAAGAAGAGGAAGAACCACCCATCCAAGGCCCCAGGGCCTAATGCCTCAGTTCTTTTGGTGGGTGGGCCGGTTGGGAGGGCCTGTGAAAACTTTCAGTCTGTCAGGGTGGGGGACACTCTCACTGTAGGCCTCAAGGACACTGGGGCCGAACGAACCCTCATCCGACCCGAACTGGTGTCCGCTGAAGAGCTTATTCCAGGAAAGACCCTGACTGTCACCGGGATTGGGGGCGTCCGATGCCCCTTGCCCATGGCCCGGGTTTTTATTGATTAGGGTGCGGGGAGTGGGGTTAAGGAAGTGGGAGTATCCAAAAACCTACCTGCAAATGTTTTGTTGGGAACTGATTTGGGGAGGATGTTTGCTTATTATGTCCCTGACCCCCCTCCCAGATCTTATACGGTTAGTAAGGTTAATGCTGATAATGGGAATGTCAATGCTTTACCTGATGATGATGATGATGATGATGATGATGTTGTATTGGAAGGTGCAGGAGAACTCAGCCATGTCACTCTGCGGGGTGATATTGCTGAGGATCCCCTAGCAGGAACAAGTGTCAGTGCTAAGGGTAATGGGGAGAGGCACAGGGACCATGAAGCAGGTGGAGCTGTGCCAGCGACCAGTGTCACAACAGATGGTAACCTGGCTGATGGTAGCTGCCCCATATGTAGCACTGTGCCTGAGGTAATGGAGGAGGATGGGGAAGTAGTACTCATAGCCGCACAGGCTGATGGGACGGTGTTATTCCCCAGGGAGACGGCCTATATAGCCTATTCCACCATAGAGAAGGAGTGCCTGGCCATTGTATGGGCCCTCAACCGTTTACAGCCTTACTTGTACGGGCGCCCCTTCACTGTCGTGACTGACCACAACCCCCTGATTTGGCTGCACACCATGTCCGGTGCCAACGGAGGGTTGTTACGCTGGAGCCTCACCCTCCAGCAGTACGACTTTACCGTTCAACACCGCAAAGGCAGCGAGCATGGCAATGCCGATGGGTTGTCCCGGCGAGGGGAGCCTCCAGAGATACGCTTGGAGGAGTACCAGAAGGTCCTACCTTCATAGCGTAGTCAAAAAGGGGGAGGTGTCAGGCAAAATGTATTTTGGTCCTAGTTTTAAAAATGAGAGAGGTCTTAAATTTCCACCCCCGGTCCATTTGTAAGAGTTTTACATAGAACCCACTGTTGCTTTTTCCCCCAAACCTCAGGAATTTTTATGAGCGCCATAAAGCCTCAGCCCAGAGCAAGCATTCTAATACCCTGGATTTTTCCCTCCAATCCTATTGTTTAAGTGTACAAACGTTTAATGTCGATTTTAATAATGCACATGACTGCCACAAACACAGAGACCACATTTTTGAGATGGTCACCTTTTTCCAATTGTGATGGTGTGGTTTTCGTGACTAGGAGACCACTGGAAGCCCGGGAAATGGGTTCTGAGCTTCTGAGCATCGTAGAGATTTCATATTTGCTATCCATCTTCATGAATAGTGGTGACGGCAAACATGATGTCTCCATCTTGGATGTGGGACCCCCCCACACCAAGATATGAAATCTGAAGGATTTTTAGGTCTTCTACAGCTGGGTGGGTTCACAAAGCCGAGCCCCCGTGTGAGGTAAACACCATGGGTGTCTCCTAAGGTTTTTCGCCCTTTACTAAAAACCAGAACGGCCATTTTAAGTCATTCTTGCCAGGGACGTCAGACGCATGCACACCACGCTGCGTGGAAGAATCACATCTAATTTCCGGGGAGCCGTCCCCCCCACAGAATCTGAGACCATCACCAGGTGGCACAAGTTTTGCTATTACTTATCCCTTTTATTTTAATAACTGTTTTATGCATATATGTACATTGTCTCTTTCATAATATCTTGTATATCTTTTGTAAAAACTGCCCACTTTCGGGAGTAAATCATTATTATTTACCAGCTTCGTTCTTCTTGTCCTATGTCGAGCAAATACGTTCCTCACCCGCTAATTCACGTTACCTAACGGGTACCCGATCCACCTGTTAAGCGATCGGTGGTGGCAGTATACCAGTATTTATGTGATATTGTGGTTTGAGGGTGGCTGGTCGGAGGTATATATACGTTCCTGGAAGGAACTGGTGGTGTATATACGTCCTGTCACATCACGTGCCGCAATAGTCGACATAAATTAGAGTAGCTGCGCCCGTGCTTATCCTCGGCCAATACCGTGTTTGACCAGCTGGATAAGGGGGCGCCAGAGGGCTGCAAGGTCGGACCAATTGGTGTTTTCATGACAATTATAGTCGCTATATTCTTGTACATAGGGGCAGTATTATAGTAGTTATATTCTTGTACATAGGAGCAGTATTATAGTAGTTATATTCTTGTAAATAGGAGCAGTATTATAGTAGTTATATTCTTGTACATAGGGGCAGTATTATAGTAGTTATATTCTTGTACATAGGAGCAGTATTATAGTAGTTATATTCTTGTACATAGGTGGCAGTATTATAGTAGTTATATTCTTGTACATAGGAGCAGTATTATAGTAGTTATATTCCTGTACATAGGGGGCAGTATTATAGTAGTTATATTCTTGTACATAGGGGCAGTATTATAGTAGTTATATTCTTATACATAGTGGGCAGTATTATAGTAGTTATATTCTTGTACATAGGGGGCAGTATTATAGCAGTTATATTCTTGTACATAGGAGCAGTATTATAGTAGTTATATTCTTGTACATAGGGGGCAGTATTATAGTAGTTATATTCTTGTACATAGGGGACAGTATTATAGTAGTTATATTCTTGTACATAAGAGCAGTATTATAGTAGTTATATTCTTGTACATAGGGGGCAGTATTATAGTAGTTATATTCTTGTACATAGGGGCAGTATTATAGTAGTTATATTCTTGTACATAGGGGGCAGTATTATAGTAGTTATATTCTTGTACATAGGGGGCAGCATTATAGTAGTTATATTCTTGTACATAGGAGCTGTATTATAGTAGTTATATTCTTGTACATAGGAGTAGTATTATAGTAGTTATATTCTTGTACATAGGGGGCAGTATTATAGTAGTTATATTCTTGTACATAGGGGGCAGCATTATAGTAGTTATATTCTTGTACATAGGAGCTGTATTATAGTAGTTATATTCTTGTACATAGGGGGCAGTATTATAGTAGTTATATTCTTGTACATAGGAACAGTATTATAGTAGTTATATTCTTGTACATAGGGGCAGTATTATAGTAGTTATATTCTTGTACATAGGGGGCAGTATTATAGTAGTTATATTCCTGTATATAGGGGGCAGTATTATAGTAGTTATATTCTTGTACATAGGGGCAGTATTATAGTAGTTATATTCCTGTATATAGGGGGCAGTATTATAGTAGTTATATTCTTGTACATACGGGCAGTATTATAGTAGTTATATTCTTGTACATAGGAGCTGTATTATAGTAGTTATATTCTTGTACATAGGAGCAGTATTATAGTAGTTATATTCTTGCACATTGGGGGCAGTATTATAGTAGTTATATTCTTGTACATAGGGGCAGTATTATAGTAGTTATATTCTTGTACATAGGGAGCACTATTATAGTAGTTATATTCTTGTACATAGGGGGCAGTATTATAGTAGTTATATTCTTGTACATAGGGGCAGTATTATAGTAGTTATATTCCTGCACATAGGAGCAGTATTATAGTAGTTATATTCTTGTACACAGGGGGCAGTATTATAGCAGTTATATTCTTGTACATAGGGACAGTATTATAGTAGTTATATTCTTGTACATAGGGGGCAGTATTATAGTAGTTATATTCTTGTACATAGGGAGCAGTATTATAGTGGTTATATTCTTGTACATAGGGGACAGTATTATAGTAGTTATATTCTTGTACATAGGAGCAGTATTATAGTAGTTATATTCTTGTACATAGGGGGCAGTATTATAGTAGTTATATTCTTGTACATAGGGGGCAGTATTATAGTAGTTATATTCTTGTACATAGGGGGCAGTATTATAGTAGTTATATTCTTGTACATAGGGAGCAGTATTATAGTAGTTATATTCTTGTACATAGGGGGCAGTATTATAGTAGTTATATTCTTGTACATAGGGGCAGTATTATAGTAGTTATATTCCTGCACATAGGAGCAGTATTATAGTAGTTATATTCTTGTACATAGGGAGCAGTATTATAGTAGTTATATTCTTGTACATAGGGGGCAGTATTATAGTAGTTATATTCTTCTAGATAGGGGGCAGTATTATAGTAGTTATATTCTTGTACATAGGGGGCAGTATTATAGTAGTTATATTCTTGTACATAGGGAGCAGTATTATAGTGGTTATATTCTTATACATAGGGGGCAGTATTATAGTAGTTATATTCTTGTACATAGGAACAGTATTATAGTAGTTATATTCTTGTACATAGGGGCAGTATTATAGTAGTTATATTCTTGTACATAGGTGGCAGTATTATAGTAGTTATATTCCTGTATATAGGGGGCAGTATTATAGTAGTTATATTCTTGTACATAGGGGCAGTATTATAGTAGTTATATTCCTGTATATAGGGGGCAGTATTATAGTAGTTATATTCTTGTACATACGGGCAGTATTATAGTAGTTATATTCTTGTACATAGGAGCTGTATTATAGTAGTTATATTCTTGTACATAGGAGCAGTATTATAGTAGTTATATTCTTGCACATTGGGGGCAGTATTATAGTAGTTATATTCTTGTACATAGGGGCAGTATTATAGTAGTTATATTCTTGTACATAGGGAGCACTATTATAGTAGTTATATTCTTGTACATAGGGGGCAGTATTATAGTAGTTATATTCTTGTACATAGGGGCAGTATTATAGTAGTTATATTCCTGCACATAGGAGCAGTATTATAGTAGTTATATTCTTGTACATAGGGGGCAGTATTATAGCAGTTATATTCTTGTACATAGGGACAGTATTATAGTAGTTATATTCTTGTACATAGGGGGCAGTATTATAGTAGTTATATTCTTGTACATAGGGAGCAATATTATAGTGGTTATATTCTTGTACATAGGGGGCAGTATTATAGTAGTTATATTCTTGTACATAGGAGCAGTATTATAGTAGTTATATTCTTGTACATAGGGGGCAGTATTATAGTAGTTATATTCTTGTACATAGGGGCAGTATTATAGTAGTTATATTCTTGTACATAGGGGGCAGTATTATAGTAGTTATATTCTTGTACATAGGGAGCAGTATTATAGTAGTTATATTCTTGTACATAGGGGGCAGTATTATAGTAGTTATATTCTTGTACATAGGGGCAGTATTATAGTAGTTATATTCCTGCACATAGGAGCAGTATTATAGTAGTTATATTCTTGTACATAGGGAGCAGTATTATAGTAGTTATATTCTTGTACATAGGGGGCAGTATTATAGTAGTTATATTCTTCTAGATAGGGGGCAGTATTATAGTAGTTATATTCTTGTACATAGGGGGCAGTATTATAGTAGTTATATTCTTGTACATAGGGAGCAGTATTATAGTGGTTATATTCTTATACATAGGGGGCAGTATTATAGTAGTTATATTCTTGTACATAGGAGCAGTATTATAGTAGTTATATTCTTGTACATAGGGGGCAGTATTATAGTAGTTATATTCTTGTACATAGGGGCAGTATTATAGTAGTTATATTCTTGTACATAGGGGGCAGTATTATAGTAGTTATATTCTTGTACATAGGGGCAGTATTATAGTAGTTATATTCCTGCACATAGGAGCAGTATTATAGTAGTTATATTCTTGTACATAGGGGGCAGTATTATAGCAGTTATATTCTTGTACATAGGGACAGTATTATAGTAGTTATATTCTTGTACATAGGGGGCAGTATTATAGTAGTTATATTCTTGTACATAGGGAGCAGTATTATAGTGGTTATATTCTTGTACATAGGGGGCAGTATTATAGTAGTTATATTCTTGTACATAGGAGCAGTATTATAGTAGTTATATTCTTGTACATAGGGGGCAGTATTATAGAAGTTATATTCTTGTACATAGGGGGCAGTATTATAGTAGTTATATTCTTGTACATAGGGGGCAGTATTATAGTAGTTATATTCTTGTACATAGGGAGCAGTATTATAGTAGTTATATTCTTGTACATAGGGGGCAGTATTATAGTAGTTATATTCTTGTACATAGGGGCAGTATTATAGTAGTTATATTCCTGCACATAGGAGCAGTATTATAGTAGTTATATTCTTGTACATAGGGAGCAGTATTATAGTAGTTATATTCTTGTACATAGGGGGCAGTATTATAGTAGTTATATTCTTGTAGATAGGGGGCAGTATTATAGTAGTTATATTCTTGTACATAGGGGGCAGTATTATAGTAGTTATATTCTTGTACATAGGGAGCAGTATTACAGTGGTTATATTCTTATACATAGGGGGCAGTATTATAGTAGTTATATTCTTGTACATAGGAGCAGTATTATAGTAGTTATATTCTTGTACATAGGGGGCAGTATTATAGTAGTTATATTCTTGTACATAGGGGCAGTATTATAGTAGTTATATTCTTGTACATAGGGGGCAGTATTATAGTAGTTATATTCTTGTACATAGGGAGCAGTATTATAGTAGTTATATTCTTGTACATAGGGGGCAGTATTATAGTAGTTATATTCTTGTACATAGGGGCAGTATTATAGTAGTTATATTCTTGTACATAGGGAGCAGTATTATAGTAGTTATATTCTTGTACATAGGGGGCAGTATTATAGTAGTTATATTCTTGTACATAGGGGGCAGTATTATAGTAGTTATATTCTTGTACATAGGAGCAGTATTATAGTAGTTATATTCTTGTACATAGGGGGCAGTATTATAGTAGTTATATTCTTGTACATAGGGGGCAGTATTATAGTAGTTATATTCTTGTACATAGGGGGCAGTATTATAGTAGTTATATTCTTGTACATAGGAGCAGTATTATAGTAGTTATATTCTTGTACATAGGGGGCAGTATTATAGTAGTTATATTCTTGTACATAGGGGCAGTATTATAGTAGATATATTCTTGCACATAGGAGCAGTATTATAGTAGTTATATTCTTGTACATAGGGGCAGTATTATAGTAGTTATATTCTTGTACATAGGGAGCAGTATTATAGTAGTTATATTCTTGTACATAGGGGGCAGTATTATAGTAGTTATATTCTTGTACATAGGGGGCAGTATTATAGTAGTTATATTCTTGTACATAGGAGCAGTATTATAGTAGTTATATTCTTGTACATAGGAGCAGTATTATAGTAGTTATATTCTTGTACATAGGGGCAGTATTATAGTAGTTATATTCTTGTACATAGGAGCAGTATTATAGTAGTTATATTCTTGTACATAGGGGCAGTATTATAGTAGTTATATTCTTGTACATAGGAGCAGTATTATAGTAGTTATATTCTTGTACATAGGAGCAGTATTATAGTAGTTATATTCTTGTACATAGGGGCAGTATTATAGTAGTTATATTCCTGCACATAGGAGCAGTATTATAGTAGTTATATTCTTGTACATAGGAGTAGTATTATAGTAGATATATTCCTGTATATAGGGGGCAGTATTATAGTAGTTATATTCTTGTATATAGGATCAGTATTATAGTAGTTATATTCTTGTACATAGGGGGCAGTATTATAGTAGTTATATTCTTGTACATAGGAGCAGTATTATAGTAGTTATATTCTTGTACATAGGAGTAGTATTATAGTAGTTATATTCTTGTACATAGGGGGCAGTATTATAGTAGTTATATTCTTGTACATAGGGAGCAGTATTATAGTAGTTATATTCCTATACATAGGGGGCAGTATTATAGTAGTTATATTCTTGTATATAGGAGCAGTATTATAGTAGTTATATTCTTGTACATAGGAGTAGTATTATAGTAGTTATATTCTTGTACATAGTGGCAATATTATAGTAGTTATATTCTTGTACATAGGAGCAGTATTATAGTAGTTATATTCCTATACATAGGGGGCAGTATTATAGTAGTTATATTCTTGTATATAGGAGCAGTATTATAGTAGTTATATTCCTATACATAGGGGGCAGTATTATAGTAGTTATATTCTTGTACATAGGGGGCAGTATTATAGTAGTTATATTCTTGTACATAGGAGCAGTATTATAGTAGTTATATTCTTGTACATAGGAGTAGTATTATAGTAGTTATATTCTTGTACATAGGGGGCAGTATTATAGTAGTTATATTCTTGTACATAGGGAGCAGTATTATAGTAGTTATATTCCTATACATAGGGGGCAGTATTATAGTAGTTATATTCTTGTATATAGGAGCAGTATTATAGTAGTTATATTCTTGTACATAGGAGTAGTATTATAGTAGTTATATTCTTGTACATAGTGGCAATATTATAGTAGTTATATTCTTGTACATAGGAGCAGTATTATAGTAGTTATATTCCTATACATAGGGGGCAGTATTATAGTAGTTATATTCTTGTACATAAGAGCAGTATTATAGTAGTTATATTCCTATACATAGGGGGCAGTATTATAGTAGTTATATTCTTGTATATAGGAGCAGTATTATAGTAGTTATATTCTTGTACATAGGAGCAGTATTATAGTAGTTATATTCTTGTACATAGGGGGCAGTATTATAGTAGTTATATTCTTGTACATAGGAGCAGTATTATAGTAGTTATATTCTTGTACATAGGGGGCAGTATTATAGTAGTTATATTCTTGTACATAGGAGCAGTATTATAGTAGTTATATTCTTGTACATAGGGGGCAGTATTATAGTAGTTATATTCTTGTACTTAGGAGCAGTATTATAGTAGTTATATTCTTGTACATAGGGGCAGTATTATAGTAGTTATATTCTTGTACATAGGAGCAGTATTATAGTAGTTATATTCTTGTACATAGGGGCAGTATTATAGTAGTTATATTCCTGCACATAGGAGCAGTATTATAGTAGTTATATTCTTGTACATAGGAGTAGTATTATAGTAGTTATATTCTTGTACATAGGAGTAGTATTATAGTAGTTATATTCCTGCACATAGGAGCTACAGGTATATAATCGTTTTCATCTGTAGGTGTCATGATGGCGCAGGCTCAGGATCTACCGTTCCTCTTTACACATCAGTCGTTGGGACTTCACATAACATTTCATCTCTGCCAACTTGTTGGACTGCAGGATCTTTTTCTATTTGCAGTCTGATTTTTGATTTTTTTGTCAGATATAGAACAACATTGTGTTCAGTGTCTGTCCAGTGCAGTTCTCTTTTTCACCAGTTATCCTATGATTGGTCGTTACCGTCCTTTACCTAAAGTTTTAAAAAAAACTTTTAAAAACAGTTTAAAATGTTTTCAAAAATGTTGAAAAAGTAGAAAGCAGAAATCTTCTACTCTTTTCCAATTTTTCACATAAATCGCTGAAATCGCTGGTGTAGCCTCATCCAAAAGTATCTGCAGTATTCAAATATTATGTGATTTGTTTTGAATGTTGATGCGGGAGAACAAATGAAGAGATTTTGGGGGATTTTGTCCACTTCGCCTCCCTAAGAAAAAAAGACAGGAAAAAATTAGAATATCCAGAAAGTAATTGTAATGGCCGTGATCGTCACCGCCGCTGATCCAGTGATTAAAAATGTTTTCTTTTCTATTGTTTAGAAGCGGTAATTAATGGAAACGTTAAGTCTTTGGATTCCCTGAAATACGCCCCGCGCCACCCGTCACTCCGGATCCGTTTCTCCATATAATTTGCTGACGGCGGCTCGCGGCCCCGGCGCTCTGCGCTCATTTGGGTCGCCTTACGTGTTTGCTAATGTTGACCTACTTCGTTAGGGATCTATTAGGCGTCCGCGCGCTCGGTGTCAGCTCGGCGCTGCACATGCAGAGCTTTCCCAGTCACGCTGAGCGTATAATCAGCAGACAATTAGCCGGATTGTCGTCTGCTCAGGTGAGCGCTTTCCCTTTATGTCCTGCTCCTCGTTACTGCAGCAATTACAAGAGCAGCGGCAGCATGGGACGGATTTACTCACAATGTCAGATGACATAGAGAACATCCTGCCACCGCGCCCATCACCCGCCATGATGAAAGGGGGCATCCGGGGCACAGTGTCAGGGGTGTCAGGATACAAGAAACTGATGAAATTAACATCCCTGCCCAAGTAAAGGGTCCTGAAGCCGCCTCCGCTGCACGGCCGCGTGCACGGTGCAGGTAGCGCTGCCAACCCCCCGATGCCACAGGGGGTCCCGTCTGATTACTCACTATTGGTACAAGTGGAGGGAAAAGTCCCCAAATTGTTATTGGGTTATAAGTATTTATTAGTTATCTGTTGTATAGGAGACTTCCTCTCTATCCTGCACTGACTTGTATTAGGTGATGTACAGGAGGCTGCCTCTCTATGCTGCACTGACTTCTGTTATCTGCTGTACAAAAATGCCTCTGATCCAGAGAAACCTAGATGTGTCAGGTGTGACAGACAGTCGTTCTGGATCCGGCTGTAGAAGGTCGCTGCGCTTGGCTTTGCAGACACCTTCTTGATCCTTTCATCATCCCTCCCTCTCTAGGACCCAGCGGTGATCTCCTCCTTCTGCTGCTAATTGACACACCCTTGCTGGATCTTTAAATGCACTCAGTTTCTCCAGAGAGTTGCTTGTGATAGAGTTAATTCCTCTATTCAGGCCTGGAGTACTAGCAGTCAGCTATTTCTTCTTCGAGTTCCTCTGTGGATTGTAGTTGTGATTTCTCTTGTGTCATCCCAAAGCTAAGTGTATCCCTCGTCTGTTTCCCTGATTTGTCTTCAGTTGCAGTGGGGGCTGAGTAGTGCTCACCCCTCCCCCTCCCTACCTAGAGCCTAGCTCTGGGGTCAGCCAGGGCTAAGGTATCCTGCTCGGCGATAGGTGCGGAACCTATTTAGGGATGATAGGGGAGTCAGGGTGTTGTTAGATCTGCTTAGGGGTCTCCACTCCTCCTTCCCGTAGTTGCTGGGCTTCCCCCCTTTCCCCATTGTCGTACTCTGGGTTCTTCCCATACCTAACATGACATTAGGTGCTTTACAGGAGGCTACCTCTCTATGCTGCACTGATTTGTATTATCTGCTGTACAGGAGGCTGCCTCTCTATGCTGCACTGACTTGTATTATCTGCTGTACAGGAGGCTGCCTGTCTATGCTGCACTGACTTGTATTATATGCTATACAGGAGGCTGCCTCTCTATGCTGCACTGACTTGTATTATCTGCTGTACAGGAGGCTGCCTCTCTATGCTGCACTGACTTGTATTATCTGCTGTACAGGAGACTGCCTCTCTATGCTGCACTGACTTGTATTATCTGCTGTACAGGAGGCTGCCTCTCTATGTTGCACTGACTTGTATTATCTGCTGTACAGGAGACTGCCTCTCTATGCTGCACTGACTTGTATTATCTGCTGTACAGGAGGCTGCCTCTCTATGCTGCACTGACTTGTATTATCTGCTGTACAGGAGACTGCCTCTCTATGCTGCACTGACTTGTATTATCTGCTGTACAGGAGGCTGCCTTTTTATACTGCTCTGACTTGTATTATCTGCTGTACAGGAGGCTGCCTCTCTATGTTGCACTGATTTGTATTATCTGCTGTACAGGAGGCTGCCTCTCTATGCTGCACTGACTTGTATTATCTGCTGTACAGGAGGCTGCCTTTTTATACTGCAGTGACTTGTATTATCTGCTGTACAGGAGACTGCCTCTCTATGCTGCACTGACTTGTATTATCTGCTGTACAGGAGGCTGCCTTTTTATACTGCACTGACTTGTATTATCTGCTGTACAGGAGGCTGCCTCTCTATGTTGCACTGATTTGTATTATTTGCTGTACAGGAGGCTGCCTCTCTATGCTGCACTGACTTGTATTATCTGCTGTACAGGAGACTGCCTCTCTATGCTGCACTGACTTGTATTATCTGCTGTACAGGAGGCTGCCTTTTTATACTGCACTGACTTGTATTATCTGCTGTACAGGAGGCTGCCTCTCTATATTGCACTGATTTGTATTATCTGCTGTACAGGAGGCTGCCTCTCTATGCTGCACTGACTTGTATTATCTGCTGTACAGGAGACTGCCTCTCTATGCTGCACTGATTTGTATTATCTGCTGTACAGGAGGCTGCCTCTCTATGCTGCACTGACTTGTATTATCTGCTGTACAGGAGGCTGCCTCTCTATGCCGCACTGACTTGTGTTATCTGCTGTACAGGAGACTGCCTCTCTATGCTGCACTGACTTGTATTATCTGCTGTACAGGAGGCTGCCTTTTTATACTGCACTGACTTGTATTATCTGCTATACAGGAGGCTGCCTCTCTATGTTGCACTGATTTGTATTATTTGCTGTACAGGAGGCTGCCTCTCTATGCTGCATTGACTTGTATTATCTGCTGTACAGGAGGCTGCCTCTCTGTGCCGCACTGACTTGTATTATCTGCTGTACAGGAGGCTGCCTCTCTATATTGCACTGATTTGTATTATCTGCTGTACAGGAGGCTGCCACTCTATGCTGCACTGATTTGTATTATCTGCTGTACAGGAGGCTGCCTCTCTATATTGCACTGATTTGTATTATCTGCTGTACAGGAGGCTGCCTCTCTATGCTGCACTGACTTGTATTATCTGCTGTACAGGAGACTGCCTCTCTATGCTGCACTGATTTTTATTATCTGCTGTACAGGAGGCTGCCTCTCTATGCTGCACTGACTTGTATTATCTGCTGTACAGGAGGCTGCCTCTCTATGCCGCACTGACTTGTATTATCTGCTGTACAGGAGGCTGCCTCTCTATGCTGCACTGATTTGTATTATCTGCTGTACAGGAGGCTGCCTCTCTATGCTGCACTGACTTGTATTATCTGCTGTACAGGAGACTGCCTCTCTATGCTGCACTGACTTGTATTATCTGCTGTACAGTAGGCTGCCTCTCTATGCTGCACTGACTTGTATTATCTGCTGTACAGGAGGCTGCCTCTCTATGCTGCACTGACTTGTATTATCTGCTGTACAGGAGGCTGCCTCTCTATGCTGCACTGATTTGTATTATCTGCTGTACAGGAGGCTGCCTCTCTATGCTGCACTGACTTGTATTATCTGCTGTACAGGAGGCTGCCTCTCTATGCTGCACTGATTTGTATTATCTGCTGTACAGGAGACTGCCTCTTTATGCCACACTGCCTTCACTATTATTCTTGTCTCCCGTGTCACTTCTAGAAGCTTCTGCTGGGGTCTCCACCATTACTGGAAACTAGAACAAACCTTCTGCGGTAATAGTTCAGTGAGATCTCTGCAAACCCTGACGACCCAAAGCAGAGGCCGTCCGGCCGGACCCCGGTGCTGCTCCTGAAGGAAGGGGTACAAACTACCGCCCTCCAAAGGTCATGTAGTAGGGCTATAAGGCGAGACCCTCAGACCCGCTGACCCTCGGACCCGTTCTGTTTGTAGAGGAGGATGGGAATTGGCTGCTCCGCCAATTTTGGACGGACCCTCATGATCACTTTCTTTCACTCCCAGTCCCCCGATCTACGTTGCGTTCCCCCCGGCTCATGGATTTGTCCTCGCCGTGCCGATATCTTTTCCTTTTGTAAGTAAAGTAGAAGAAATTTACAGCAGAGGTGATTTTTTATTTATTTTAGAAACTAACATTTTCCTTCTTTCTTCCCTTCATCTACTTAAATTCCAAATTTCCGATTGTTCACATTTCAGTCCAGATCCCGGAATGAAATAAATAAACGTTATTTTTGCTGCCGGATTCTATTACAAAGAAGGAGAAGCGCAGAATGTGTTGATGGCTGCGGGCTCAGGCGCGGGGCCCGTATCGCTGTTGTCAGCTGCTTGTCACAGATTTACGCTGCTTGATTTATTACACTTTAGTGTAGGAGGCAATTATATAGACGGAGCGTAGATATGTAAAGTGAGGACGGTAACACCACTAAAAAGAAATGAACACACGACTCGAGCCTCGGTGAACAGATAATCACCGCAGGACGCGGCGGCGGGCGCCCGACCAGGACGCTTTTATCTTCATTGTTGCTACCGAGCTTATTGTACAGATCGATCATTATGAAACGTATCAGTAACGCGGCTCCAACCATTTTATCAATCTTAATTACTACAAGGGACTTTCAATTTGTGGAGGCAATAAAATGTCACGCTCGGATACAGCTGTAAAAATGTCGCACTTCGGGATGTAATTGGGAATTTTAATTGGACGCGTCTTGTTTTCTAAAAAAAATACAAAAAAAAAAAAACCCCCACAATAATCAAGTGCAAAAGAAAAAGTGAAATGAGAAAACTCCTTCCAGGTTCCTACAGACGATCGATCGTTACACAACAATGGGGACTTTTGTTCTTTTTGTTACTTTTACGGAATCTCCAAAACCAGCAGAGACGTTCCCATCTGGCAAAAGCAATTGTCCTGGTTTTGGTACAATGTGTCATGGGAATAGAAGGGAAGGAGATTTACAGGGATGAAACATTAACGCCTGGCAGTGTGAGGTCAGAGGGGCCCCCAGGACCCCCAATACGGACAGGTTCTCCACACGAATGAGGCACAGCTGCAGCAGCGGCCGGGATGCAGTACTGATCATGTTATGTGCTGCCGACAGTCGAGGTTCCAGGGTCGGACCACCACTCACACAAACATTCTGGAATATTTCCCCCCTATGAATTTTCTTAATTTTAGTAAGGAAGAGATATTAGGCTAATTGGGCTAACAGTGACGGAGCCCCCAGGGGTCTGTGCTGAGCCCCCAGCACTAAAACATCAATCACTAGGCAAGTAGCGTTTAGAAAGGTCAAAAAATAGAGAAGTGGCTCTCCGGTGGCTTTACCGACACCCTCCACGTATCGGGCCTGACTCATTAAGCTGTTTAGTGCCGGAGTCATCATCAGGGGTGCGTCTATTAATGAATCTGGCGCAGCTTTTAAATGTTACCGCAGTCAGGTCCCGGAGCACATTATGTGACCCCTGTAGAGTAATTATAATAGATGTGTTGGCGGTGCCCCGTCCCACCGAGCGCTGCGCCGTTCTTTTTTTGGTTGATAGTGTTGACCTGATTTTCCTCGTCCGCATGTTTTTGCCTAATTCATGATTTGTGATTTTTGTGCCAGTGTTTTACTGCAGTTTTGCTCCAGCCCTCCAGCGGAGTCCAGAGTCCGCGTAGTTTTATTTTTGTGCAGTTGAAGACCGATGTGTGAGATTCAAAAGGATCATGAGACTTTTTGCTCTAAAAAGGTGCAAAAAAAAGGTAAAAGACAAGTAAGAAAGCAACTTTGATTTTGTGTAAGATTCATCAACCTGTGGGCGCCATTTTGAAGACTTTGACACTAGAAATGTCAATGACTGACACAGGATAGAAAAGAAAAATCTCTTAATAAAAGCAAATGATGTGCTCCATGTCATCACTGTTACAGTCAGGATTCCACATCGTAGCAGCTCGTCGCACGTGTGTTTTCATGCCCGCAACAATGTATCAAACATATCAGATCTGCCCCTGCCGGGCTGTCTTGTCTCCTTTAATATGCACTGTAGCAAAGCTAGGTAGGACAGGGTTAAATCCTAGCACTGCAGGTCTTGATTAGATGCACCTGACTAGTTTTGACTAAGAACCAGGGCCTGTGTTCACTAGGTGTGTCGGTCTGCTGGAGGTTGAGCAGAGTTGAATGTGGTGCTGGTGAGTGACCAGCCAAAATGTGAGCTGTAGCTGAGAGAGACTGCGTGGGTCAGCTAGGAAAGCTGAGCAGTCTGTGTGTTGGAGCTGCAGAGAACTGTGTGGAAGCTGCAGCCTGTTTAGTGTGAACTGTGCCAGGAGTTGAACACTTCTGTTTGGCGCTGGAAGCTGCTGGAGCTCGGGCTGGAGGGGATACAGAGACTGGTGGGATCGGCCTCTTCTGTGTATGCAGTCTGCTTCGGGAGAAAGGCCTGTAATCTGCTGGGTGACCCCTCACTGACATATCTGTGCTGCTGGATGAACTGCTTATTGGCTGTGATACCTTTGTGCCCAGAAGAGGCTGTTTTGGGTTTTCAATGCCCCCTAGTGCTTAGCGTGAATCCGCATTGCCTGTGTGAACGCCCCCTAGTGCTTAGCGTGAATCCCTACACCACGTAAAGGGTAAAATGTCCATAACTTGGAAGCGATGCATGTGGGTGATTGATAATCACTTTATAATGTAGCAGTCCGGTCATCACTGACTTCTTCCAGGGGGGCTGCATCAGTGTCAGTTATATAGTTACATAGTTAGTAAAGCTGAATAAAGACTTGCGTCCATCAAGTTCGACCTGTTAGTTCTGTAATTGCTAAAGTTGATCCAGAGGAGGCAAAAACCCCAAATGATTTGGCCAATCTTCACCTGAGGAAAAATTCCCTCCCGACTCTGAAACCAGCAGTCAGAATAAATCCCTGTATCAACCTACTATTTTATATTATTTTTAAGTATACGCTGAAATCTGCCTGGTATCTAGAAATGCATCCAGTCCCCGCTTGAACTGGTGTAGTGAATCCGACATTACCGTCTCCTCACTCAGTGAATTCCATATTCTCACTGCTCTTACCGTAAAGAACCCCTTCCTATGCTGGTGCTGAAACCTTTTTTCTTCCAGTCTTAGTGAGTGCCCTCTTGTTACCGTAATATCCCTCCTTTTGAACAAATCCCGGGCAAGGTCTCTATACTGTCCCCTAACATATTTGTACACATTTATTATGTCCCCCCTCAACCTTCTCTTTTCCAGGCTGAATAGTTCTAGTTTTGCCAACCTCTCTGGGTATTGCAGTCCCTCCATTCCCTTTATTAATTTTGTTGCCCTCCTTTGTACCTTTTCAAGCTCATTTATATCCTTTCTATATATTGGGGCCCATAACTGAGCACAGTATTCCAAGTGTGGTCTGACCAGAGCTTTGTACAGTGGAAGAACAATGTTCTTCTCCTTTGCAGCTATACCTCTTCTGATACATCCCATTACCCTGTTTGCCCTTACAGCAGCCGCCTGACTTTGGGCACTCCAATTTAGTTTGCTATCAATCAAGATGCCCAAGTCCTTCTCCATCTCTGAATTCCCCAATGATTTCCCATTCAGTGAGTACTGGTGACTTCCATTTTTCCTTCCCATATGTATGACCTTACATTTCTCCTCGTTAAACCTCATTTGCCATTTAATGCTCCACCTACCCAGCTTATCCAAATCCCTCTGTAGGTCTGCACTGTCCTCTTTTGTATTAATTGTTTTACATAACTTTGTGTCATCTGCAAATATTGATATTTTACTATTTATCCCGTTGACTATGTCGTTAATAAAGATATTAAATAACATTGGGCCTAGTACAGACCCCTGTGGTACCCCACTAGTGACGCTTACCCAATCTGAGTATATTCCATTTATAACCACCCTCTGCCTTCTATCCTTTAGCCAGTTAGCTACCCACTTGCAGGCATTTTCCCCCAGCCCCATCATTCTCATTTTATCTGAGGGGTCGCGCAAGTATGAATTGTGCTTTCACTTACATGAGGTGCAAAGATTTGGGGTCTTCGGCTTCGCCCAATACTCTGCCGTTGCTGGAGATAAATCCTGCGTTCCAAAATCCACAACTTTTTCAGAGTTTTCATAATTTCTGCAAATTCGTAAACGGATCTTTTAATGATCATGATGAACGGAGTTTGGGATCCGAGGCAGGACTGCACCCGTCCAGGACCTCGTTATTACCCTACTGATCCGGTAATCTCACCCTACAAAACTAAGCTTGATCCTAATCACTGCCCCCTACTGGTCACAGCAGACCCCAGCATCTCCCAATCTGAATGTCTTTTTTGGCTTCTTGTAGTCGTCTCCGAACAAACGTGATCCCTCCTCAGAAAACAAAACTCGTTACCAAGTTTTCCTGGGAGTGAAGTCACCACGGAGCTCATTTACAGCGAAAAGCCGAACATGAAACATTCGGCTCCAGAAAAAAAAAATCAACATCGATGAAATATGTACAGGATCACGTCTGATAATATGCCCCCCTGTACGCCACCCCCAATAATCTGTCATGGCGGCACGTTCCGATCGCACAGCCTTCTGTCTGCGATCGGCGGCGCGGTTTATCTTATTATTCTGCTTTTTTTTAGACGTTGCAATTACTTCAAAATAAATTTGCAGCGGATACAATTGCGCCTCTTGGGTCAGAGAAGAAGTCTCTGAACAGACAAGGTGTTTTTTACCCAGCTCCTTAGTTTACGGCGCTCGCTTTTCTAGCTTGAATAATTGTCCAATTAAATATAATTTGGAAATCCCTGCAAACCCGATATTTGTGCTGCGTGAGGCGCGGTATCTGGAGGATGCGCATTAATAAATCCCAGCGAGACGACGCCTTTCAATAATTTTTGTCTTAAATTAAACAAAAGGAAATGATTTGTAGGAGATGAGCGGCGCTGACGCGGGGGTCTTTACAGAAAGTAACGACGGAATGTTTCTCTATTACATTCTGCACCAACAATCATCACACAAAGAAGTGGAAAGATCTGAGGTTTTATGTCTGGGAACCTCGGTAAATGTGCGCAGTCCGTCCACTCACAGTCGCTGGTCCACACTGGACCGTCCCAGCTGCAATGTGCACTCACAAAAGTACTAGTGTTTCTCTGCTGACAATGGTGACAATCTGCTGGCACTTTCCTCAGCAGCACTTCTGTCACTCTGCAGCAGTCCAGGTGTCACCCTCTCAGCAGCGCGGCACACTGTGTCAGCGCTGGTCACAACTCTTCTCATCATCTCCGCTCTTTGCATTCTACCCTCCTCAGTTACCCGTCCCCCAATCTCAGTCACCAGACTGCCACCTTCTCTGATGTGGCGCTCTCCTCACACTCAGGCTACAGTGCTCAGACTCCTCCAGCACGGCTCCTCGCCCCTCCCAGGTGGGTTATCTCCTCACCCCCCCTCTCCCAGGTGGGTTATCTCCTCGCCCCCCCCCTCCCAGGTGGGTTATCTCCTCGCCCCCCCCCTCCCAGGTGGGTTAACTCCTCGCCCCCCCTCTCCCAGGTGGATTAACTCCTCGCCCCTCCCAGGTGGGTTATCTCCTTTCCCCTCCCAGGTGGGTTATCGCCCCCCCCCTCCCAGGTGGGTTATCGCCCCCCCCCTCCCAGGTGGGTTATCTCCTCGCCCCCCCCCCTCCCAGGTGGGTTATCTCCTCGCCCCCCCCCTCCCAGGTGGGTTAACTCCTCGCCCCCCCCCCCTCCCAGGTGGGTTAACTCCTCGCCCCCCCCCCCTCCCAGGTGGGTTATCTCCTCGCCCCCCCCCCCTCCCAGGTGGGTTATCTCCTCGCCCCCCCCCCCTCCCAGGTGGGTTATCTCCTCGCCCCCCCCCCTCCCAGGTGGGTTATCTCCTCGCCCCCCCCCCCTCCCAGGTGGGTTATCTCCTCGCCCCCCCCCTCCCAGGTGGGTTATCTCCTCGCCCCCCCCCCCTCCCAGGTGGGTTATCTCCTCGCCCCCCCCCCTCCCAGGTGGGTTATCTCCTCGCCCCCCCCCCCTCCCAGGTGGGTTATCTCCTCGCCCCCCCCCCTCCCAGGTGGGTTATCTCCTCGCCCCCCCCCCTCCCAGGTGGGTTATCTCCTCGCCCCCCCCCCTCCCAGGTGGGTTATCTCCTCGCCCTCCCCCCTCCCAGGTGGGTTATCTCCTCGCCCTCCCCCCTCCCAGGTGGGTTATCTCCTCGCCCTCCCCCCTCCCAGGTGGGTTATCTCCTCGCCCTCCCCCCTCCCAGGTGGGTTATCTCCTCGCCCTCCCCCTCCCAGGTGGGTTATCTCCTCGCCCCCCCTCTCCCAGGTGGGTTAACTCCTCGCCCCCCCTCTCCCAGGTGGGTTATCTCCTTTCCCCTCCCAGGTGGGTTATCTCCTCGCCCCCCCCCTCCCAGGTGGGTTATCTCCTCGCCCCCCCCCTCCCAGGTGGGTTATCTCCTCGCCCCTCCCAGGTGGGTTATCTCCTTTCCCCTCCCAGGTGGGTTATCTCCTCGCCCCCCCTCTCCCAGGTGGGTTAACTCCTCGCCCCCCCTCTCCCAGGTGGGTTAACTCCTCGCCCCTCCCAGGTGGGTTAACTCCTCGCCCCCCCCCTCCCAGGTGGGTTATCTCCTCGCCCCCCCCCTCCCAGGTGGGTTATCTCCTCGCCCCTCCCAGGTGGGTTATCTCCTTTCCCCTCCCAGGTGGGTTATCTCCTCGCCCCCCCTCTCCCAGGTGGGTTAACTCCTCGCCCCCCCTCTCCCAGGTGGGTTAACTCCTCGCCCCTCCCAGGTGGGTTAACTCCTCGCCCCTCCCAGGTGGGTTATCTCCTTTCCCCTCCCAGGTGGGTTATCTCCTCGCCCCCCCTCTCCCAGGTGGGTTAACTCCTCGCCCCTCCCAGGTGGGTTAACTCCTCGCCCCTCCCAGGTGGGTTAACTCCTCGCCCCTCCCAGGTGGGTTATCTCCTTTCCCCTCCCAGGTGGGTTATCTCCTTTCCCCTCCCAGGTGGGTTATCTCCTTTCCCCTCCCAGGTGGGTTATCTCCTCGCCCCCCCTCCCAGGTGGGTTAACTCCTCGCCCCTCCCAGGTGGGTTAACTCCTCGCCCCTCCCAGGTGGGTTAACTCCTCGCCCCTCCCAGGTGGGTTAACTCCTCGCCCCTCCCAGGTGGGTTAACTCCTCGCCCCTCCCAGGTGGGTTAACTCCTCGCCCCTCCCAGGTGGGTTATCTCTTCTCAGTAAAGAATACACTGACTTCCAAATTATTCCACAAATGACATTTTCTTCTGATTTTTCTGGATGCAGATGAGTCGTACAATGTCCAATCATCGAATGTTACGGGATAAATCACATTTATTAGACAAATCTCCCATTGAGAACAGGACTTATTTCAAAACAAAAAGAAACCTCAAAATGCAGAAAATTCTTCTGCAGAACAAGAGTCCAAACATTATAAAGACCTGAGAACGGTGATTTGTGGGATCTGTGGGATCTGCTCCATTAAGACGTCACATTCACTGAGATCAGAAACCTCCTAACAGGCCGAGGACCATGGAACATCGGAGCTTCTGGGATTTCTCCTCCATTGATCTTGGGAGTTTTGGAAGAGTTTCTGTTTGAATTTCTTTGCCGGATGTCAGAATAGCCCCCAGAGCCGGGGCCGGCTCCAAGGTTTCATGGGCCCCGCGCGAAAGGGTCTCAGTGGCCCCTTCAACACATACACGATTCATGATGCAAAGATACCGCAGAGAAATATATATATATATAGTACAATGCCGAGGATTTCACTTGTTACATTACGTGAATGATATCTATTGTAAATTCTACAGAAACCGGCGAATCCTCGCAGCGCACAGTGCAGACCGGACAGTATAGTACTCCATGCAGTATTATGGGCCCCATACAGAATAATCGGTCCCATACAATGCTCCATACAGAATAATGGACCCCATATAATGCTCCATACAGAATAATGGACCTCATATAATGCTCCATACAGAATAATGGGCCCCATATAATGCTCCATACAGAATAATGGACCCCATATAGTGCTCCATACAGTATAATGGACCCCATATAATGCTCCATACAGTATAATGGACCCCATATAATGCTCCATACAGTATAATGGACCCCATATAATGCTCCATACAGAATAATGGGCCCCATATAATGCTCCATACAGAATAATGGGCCCCATATAATGCTCCATACAGAATAATGGGCCCCATATAATGCTCCATACAGAATAATGGACCCCATATAATGCTCCATACAGAATAATGGACCCCATATAATACTCCATACAGAACAATGGGCCCCATATAATGCTCCACACAGAATAATGGACCCCATATAATGCTCTATACAGAATAATGGGCCCCATATAATGCTCTATACAGAATAATGGGCCCCATATAATGCTCCATACAGAATAATGGACCCCATATAATGCTCCATACAGAATAATGGACCCCATATAATGCTCCATACAGAATAATGGACCCCATATAATGCTCCATACAGTATAATGGACCCCATATATTGCCCCATATAGTATAATGGGCACCATATAATGCTCCATACAGTATAATAGGCCCCATATAATGCTCCATACAGAATAATGGACCCCATATAATGCTCCATACAGTATAATGGGCCCCATATAATGCTCCATACAGAATAACGGGCCCCTTATAATGCTCCATGCCTCCAGAAAAATAAAAAGATCAAATACTCACCTCTCCTCGCTGCCGTTGCTCTGCTCCAGACTCCTCAGCTGCGTTGCCATCTTCCCGCTCTCTGCCCTGAGACATCACAGTCAGGAGAGGCAGAAAAGACAGGACCTGCGGAGGAACGGGGAGAGGTAAGTATTGTGTTGGAGCCCTGAGCAAGTGGGGGGAGGGTATGGCACTGGTGGGCGCTGGCACCGGACTCCCCCGTACACGGGCCCCATAGCGCGCTGGTGTCTCAGATGGCAAGTGGGTCCCCCCACCTGCTCATGGCCCCGGCACTTGCCCAGAGCTGCTATTCTGATGTGATCGGCCTCCACCCACAGAGATCTTCTGCTGAGGACACTCCAGAACTCAGTACGATGATCGCACTTAAGTATTTGTGAAATATTTAATGTTCTCACACCTTGTCCGAGGCATTACACTGTGTGACGCTTTTCAGCAGCAGAGATAATTTTTCTTTCCCATATTGCTCGATACCTGCCACAGCTTAATAATGTGGAACGTCCTTCTTATTCTTAAGGAGTTTTCCTGTACTTGGGTTCCTGGCAACTAATTATCACAGGGGTCTGAGATTGATATCAGTGACCAAAGACCCCAAGACACAAACCGTCCATGAGGTTATGGGAAAAACAAAAACATGTCATCTTTACGGCACTGACATCCAATTTGTACAATAATTTGAGGTAAAGGTGGGTCTAAATGATGACACCACTGGTGTTAAACGCTCGCTGATCGGTTACTAATTGGGGTCCATTTAATATCCTGTTGACACGGGCGGACGCAGAAAATGATGCTGAGCAATGTGCAACATCTGTAAGAGCGTGCACTGAACAGCGGCCGCCATCGTCTCGGCAGCATCCATCGCTCTCGGCAGCGTCCATCGCTCTCGGCAGCGTCCATCGCTCTCGGCAGCATCCATCTATATTGGCAGCATCCATCGCTCTCGGCAGCGTCCATCGTTCTCGGCAGCGTGCATCGCTCTCTGCAGCGTCCATCGCTCTCTGCAGCGTCCATCGCTCTCTGCAGCGTCCATAGCTCTCTGCAGCATCCATAGCTCTCTGCAGCATCCATCGCTCTCGGCAGCATCCATCGCTCTTGGCAGCGTCCATCGCTCTCGGCAGCATCCATCGCTCTGTAAGGCATCCATCGCTCTCGGCAGCATCCATCGTTCTCGGCAGCGTCCATCGCTCTTGGCAGTGTCCATCGCTCTCTGAGGCATCCATTGCTCTCGGCTGCATCCATCGTTCACGGCAGCGTTCATCGCTCTCGGCAGCGTCCATCGTTCTCGGCAGCGTCCATCGTTCTCGGCAGTGTCCATCGCTCTCGGCAGCATCCATCGCTCTTGGCAGCGTCCATCGCTCTCGGCAGAGTCCATCGCTCTGTAAGGCATCCATCGCTCTCTGCAGCATCCATCGTTCTCGGCAGCGTCCATAGCTCTCGGCAGCGTCCATCGCTCTCGGCACCGTCCATCGCTCTCGGCAGCGTCCATCGCTCTCGGCACCGTCCATCGCTCTCGGCACCGTCCATCGCTCTCGGCACCGTCCATCGCTCTCGGCACCGTCCATTGCTCTCGGCTGCATCCATCGTTCTCGGCAGCGTCCATCGCTCTTGGCAGAGTCCATTGCTCTCTGAGGCATCCATTGCTCTTGGTAGCATCCATTGCTCTCGGCTGCATCCATCGTTCTCTGCAGCATCCATCGCTCTCGGCAGTGTCCATTGTTCTCGGCTGCGTCCATCGTTCTCTGCAGTGTCCATCGCTCTCTGCAGCATCCATCGCTCTCAGCAGCATCCATCGCTCTTGGCAGCCGTCCATCGCTCTGTAAGGCATCCATCGCTCTCGGCAGCATCCATCGTTCTCGGCAGCATCCATCGCTCTCGGCAGCATCCATCGTTCTCGGCAGCGTCCATCGCTCTTGGCAGTGTCCATCGCTCTCTGAGGCATCCATTGCTCTCGGCTGCATCCATCGTTCTCGGCAGCGTCCATCGTTCTCGGCAGCGTCCATCGCTCTTGGCAGCGTCCATCGCTCTCGGCAGCGTCCATCGTTCTCGGCAGCGTCCATCGTTCTCGGCAGCGTCCATCGTTCTCGGCAGCGTCCATAGCTCTCGGCAGCGTCCATAGCTCTTGGCAGCGTCCATCGCTCTCGGCAGCGTCCATCGCTCTCGGAAGCATCCATCGTTCTCGGCAGAGTCCATCGCTCTCGGCAGAGTCCATCGCTCTCTGAGGCATCCATTGCTCTTGGCAGCGTCCATTGCTCTCGGCTGCATCCATTGTTCTCGGCAGAGTCCATTGCTCTCTGAGGCATCCATTGCTCTCGGCTGCATCCATCGTTCTCTGCAGCATCCATCGCTCTCGGCAGCGTCCATCGCTCTCGGCACCGTCCATTGCTCTCGGCTGCGTCCATCACTCTTGGCAGCATCCATTGCTCTCTGCAGTGTCCATCGCTCTCTGCAGCATCCATCGCTCTCAGCAGCATCCATCGCTCTTGGCAGCGTCCATCGCTCTCGGCAGCATCCATCGCTCTGTAAGGCATCCATCGTTCTCGGCAGCGTCCATCGCTCTTGGCAGTGTCCATCGCTCTCTGAGGCATCCATTGCTCTCGGCAGCATCCATCGTTCTCGGCAGCGTCCATCGCTCTCGGCAGCGTCCATCGTTCTCGGCAGCGTCCATCGTTCTCGGCAGCGTCCATAGCTCTCGGCAGCGTCCATCGCTCTTGCCAGCGTCCATCGCTCTCGGCAGCATTCATCGCTCTGTAAGGCATCCATCGCTCTCGGCAGCATCCATCGTTCTCGGCAGAGTCCATCGCTCTCTGAGGCATCCATTGCTCTTGGCAGCGTCCATTGCTCTTGGCTGCATCCATTGTTCTCGGCAGTGTCCATCGCTCTTGGCAGAGTCCATCGCTCTCTGAGGCATCCATTGCTCTTGGTAGCGTCCATTGCTCTCGGCTGCATCCA